>NC_088797.1:50727295-51050666 GCF_011386835.1 Chrysemys picta bellii
TCAAGCAGGTCTCTCACACCTTGTCTCATCCGCCCTCTCTCCCTCCGTCTATTATCCCATCTACAATATCTACCCATTGAATCATCCTCTTTTGCGCCCTCCCTCCATTGTTCTATTGTTCTATCTACTGTATCAATCCAGCTAGGCTTCCTTCCTATTGCTCTCCATTCCTCTATC
This sequence comes from Chrysemys picta bellii, assembly GCF_011386835.1. Taxonomy (NCBI): domain Eukaryota; kingdom Metazoa; phylum Chordata; order Testudines; family Emydidae; genus Chrysemys; species Chrysemys picta. Next base: position 50,727,473 of record NC_088797.1, read on the forward strand.
TAGTCTCCTTCCCTCCATCTTTCTGCTCGCCTGCCTACCGTACCTCCTCATCCAGTATTGCTGCCTCCCTCAAGTGTCCTCCAGCACTTATAAAGTGCTGGTCACCATAGCACATGGGTTCTAAGGCACTGAACCGTGCCTCCCTTGCTCCACCAGATGCTAGGGCTGTAGCAAGAGGAACATTCATCCTCGGCAGCCTCAGTCTCCTTGTCCTACGGCAGCACTGTCACTCTCCTGTTCCTTAAAGCTTCCGGGAGATACTGACAAACAATCAGAGACTTAGCCCTAGCTCCCCAAAATGTCCCCGCTATGAGACATGATTCCCCTGGCAGGGTATCAAATGGGGCTGTGTAGCAGGGTGGTCACTCTGCTCCTGCCTGGGAGAGGGCTGTGGCAGAGAAAAGCTGGGCTGATGGAGAAAGCAGCCACAGCTGTAGCCAGTGCAATCAGGGCCCAGCTGGCTCTTATAAGAGGCAGTGGGCCAGAAGCACAAGCAGTCTCTCTCTAGTTGTAGAGGGAGATGGACCTGGCTGCAGGGACCTGAGCAGAGTACCTGAGTGTAGCAGGGTTGGGGAAAGGCAGAGGAGCTGGGGAGGCTCCAGCCTGGAAAGCCCCAAGCTGCGGCCTAGCAAAAGGCCAATTAGGTACTGGGGTTGCAGGGGGCAGCCCACGAGTAGGCATAGACAGCAGGTCCAAAAAAAACCTTGTCTATGATGAGTGGCTTTTACACTGCAGTCTGCCCCAGTGAGCGGGGGCTAGATGGTGACTGGCAGTAGCCCATGACTGAGGCAAGGTGGGGATAGAGGGTTGGTGGTTCCCCTTGGTGGGGAGACCCTGAGACTGGGGGCATTGCCAGGGGTCAGCACCCCAATTAATGGGGCACCGGGCCCTGGGAGGGACACGGGGGCCATCGGCAGCGGGACACCGGCCTGCAGAGGGCACTCCGGAGGCCGGACAAGAGCTAATTCCCAACGAACAGCAGGAGGCACCGCAGCGGTGAGTCCTACACCGCTACAGGCTGGTTCCACCCATATTAATCACCTCAGTGCTGGGGCAGCCCTGGCCCCTGCAACTATCCCTTGATATCTCCTCTGATGGACCAGCCCAGATTGCACTTTCCCCTTTGAAGCCCCCCATCTACATCAGCTCCATGATGTCCATGATTTCTGTGCATTTACCGTCAGTCCCCAGGTTCATTCCACTCCTTCTCCAAGGGGAGCTGCTAATGAATGCTGGCGTCAGTAACATTGGCAACACAATCATCTATTATTATTTCAAGGCTGTACACTGATTAAAACATCTACTGAGGTTTGTAAACTAAAGCTAGAAAACCATGGCCCCATTTGCTAGCCCTGGGGTTCAGAGGTCAGGTTTGGTCCAGGTAAGTGTCCAGTGGCTTTGCTGGAGCTATTCCCAACACTACGGACCAGCTGGGTCAACTAAGTTGCTTCCAGATGGTCAAGAAAGACCATGAGAACAGGGCAGTGGTTGGTTGGGTTTTTTTTGCAAAGAGGAAGTGTAGGTGACTTTGAAAAGGTGGGAGTAGTGGTAGGCCCCCTAGTGGACTCTCTGTGTGACCTCAGGCATGTTCCCCTCCATGTGCCTCAGTTTCCTCATCTGTGAAGTGGGGATAACAATACTGCACTTACCTGCATCAAAGGGACGTGTATAACTGCCAGCTGAGGGTCACTATAGGAGCTGAAGCTGTGAATTATGGATGTTAGTGCTATTAGTCCCCCAATCCTGGCTGATGAAAGTGGGGGCAAAAGTTAGCCATGCTTCTTCTGCCCTCAAAATGTTCCAGGAACCGGCTTCCGAATCCTTAGCGTCACCTCCACTGGCAGAGACTTAGACCTGTGAGACACAGAACACCACTGGGAACGTCTCTTGTAACTGCCTCTCTCAGCTTCCCATTGCTGAGTGAGATGCCCTGGGATTCCCTCTGTCATGCTGCACAAAGAGCCTGGGACTAAATCCTGAGTCATTTTCATGTGCCATTGGTAGGCCCTGAAATTCAATTCCCAGTCCAGCTGGCGAGTGCTCCAGATCTCGTCACATCACATAGGGATATGTCACCTGCAGTGCTAGGGACACCGTTCAGCCAAGAATAAACCTCTAAAATCTCTTTCCAAAGGATCCAGACACCTAAAGGGGGCCAGCCATTCCATCGCTGTGCCCGGCCTTGCTCAGACCCATGGACCACCACAGAGGAGTCTCTTTACACAACAAGCAATCCCTTCCTTTTGAAATCTAACCAAGGATGGTCATGGAGGAAGAGCTTGGCATGCAATGGACTGCACCTGAACACAGTCAACATGATGCTCAAGCGCTGGAGCAGCATCCAGCTAGAAAAACTCTGGGGAATGGGTGCTCAGGGAAGAGGAAATCCCTGGTTACTGCAGCTTATTCTTCATCTTGCGCATTGCATAGTTTTGTGTTCTGATTTAAAGTGAAAGGGCTCAGACTCACCAGCCTGGATAAGGCTTAGCAGGGACCTTGGGGGGTTTCACCTTCCTCTGCAGTGTGGCTCACCTGCGGGGATCATCTGGGCATGTCTCACCTAATCTCGCCTTTGCAGGGACTCGGGAACACCTTAGTCTCTCCTGTTCTTGGCCTGTGGCACACAACAGTTTAGTGTTCCTCAGACTGAAAGGATATGGTCTAACGAAGCTCTTTGGGCTCAATACAGGGATATCTGGGGGACATTTGATGGGCTGTGCTACACAGGAGGTCAGACTAGATGATCACCATGGTCCCGTCTGGCCTTGGAGCCCACGGACGCTAATAACAGGCAATCTGAGAGTCAGGGGCTTGGACATCCACCCACTAGGAGCTGGGATGACGCCACCAGTTTTGATATCAGCATCATGCAGCAGGAACTTTTACTCAATCTGACGTGAGCCAGACTTGACCCAGTGGCCTAGGGGCAAACCCCCCATGGGCGCTTCCAGGGTTGTGAGCTCTGTACTCCTCTGGAGAATCATAGAAGATTATGGTTGGAAGAGACCTCAAGAGGTCATCTAGTCCAATCCCCTGCTCAAAGCAGGGCCAACCCCAACCAAATCCTCCCAGCCAGGGCTTTGACAAGCCGGACCTTAAAAACCTCTAAGGATGGAGATTCCACCATCTCCCTAGGTAACCCATTCCAGTGCTTCACCCCCCTCCTAGTGAAATAGTTTTTCCTAATATCCAACCTAGACACACATACCCCTGTGCCTTGAAACCATTGCTCCTTGTTCTGTCATCTGCCACCACTGAGAACAGCCACTGAGAACAACTCTTCGGAGCCCCCCTTCAGGTAGTTGAAGGGTGCTATCAAATCCCCCCTCACTCTTCTCTTCTGCAGACTAGATAAGCCCAGTTCTCTCAGCCTCTCCTCATAAGTCATGTGCCCCAGCGCCCTAATCATTTTCGTTGCCCTCCGCTGGATTCTCTCCAATTTGTCCATATCCTTTCTGTAGTGGGGGGGCCAAAACTGGATGCAATACTCCAGATGCGGCCTCACCAGTGCCGAATAGAGGGGAATAATCACTTCCCTCAATCTGCTGTCAATTCTCTTACTAATGCAACCCAATATGCTGTTTGCCTTCTTGGCAACAAGAGTACACTGCTGACTCATATCCAGCTTCTCGTCCACTGTAATCCCCAGATCCTTTTCTGCAGAACTGCTGCTTAGCCAGCCGGTAGTAGTGCATGAGATTTTTCCATCCTAAGTGCAGTACTCTTCACTTGTCCTTGTTGAACCTCATCAGATTTCTTTTGGTCCAATTCTCCAATTTGTCTAGGTCACTCTGGACCCTATCCCTACCCTCCAACTTAGTGTTATCCGTGAACTTGTTGAGGGTGCAATCCATCCCATCATCCAGATCATTAAAGAAGATGTTGAACAAAACCGGCCCCAGGACCGACCTTTGGGGCACTCCACTTGATACCAGCGGCCAACTAGATATCGAACTGTTGATCACTACCTGTTGAGGCCGACGATCTAGCCAGCTTTCTATCCACCTTATAGTCCATTCATCCAATCCATACTTCTTTAACTTGCTGGCAAGAATACTGTGGGAGACCGTTTCAAAATCTTTGCTAAAGTCAAGATATATCACGTCTACTGCTTTTCCCATATCCACAGAGCTAGTTATCTCATCATAGAAGGCAATCAGGTTGGTCAGGCATGACTTGCCCTTGATGAATCCATGTTGACTGTTCCTGATCACCTTCGTCTCCTCCAAGTGCAGCAAAATGGATTCCTTGAGGACCTGCTCCATGATTTTTTCCATGGACTGAGGTGAGGCTGTCAGGTCTGTAGTTCCCCGAATTCTCCTTCTTCCCTTTTTTAAAGAAGCTTGCTCCAGGTGTATTTTGAATGTCTCAGCATGGCTGTAGCTCATGCAGGGGGATATAAAGCACCAATGTTGTATACACCTACAGAAGTCACACACACACCCCCCAGCCGAGTGAATGGCAAGTGACTCAGAGAGAAAGGTCCAAAATAACCCCATTGGTGCACTCCGAAAATTAGCTTCAGTCCCATCTGATTTCGCTCGCTGAATACCGAGTCCATCTCCTTGGGTCAAAGGAAATGACAGGCTGGATCAGAACCAAGGTCCACCCAACCCAGTGGCCTGTCTCTGCCTGTGGCCAGAACCAGAGGCTGTAGAGGACTGTGCATGAAACCCCCTAGTGCGGGGGATAATCCACCCCCCTGGAAGTCTCCTCCAAAGTCAGCGATTGGTTGAAGTGCTGAACATCCTTTCATCAGGGGGAGAACGGAAGTAGGGATCCAGACTGATGAGGTTTCTCTGTAATTGTTTTCTGTCTGACGAGGGTGACGGTCTCAGAGAGGCCAGCAAATCCTCCCTCATCTCTTGGGCAGTCTGTATTGGGGATGTCAGTCCCAGCTTTCCTTCATCAGGAATAAAGCCTGGACCGTAAGGGCATCACTACCCTCAATTCATGCACTGTCTTCTTCAAGTCAGGCATAGACAGGAGGCTGTGGGGGCCCTTAGCTTCCAGATGTGCAAAGCCTCACACATCTGCAGATGGGCAGCACGTTCAACCATTACTCAGAGTGTAGCTGGGGCTCAAGATGAGATGGTGGCAGATCTGGGCCATAAGTGATTCTGGCTAACATTTTCAGAAGTGGCCATTGGCTTTCAGAAGTGCTCGACCTGAGACCCTTAGGTAGATTTGGCTGCAGGTGAACAATGCATTGTCCTGGAACTGGCAGGCAGTCCTTACTGGTAGAGACCACTAGCAAAAGCATTGCAAAGGCCCTTCTTTCCTAGAGACATGACAGGTCTTTGTGTCAGTCATTTCCCTGCATGCCACTCGTGCCTCACATCAGTGCTCACAAGCCAGGATCACTGATGCTATACATCACGCCATGGTCATGGCTCCACAGGGGAAGCCAGCACGGCGGTGACTCAAACCCCCCACCCAAGGGTTCTGCCGTGCTGCCAGTTTATGTCACCGCTGCATTCAACCCCCGTGAAGGGCTGGGGAGACCAGCGAGCAAGAGACAATCATGTCACAATGCGGTGGGGCAGAACCAGAGCAGTGCTGGTCATTCCATGTGACAAGCAGCAGCAATGGAGGGCTGGGTTCCATTCAGCTGGGCCCTGGCTCCCATCTCTGCACGCTGACCCATGCACAGGCTGGAGATGAAAATTGAATAGATTTCCTTAGCAGCTGCCATCAAGGCTGGTGGCTGGTTGTGTCATTCCATCCCCTCCCAGTGCATCTATGCATGGACCTTGTGAGCTGCTGAGAGATTGACATTGACAAGAATCCTGTTCCTTCTCCTTCACCCCAACCTAGATTCCTACTATCCCAGACTTGGCTTTAGAAAACCAATTAACCAATACGTTTTTGCTAAACCAAAACCCAACCCCTCCTGTACTCATCATGATGGGGCATTACACTGTGAGTCTCTTCTCAGTGATCCATCGGGGGGACTGCTGGGTGATCACCTGCTACCTCCGTTTAATCCTTCACGTCCTTCTGCAGGGAGCTATTTAGCCTGGCTAGATTGGAGGATCTGGTTGGGATCAACGCACATTTCAGTTGTGAACCTCTTGGGCCTGCTAAATTAGCACCCGATCCTGCCAAGAGAGCAGCATGAGAACCCTTACTCTGTTGGCTTGGGTGGGACCTGCCGTTCGAGTGAGGGGCACAAAGGGGGATCAGTTTGGGTGGCTGGACGACCTCCATGGGCATCTTCTCAGGAGACAGCCAGCATTATTATATCAGCATTATTCAACCGTGGGGATTTGGAGCTGCTAATCAGGCTGGATAGGCCACAGGAAGAGGCTGCATGTGTTAGTTACCCCAGATCACGCCCCCAACTCATGCCCGTTCCATGGCCTAAGTGAAATGGCCTCTGTTGGTCTTAGTCACATTCTTAGTGGACAGGATCCCTGGAACGAACGGACCATGGAGATCAAACCCCCTCTGGGTCCTATGGGTGTTACGTGTGGGTCACGGTTGAAGCCCGGGGATGGAGCTTGGTGAGGGAAACTGTTTATGCTGCACTCGCTCAGTGGGTAAGACACAGAGGGCAGCCATCTCTAGGGCTGTCAGTCCAGGAAGATTTGAGCTGCATGAAACCCATTAATTTAAAGACAAAATCCCCTCCCTTGCAGCCTTCTCAGGCCCTGCAATTAATCTCACTCAGCATCCCTGATTGACTCCCCCTACTCCTAGGTAAATTATTCAGGCACATCTACACCTGTCCAAATAAACCTCCTTCAAAGGCTGCACTGAGCACTCTTCTGCAGCTCAGTGCTGACAAGAGCCGTTTAGCTGCATCTGTATCACACAGCAATCAGCAGAGTGGGGAGAAGTTGGTGGGGAGAAAGGCTTTTTTTTTCACCCTTCCAAGCTGCAGTCAGATCAGGTGTTTTCCAGAGATACCAATTCCCCGTGGATGCAGACTCCCCGATAACAACTGGCTACAAAGCCTTTGCATTTTATCCCCAATCAGCAGTAGGTCAGTGTTCAATAAATTTCATGTGGCTTCCATCAGTCTCTGGCAGGAGTTGGTTGGGATTGAAATATTTTACATTCTTTATTCTGCTTTCTCAAAACGTGGGGGTGCACTTGGCAAAGTCAAGATTTCCAAAGGCTCCCGAGCCAGGGCACCGGAGAGCACAGTACTTTGGGTAGCCCGATTCTCCCAGGATGTTTTACCAATACCCAGTTAATTAGGGAAGGTAATGAATAATTCTTTTTCATAACATAGTCTCCTGCAGCAGATTCTGTCTGGCTCTTCTGAGAGAAGCACAATGGATTAGGTTCGCAGCAGAGTTATTTATACATCGGGACATTTTTCAAAGCGCCACTTTGATGTTCTTCCACCGGCTTGGAAAAAAAAGTAGTCCATCCCAAAATAAACTAAAGTAAAAGTAGCAGCACTTCATTATCAGCATTATTCAACCAGGGGGATTTGGAGGCAGGGAAGAGAACAAAAGTCTTCATATTCAGCCCATCAAATCCTCTTCTTTTAAGTGTATTTCAAGTCAATTCAAAATGAAGATCCTGGGTAGAGAAATAATAAAAATGCATTCCCCTTTAAATCCATCACTCTCACAGGGGGACGAGCATCATTATCCCTGGTTTAGAGTGGGAAACTGAGGCACAAAGAGGCCACACATCCCCCGTTGTCAGTTGTGGCCTCTGATTTCGGATGCCTCAATTTTTAAGGAGGCACACAGAGCCAGCAGCCAGTTTTGGGGCAGTGCTGGGGTCAGAATTTGGGCTCACCAGAGTCAGATCCTGACCTCTCCCCCGCAACAGTGCTGGACTGCCCTTCCCCATGTGTCTCAATAAGTCAGTGGCCTCATGTTCTTTCTGAGATATAACGAAACTATACAGCTGGTCGGGGATGTGGGGTGGGGGAACAAAAACAAAAAACACCAACTGTTTTTCTAAGATTCTAATATCTTCTTTTATGATTTTGTCGAAGTTTCCTTTTTTGTGTTATAAAAACTGACCCTCCCCTCCCCCCCCCCCACCACCACCACCAAAAAATGTTCAGGTCATTTGAAAACTGTTTTCAGTTTAAAAAAAAATCTTGTTGGAAAACCAAACATTTTGAGGGAAAATTGAAAACATTTAAACTAAAAAAAGTTTGTTTTTTGTTAAAAAAAAAACACCTCCAAAAATGTGTCATAGATGTTCGTTTTGGAGGAAAATCCATTGTTCATCTAAATGACCTTTGACACAGAGTTATGAGCACCCTGTGTGATTGTCTGGCTACAGTCGTTGGCCTGAGTGCCACATTAACTGTCTGTAAAGGCCAGCAATATATTGGGCTGAACGGCACTAGTGGCCCTGGTGTCTCTGTCAGGTTGTATCTGGGAGGAGACAGGCTGCCCTGGGGTGTCTGGCCATGGGGCATCCCTCAATACCATCCCCCTTGGATTCAGGGCCCGGTTTGCTTTATGCTGCTCTGTCCCTTGATGCTCATGTTCAGCACAGGAGCCAACTTTCCAATGTGCCGGGGAGTGCTCGATCCCAAGCTCTTCCCCAGGCCTCGCCCCCACTCCACCCCTTCCCCCAAGTGCCCACCCCCACCCCACCTCTTCCTGCCCCCAACTCGCCTTTTCCCACCCCATTCCGTCCACTCCCCCAAGCCGCTGCATCCTCACTCATCCCCCCTCTCCCCTAGAGCCTCCTGCATGCCGTGAAACAGCTGATTGCGGCAGGGGAGAGGCACAGGGAGGGAAGAGGAGGCTCTGATCGCCAGAGGATAGAAGGCATTGGGGGGGGGGGCTGATAGGGGGCTGCCAGCAGGTGCTCAGCACCCACCATTTTTTCCCTGTAGGTGCTCCAGGGTGTATGGGCCACAGTGGCACCAGAAGTCATGAAGGCCCAGAGTATAACTGGGTTCAAAAAGGAACTGACTAAGTTCCTGAAGGCTAGGTCCATCATGGCCAAGGGGGTCAGGGACCAGCCCCATGCTCTGGATGTTCCTAAACCTCTGACTGCCAGCAGCTGGGAGGGGAAGACAGGGGTGGATCTCTCCATATTGCCCTGTTCTGTTCAACCCCCTGAAGCTCTGGCACTGGTCACTGTGGAGACAGGATACCGGGCTGCATGGACCATGGTCTGATCCACTATGGCAACCCTTATGCTCTTAATAATGAGGTGGGGCCAGCAGACACGACAGCTCCCACAATGCAATGCTGCAGTCCAGTGGCTTGTGTCAAGAGCGAGCGGTGCCTGCTGGCAGGGGCGTGTGACATCTGCAGGCTGGGCTGCCCAGCACCGTGGCAGGCAGGGTGAGAGGTCATGGCCATGCGGCAGAGTCCTCGTCTGATGCCTCTCGCCCCCTCGTCTTGCTGCTTCCTGTAGGCCTCTGTGTGTGCAGGCCGCCAAGCCATCTGGCCACCTGTCACCGGGCAGTGCGGGCGAACGGGTCCCCTCTCCCTGAGCAGTGTCACAGCCAGACAGCTGGCAACTCCTGCTCTGGGCCCTGTGCTGGGTCTGCCCGCCCTGCTGCCAGTCACTTCACCCAGCACAGCAGCCACAAACAGGGCAACTAAGAAGGAAATTCAAAGAGGAGCCCATAGACAGCAGCGGGGTGAGCCCGCTGCCCCTTCCAACCAGGCGCCCAGCTCCTCCCCCTCCCCAGGCCAAGCGGGCACTCAGCCCCCCCCAGATCAATGGGGCACTCAGCCCCCCCACCCAGGTCAATGGGGCACTCAGCCCCCCCCCCACTCTCCAATCCAAGGGGCACTCACCCCCCCACACTCACCAGGCTAAGGGGCACTCAGCCTCCTCCCACTCTAGGGTTGCCAGGTGTCCGGTTTTCCTAGCCCCTAGTGCCAGCTCTGCAGTTCCCATTGGCCATGATTCCCAGCCAATGGGAACTGCGGAGGTGGTGCCTGAGGATGGGGCAGCACGCAAAGCTGCCTGGCTGTGCCTCTACGTAGAAGCCAGAGGGAGGACATGCTGCTGCTTCAGTTCCAGGAGCTGCTTGAGGTAAGCACCACCTGGAGCCTACACCCCTCACCCGCTCCCATGCCCCTGTCTCTCGGGGTGCTTTGTGCCATCTTCCCCGTGGAGCCTTCCTGTCTCCCTGGAGTCTCTCTGCTGCCACAAGCATGATCGCAGTGCTCTTCCCGCCAGCTCCCGTCTGCTGGAGATGTCTTCTCCTTGGAGTAGAGCTGGGGCTTCATCTTTACGTACCCCTGGCCCCCTCCAGGGGCAGCCATGGGATAATGGGCCCCTTGGGTCTACATAGCCCTTTCACCACCGGGGTGGGGTAGGTGGCCCAGCTCAGCATTACCATCAAAAGGAGCTGGCTGGCGAGGGGACAGGATAAAAGTTTATAAAATACTGGCTGGTCTAGAGAAGGGAGATCGGGGGCACCTGCTCTCTCTGTCTAAAAACACAAGGCCCAGGGGCGACGCCATGAAATTACAAGGAGGGAAATTCAAATTCATGTCCAGGGGGACATGGAAATACTTCTCCATGTGACATGTACCGAGACTGTGGAACTCACGGCCACAGGAAGTTGCTGGGGCCAAGAACTTGGCAAGATTCAAAGAGGACTTGGACATTTGCAGATATATCCAAGTCCTCTTGCAGATAGAGGTAAGAAACCATTTTCAGGCTCTCTGCACAGGTACTACGGTGGAAAATGGTTTGGAAGAGTCATCTGAGGGAAGGGATCAGAAGGAGACCCCATCGACCGGAAGGCATGGGATGCATTGTCCTAGGGATGGGGGTTCCATGACCACCACTCCCAAGTGGAGGAGACGGGTGGTGGTGGTCGGGGACTCCCTCCTAAGAGTGACGGAATTATCCATCTGCTATCCAGACTGGGAAACTCGAGAAGTGTGCTGCTTGCCTGGAGCTAGAATTCAAGAGTGTCTGCCGAGACTGATCAAGCCCTCGGACCGCTACCCCTTCCTACTTCTCCACATGGGCACCAATGATACTGCCACGAATGACCTTGAGTGGATCACTGCAGACTACGTGGCTCTGGGAAGAAGGATAAAGAAGTTTGAGGCGCAAGTCGTGTTCTCGTCCATCCTCCCTGTTGAACAAAAAGGCCCAGGTAGGGACCATCAAATTGTGGAAGTAAATGTGTGGTTATGCAGGTGGTGTCAGAGAGAGGGCTTTGGATTCTTTGACCATGGGATGTTGTTCCAGGAAGGAGGATTGCTAGGAAGAGACGGGATCCACCTAATGAAGAGAGGCAGGCAGGCTTGCTAACCTAGTGAGGATGGCTTTAAACTAGATTCACCAGGGGATGGTGACCTAAGCCCAGAGGTAAGTGGGGAAGTGGGATACCAGGAGGAAACACAAAGAGGAGCGTGCAACAGGGGAGGCCTCCTGATTCATACTGAGAAAGTAGGGCAATCGGCTAGTTATCTTAGGTGCCTGTACAAGAACGCAAGAAGCCTGAGAAATAAGCAGGAAGATTTGGAAGTCCTGGCACAATTAAGGAACTATGATGTGATTGGAATAACAGAAACTTGATGGGGCAGTTCACATGACTGGAGCACTGTCATGGACGGGTATAAACTGTTCAGGAAAGACAGGTACGGGAGGAAAGGTGGAGGAGTTGCATTGTATGTAAAAGAGTGATATGATTGCTCAGAGCTCCAGTATGAAACTGGAGAAAAGTCTGGTGAGAGTCTTTGTGTTAAGAGGCAAGAGCAACAAGGGTGATGTCGTGGTGGGCATCTGTTATAGACCACCAGACCATGAGGATGAGGTAAACGAGCCTTTCTTCAGAAAACCACCAGAAGTTTCCAGATCACAAGTCCTGGTTATCATTGGGGACTTCAATCACCCTGACATCTGCTGGGAGAGCAATACAGCAATGCACAGACAGCCTTCGGAAAGATGCAGAGCAGAAGCCCCAGGGCTGGAGGCAAAGCCAGGGAATGGCACCAATGCCGGACCCCTCCCTGCCTGAACGGAGATGCCACCAACCAGTGGCAATAACAGCAACAGCTGCCCAGGCACTTGCCTCTCCCCTCCCTTGGTCCATCCTGCATGAGGGGCTCGTCAGAGGCTAGAGGGGCTCTCCTCAGACCAGCTGTGCCCAGCCCCCCACCCTGCAGTCCTGGGGCCGGAGCATCTGTCTGTGAGAACCCCAATTACCACCCGCCCCATGAGACTGGAGCCCTGGTGCAGCAGCATGTGTGCCCAAGGGCCTGATCGCCACCCAATGCCACAGCCCTCGTACCCATGGGAAGGGCCCTGCAGAGAACTGACCCCATGTCCCTCTAAAACTGCGGGGGAGTGGGGACAAACACATGTCTGGCCTGGCAATTGCTGGACCCCGCTGGTGTTCTAAGCTGAGCAGGCCCATGGCCCCACATCCCCATGAGGCAGGAACCACCCACCTCGATTGGGGGTGCCCTATGAAATACCCATGGCTCATCATTCGGCTGCCAAGCAGCCAGTACTGCAGACCTGGCTAGAAATGGCCAGGCTGGGGCAGGGCTGGATGGGAATGGAGTGTCGGCTGAGGGGAACATACAGGCCAGGGTGGGAGGGGGGAAAATATGGTCAGGGTGGGTTTGATGGAGCAGACCGAATGCCCCCAGGTGTGTTGGGTGTTCATTGGGCTAAGCTGGTCATTTCCTAATTCTCTGTCTCCCCCTACAGCCAGGGCTCCTGCCCCAATCATCCCAGCGCCCCCTGCTAGGAGAGGCTGGGGCTGGAGTAGCCAGGAGCTCCCTGCAGAGCCAGCGCTCCTACCCCTCTCCATAGTGCCCCTGCTGGGAAAGGCTGGGGCCAGAGTAGCTGGGAGCTCCCGCCGCAGCCAGCACTCCTGCCCCCTCCCACCCCTGCTGGGAGAGGCTGGTCCATGCAGCCCGTGATGTGCCAGACCCCAACTGTGATGATGCATGATTGGTCTGTGTCTGAGAGTGGTAAGCCCTGATTGGTCCATGCTGCACAGTGCTTAGCATGGTGTGGTCCCTGCATGGTCCTTTCCGAGGGGAGGATTCAGGGTCCCCTGGACACATGGCCTGGGTGAGCTCACATCCACTGTAATCCCAAGGTCCTTTTCTGCAGAACTGCTGCTTATCCAGTTGGTCCCAAGCCTGTAGAGATGCATGAGATTCTTCCATCCTAAGTGCAGGAGCACTAAGTGCAGAAGCAACCGCACCAAAGCGCCTGTGTGACGAAGTGGGGGGTTCTCTTGGTTTTTTCAATGGTTTGCATGCTGAAGGGGTGGGATGCAGTTTCCATTGGATTCTACTGGTTTAACAAGGTGATGGGAGAGGGAGTTTGTTGTTACATAGGACCAGCGATGGAACTTGGGACCCCAGCCAATGGCCTGGAAAATGGATACCCCAGTGACTGGTGACCTGGTGACTGGGAGGCCCAGCTCAGGAGTCACAGCGTGTTCAGGCCAGTGGGAGGACAATGGGCAATGAAGAGAGGACCTCAGTGACCTTACCAGCCAGTTCCAGCCAGAGGGGTAAAAAGGACGGCTGAGAGGAGAGGAGGCCCAGGCAACCCTGTTTATCTGGATAGAAGACAATGGACAGAGGTGGAGCTTGTGGGAGGTGATATCAGATGCCTAGCTGGAAAGCAGGGGGGTCGGGACTGGAAAGAGAGAGCAGCCAGAGCCCACCTGGATACAGGGGAGACTAAGGGTACGTCTACACTACCCGCCGGATTGGCGGGTAGTGATCAATCTATTGGGGATCGATTTATCGTGTGTAGTGTAGACGCGATAAATCGATCCCCGATCGCTCTCCCATCGACTGCTGAACTCCAGCAGTGCGAGAGGTGGAAGCAAAGTTGACGGGAGAGCCACGGTCGTTGATCCAGCGCCATGAGGACGCGAAGTAAGTAATTTAAATTCGATCTAAGATACATTGACTTCAGCTACACTATTCTCGTAGCTGAAGTTGCATATCTTAGATCAATTCCCCTCCGCCCCCCAGTGTAGACCGGGCCTGAGATGTACTGTGCTGTGGGAGGCCAGGCCTGAGGATCCTCACAGTTTCCTATGCTGTGTTCAGCTGCTCAATAAACCCTCCTGTTTTACGCTGGCTGAGAGTCACTCCGGTCTAGAGAACAGGGTTGCATTATTCCCTCTGGGAGTGGAGGCCCTGGGGGGTCCAAAGCGAGTGGAATCCCTGAAGGGGCCCACGGCAAGATACAGATATGCTAAGGCTCAGAGAGGTGCAGTTCCAGGAGGTGGAGGGACTTAACCCCCGAGAGAGAGTGGACCCCTGAGAAGGGCTATCACACTGAAGGGGGTTCCCTCCAGGTACTGTACGGGCCAAGAGTGGGCACTACCTGTGAGTCCGTGACAATGTGGACGGTTTGTGGATGCACCAGAGGACAGTTTGTGGATGCTGTAGATGGTTGGATGTGAGCACAGACGCTTTGCAGTGAGTGGCTGCCAGTAATAAAAGGAGGGAATTGAAGAAACCAGAGTGGAAATGGCCTATAATCAGCTCCCTAAGAGGGACCTGGCATGTTTGTGCAGGGAGAGAGGACTGAGCATGGGGAGGCTCATAGATTCATAGATTCTAGGACTGGAAGGGACCTCGAGAGGTCATCGAGTCCAGTCCCCTGCCCTCATGGCAGGACCAAATACTGTCTAGACCATCCCTGATAGACATTTATCTAACCTACTCTTAAATATCTCCAGAGATGGAGATTCCACAACCTCCTTAGGCAATTTATTCCAATGTTTAACCACCCTGACAGTTAGGAACTTTTTCCTAATGTCCAACCTAAACCTCCCTTGCTGCAGTTTAAGCCCATTGCTTCTTGTTCTATCCTTAGAGAATAAGGTGAACAAGTTTTCTCCCTCCTCCTTATGACACCCTTTTAAATACCTGAAAACTGCTATCATGTCCCCACTCAGTCTTCTCTTTTCCAAACTAAACAAACCCAATTCTTTCAGCCTTCCTTCATAGGTCATGTTCTCAAGACCTTTAATCATTCTTGTTGCTCTTCTCTGGACCCTCTCCAATTTCTCCACATCTTTCTTGAAATGCGGTGCCCAGAACTGGACACAATACTCCAGTTGAGGCCTAACCAGCGCAGAGTAGAGCAGAAGAATGACTTCTTGTGTCTTGCTCACAACACACCTGTTAATACATCCCAGAATCATGTTTGCTTTTTTTGCAACAGCATCACACTGTTGACTCATATTTAGCTTGTGGTCCACTATAACCCCTTGATCCCTTTCTGCCGTACTCCTTCCTAGACAGTCTCTTCCCATTCTGTATGTGTGAAACTGATTTTTCCTTCCTAAGTGGAGTACTTTGCATTTGTCTTTGTTAAACTTCATCCTGTTTACCTCAGACCATTTCTCCAATTTGTCCAGATCATTTTGAATTATGACCCTGTCCTCCAAAGCAGTTGCAATCCCTCCTAGTCTGGTATCATCTGCAAACTTAATAAGTGTACTTTCTATGCCAATATCTAAGTCGTTAATGAAGATATTGAACAGAGCCTGTCCCAAAACAGACCCCTGCGGAACCCCACTTGTTATGCCTTTCCAGCAGGATTGGGAACCATTAATAACAACTCTCTGAGTACGAAGCAACAGAGGGTCCTGTGGCACCTTTGAGACTAACAGAAGTATTGGGAGCATAAGCTTTCGTGGGCAAGGCCTTGCATCTGAAGAAGTGAGGTTCTTACCCACGAAAGCTTATGCTCCCAATATTTCTGTTAGTCTCAAAGGTGCCACAGAACCCTCTGTTGCTTTTTACAGATTCAGACTAACACAGCTACCCCTCTGATCTCTGAGTACGGTTATCCAGCCAGTTATGCACCCACCTTATAGTAGCCACATCTAAGTTGTATTTGCCTAGTTTATCTATAAGAATATCATGCTAGACCGTATCAAATGCCTTACTAAAGTCTAGGTATACCACATCCACAGCTTCTCCCTTATCCACAAGACTCGTTATCCTATCAAAGAAAGCTATCAGATTGGTTTGACACAATTTGTTCTTTACAAATCCATGCTGGCTATTCCCTATCACCTTACCACCTTCCAAGTGTTTGCAGATGATTTCCTTAATTACTTGCTTCATTATCTTCCCTAGCACAGAAGTTAAACTAACTGGTCTGTAGTTTCCTGGGTTGTTTTTATTTCCCTTTTTATAGATGGGCACTATATTTGCCCTTTTCCGGTCTTCTGGAATCTCTCCCGTCTCCCATGATTTTCCAAAGATAATAGCTAGAGGCTCAGATACCTCCTCTATTAGCTCCTCGAGTATTCTAGGATGCATTTCATCAGGCCCTGGTGACTTGCAGGCATCTAATTTTTCTAAGTGATTTTTAACTTGTTCTTTTTTTTATTTTATCTGCTAAACCTACCTCCTTCCCATTGGCATTCACTATGTTAGGCATTCCTTCAGACTTCTTGGTGAAGACCGAAACAAAGAAGTCATTAAGCATCTCTGCCATTTCCAAGTTTCCTGTTACTATTTCTCCCTCTTCATTGAGCAGTGGGCCTACCCTGTCTTTGGTCTTCCTCTTGCTTCTAATGTACTGATAAAAAGTCCTCTTGTTTCCCTTTATTCCTGTAGCTAGTTTGAGCTCATTTTGTGCCTTTGCCTTTCTAATCTTGCCCCTGCATTCCTGTGTTGTTTGCCTATATTCATCCTTTGTAATCTGTCCTAGTTTCCATTTTTTATATGACTCCTTTTTATTTTTTAGATCATGCAAAATCTCGTGGTTAAGCCAAGGTGGTCTTTTGCCACATTTTCTATCTTTCCTAACCAGTGGAATAGCTTGCTTTTGGGCCCTTAATAGTGTCCCTTTGAAAAACTGCCAACTCTCCTCAGTTGTTTTTCCCCTCAGTCTTGATTCCCAATGGGACCTTACCTATCAGCTCTCTGAGCTTACCAAAATCCGCCTTCCTGAAATCCATTGTCTCTATTTTGCTGTACTCCCTTCAACCCTTCCTTAGAATTGCAAACTCTATGATTTCATGATCACTTTCACCCAAGCTGCCTTCTACTTTCAAATTCTCAACGAGTTCCTCCCTATTTGTTAAAATCAAGTCTAGAACAGCTTCCCCCCAGTAGTTTTTTCAACCTTCTGAAATAAAAAGTTGTCTGCAATGCAGTCCAAGAATTTGTTGGATAGTCTGTGCCCCGCTGTGTTATTTTCCCAATATATATTTGGATAGTTGAAGTCCCCCATCACCACCAAATCTTGGGCTTTGGATGATTTTGTTAGTTGTTTAAAAAAAGCCTCATCCACCTCTTCTACCTGGTTAGGTGGCCTCACTAAGGAGCAGCTGATGGCTCAGCTTGCAGAAAATGACCAGTCTTGGGAACAGGCTCCAGATCCCAAATGGGGCTCCTGGGATGCCCGGAGAGCCGGGGAGTAGCCATGGGATCAGTCCGTGCAGCAGCCAGGAGTCTATCAGATCCGACTCCCCAGTCAGCACAGGGAGACCCCAGTCAGGTTTCTCCCTGGAGGAGCTGCGGCAACTGGAGCTGGAGCTTAAAGCAAAGGAGCTGGAACTGGAGCTGGAGGAGCGGAGGCTGGCGGACCATGCAGAACTGCGGAAGCATGAGTTGGAGTTGGAGGAGAGGCGGGCCAAGAGGGCCTGTCGGGGGAGGGGGGTGTAAGTGGGGAAGTTCTATAGGTAATCTAGACACCAAACTGCTGCCCCAGTTTAAGGAGGGGGGATATTGATGCCTACCTCACAGCATTTGAGAAGGCTTGTGATCTGAACCAGATTGATCCCACAGACAGGCTTTGCTGTCTAACCCCCCCAGCTGGGTCCGAAGACCATAGAGGCATTCAGCCAAATGGATGGTATTGAGACGGGGGACTATGACCTGTTCAAACAGGCTTTGCTGCTGACATATGAACTGACCTCTAAGGAATACAGAAAACTATTCTGGGGTATACACAAGACCCCAGGTGTCACTTTCAAGGAGTATCAGAGGGGTAGCCATGTTGGTCTGAATCTGTAAAAAGCAACAGAGGGTGTGGCACCTTTAAGACTAACAAAAGTATTGGAGCATAAGCTTTCGTGGGTGAATGTCCACTTCATCAGACGCAAGTAATGGAAATTTCCAGAGGCGGGTATAAATCAGTATGGAGATAACAAGGTATCAGTATGGAGATAACATCTACATGGGAGGTCCACTTCCTAGACACCACAGTACAAATAAGCAATGGCCACGTTAACACCACCTTATACCGAAAACCCACCAACTGCTACTCCTACCCTCATGCCTCCAGCTTCCACCCCAGACACACCACACGATCCATCATCTACAGCCAAGCGCTGAGGTACAACCGCATCTGCTCCAACCCCTCAGACAGAGACCAACACCTACAAGATCTTCACAAAGCATTCTCAAAACTATGATACCCACACAAGGAAATAAAGAAACAAATCAACAGAGCCAGACGTGTACCCAGAAGCCTCCTGCTACAAGACAGGCCCCAAAAAAAAACCAACAGAACTCCACTGGCCATCACCTACAGTCCTCAGCTTAAACCTCTCCAACGCATCATCAGTGATCTACAACCCATCCTGGGCAATGATCCCTCACTTTCACAGACCTTGGGAGGCAGGCCAGTCCTTGCCCACAGACAACCCGCCAACCTTAAGCATATTCTCACCAGCAACCACGCACCACACCATAACAACTCTAACTCAGGAACCAACCCATGCAACAAACCTCGATGCCAACTCTGCCCACATATCTACACCAGCAACACCATCACAGGACCTAACCAGATCAGCTACAACATCACCGGCTCATTCACCTGCACGTCCACCAATGTTATATATGCCATCATGTGCCAGCAATGCCCCTCTGCTATGTACATTGGCCAAACTGGACAGTCACTACGCAAGAGGATAAATGGACACAAGACAGATATCAGGAATGGCAATATACAAAACCTGTAGGAGACCACTTCAACCTCCCTGGCAACACAATAGCAGATGTAAAGGTAGCCATCTTACAGCAAAAAAACTTCAGGACCAGACTCCAAAGAGAAACTGCTGAGCTCCAGTTCATTTGCAAATTTGATACCATCAGATCAGGATTGAACAAAGACTGTGCATGGCTATCCAACTACAGAAGCAGTTTCTCCTCCCTTGGTGTTCACACCTCAACTGCTAGCAGAGCACCTCACCCTCCCTGATTGAACTAACCTTGTTATCTCCATACTGATTTATACCTGCCTCTGGAAATTTCCATTACTTGCATCTGATGAAGTGGGCATTCACCCACGAAAGCTTATGCTCCAATACTTCTGTTAGTCTTAAAGGTGCCACAGGACCCTCTGTTACTTACAAGGAGGTCGCCAACCTGCTGGGGGAATATCTCCATAAGTGGGGGAAGAGCACAGGGGCCATTACCGCAGAGGATGTGTATAACTTGGTGGGGTTGGAGCAGCAGTATGACATCTGCCCTCCAGACCTTAAGATGTGGTTAGTGGACCGGAAGCCTAAAGATCTGCGCAGTGCGGGGGCACTGGCAGATGAGTTTGTGGACAGGAGATTGGGGGCAGGAAGGAGACTCACATTGGGGACTCAGAAGGGGAGTCACCCAGAATCCTTTCAAAGGTGGGACTCCAGGAAGCCCAACTCAGGGGTGCCCGTGAATGCCAGGGTGGGCCGACCCCCCTCGTGGGACTTGAGGGACCTGAAATGTAATTACTGTGGCCAAAAAGGACACAGGATGGCACAATGCCTGAAGATGGAGGAAGTGGCAGCCAAACAGAACCCGTGGGGTGTCAACTGGGTGGAAGCCCACCAAGAGGGACACTGCCAGTCCAGGGGGCTGCAGTTGATAGGGCTATGCCAGGGGGCAGGAATCGAAGCACCGAGAGTAGGGCTTGACAGGGCTGGGCCAGAGACTCCGTCCCAAGGTGGGGAAACTGAGGCACTGCCAACCAGGGCTGTACTCTCAAACCCAGCAGCTGAATTCCAGACGGAGCTGCAGGAGGATCCCTCCTTAGAGAAGCTGAGGGCCCTTGCTGGCCACAGCAGTGCAGGATCCCAGCGGGAGGACCACTGGGAGAGATTCCTGTGGGAGAAGGGATTCCTGTACCGGGAATGGGCTGGTTAGGGCAAACTGAACCTTCGAAGGCCAGGAGGCAGTTGGTGGTCCCCCAGAGGTACCGCCACAGACTGTTGTACTCAGCCCACGATATTCCCCTTTTGGGGCTGTAACGATGCTTGTTCTGGCAGGACCCAACTGAGTGCCAATTCAGGACCGATTGCTAAAACAGGGCAGTTACAGCCCAAGGTTGGGGTTTTTCCACCTCTAAGGCAAACCAAACCAGCCAGACAGTGAAGACTTTGGTCTCACCCCACTGGCTAACCACAAGTCACACAAGCAATTCCCTTAGACACTCCAGGTTCCCAGTATCACCACCAGTGCCACTCGTTATGGGGACAATGGTTATGAAAACCAATACCCCAATAAAAGAAAAAAAAGTTCTCTCGATCCCAAAGGACCAAGCCCCAGACCCAGGTCAATATACAAATTAGATCTTACCCACAAATCACGCTGTTGCCAATCCTTTAGAATCTAAAATCTAAAGGTTTATTCATAAAAGGAAAAAGATATAGATGAGAGCTAGAATTGGTTAAATGGAATCAATTACATACAGTAATGGCAAAGTTCTTGGTTCAGGCTTGTAGCAGTGGTAGAAACTGCAGGTTCAAATCAAGTATCTGGAGTACATCCCCAGCTGGGATGGGTCATTCAGTCCTTTGTGTAGAGCTTCCATTTGTAGCAAAGTCCCTCCAGAGGTAAGAAGCAGGATTGAAGACAAGATGGAGATGAGGCATCAGCCTTTTATAGTCTTTTCCAGGTGTCAGAACACCTCTTTGTTCTTACTGTGGAAAATTACAGCAAAATGGAGTCTGGAGTCACATGGGCCAATTCCTGCATACTTTGCTGAGTTACAAGGCGTATCTGCCTTCTCTCAATGGATCAATTGTATAGCTGATGGTGCTTAATGGGCCATCAAGCAGGCTAGGCAGAGCTAACACCAACTTGTCTGGGATGTCTCCCAGAAGCATAGCATAAGTTTGAAATAAAGACAGTATAGAGCCAATATTCATAACTTTAACTACAAAATTGATACACACATATGGACAGCGTAATCATAACCAGTAAACCATAACCTTGTCTTAGACACCTCATTTGACCCCCTTTATACAAGATTTGGTGCCACTACAGGACCATGGTTGCAACAATGATCTATATGGTCCCAGATCATATCAATAACATCACAGGGGCATCGGGGCATCCGGTGCACCAGCAGAAGCTGCTGCAGAACTTCTACTGCCCCGGGATCTTTGATGCTGTCCAACAGTATTGCAGGTCCTGTGACTCCTGCCAGAGAGTGAGGAAGGCCCTGGATAAGCGTAAAGCAGCTCTGAAACCTTTGCCCATCATAGAGGAGCCTTTCTAGAAGGTGGCTATGGACATAGTGGGGCTCCTTAGCAGAGCAACTCGGTCTGGGAAGAAATACATTCTGCTGGTGGTAGGTTTTGCTACATGCTACCTCGAGGTGCTGGCCTTGTCCTCTGTCGAGGCAGACAGTGTGGCAGATGCGCTGCTCACCATTTTCAGCAAAGTAGGGTTTCCCAAGGTGGTCCTTACAGACCAGAGGTCCATCTTCATGTTCACCCTGCTCCAGTGCTTGTGGGAGAAGTGTGGGGTCTGACAAACCTGGGCCTCAGCGTATCACCCTCAGTACAATGGGCTGGTGGAGAGGTTGAAGATGATGCTGAAAACATTTATGGACCAGCACTCGCAGGACTGGGACAAGTATTTATCCCAGCTGCTGTTCGCATACAGGGAAGCCCCAGGAATCCACAGGGTTTTCCCCTTTCGAGTTACTATATGGGAGAAAAGTGAGGGGACACCTCAACTTGATGAGGGATGAGTGGAAAGGGAAGGCCTCTCTCAATGGAGAATCAGTGGTGGAGTATGTACTGACCTTCCAGGAAAAGCTCACGGAGCTCATGGGCTTGGCCAGGGGAAACCTAGCCTGGGCACAGAGGAAGCAGAAGGTCTGGTATGACCGCTGAGTAGGTGCACGCTCCTATGCTACTAGGGACCAGGTGATCATAGAATCATAGAATATCAGGGTTGGAAGGGACCTCAGGAGGTCATCTAGTCCAACCCCCTGCTCAAAGCAGGACCAATTCCCAACTAAATCATCCCAGCCGGTGATGATGCTTCTCATCCCCGTGAGGAAGAACAAGCTGCAAGCTTCCTGGAACGGCCCCTTCAAGGTCATCAGACAAGTAAATGAGGTGAACTATGTAGTAGAACTGTCCAACTGGGCACACAGCCACTGGGTGTACCATAACAACATGATGAAGCCATACTGGGACAGGGAGAAGTTGGTGCTGACTGTGTGTGGGCAGTGGTAGGAGAAGGGAGAGGATCCCCTGGTGGGACTCCTCCCTGAGGCGCGGGCTGACCCCCAGCTGGAATCAATTCCTCTCTCAGACCAGCTAACCCTGCCCAGCAGGCTGAGATCAGAGAGGTGCTGCATTCATACCGGCAGCTGTTCTCCAACTGGCCTGGGTTCACTAACCTGACTGTTCACCAGGTGGAGATGGGAGCCAACCTTCCCATCAGGTGTTCCCCATTCAGGGTCACTGAGAAAACAGTTCAGGACCTGAAGAGAGAGGTTGGAGACATGCTGGCTTTAGGAGTGATCCGGCTCTCTCCCGTGGTGCTGGCCCCCAAGAAGGACGGGTCGATCCGGTTCTGTGTGGACTATCGGAAGCTCAATGCCATCACTGTGTCCAATGCCTACCCCATGCCTAGGACTGATGAGATCCAGACAAGTTGGGGTCGCCCGGTACCTCACTACCATGGATCTCACCAAAGACTACTGGCAGGTGCCTTTGGACCCAGAGGCCTGGGCGAAGTCTGCCTTCACCACCCCAATAGGGCTCTTCGAGTTCCTGGTCCTGCCTTTTGGCCTCAAGGGGGCACCGGCCACCTTCCAGCGCCTGGTGGACCAGTTACTAAGGGGTATGGAGGACTCTGCTCTAGCGTATATTGACAATATCTGTGTCTTTAGCCAGACCTGGGAAGAACATGTGTCCCAGGTGAAGAGGGTGCTGGGTCGCCTCCAGGATGCAGGACTGACCATAAAAGCTGGAAATTGCAAGGTGGGGATGGCAGAGCTGTGACCCGCCCACCCCGATCCTGGGATGTTCAGGTCTTTGCTGGACAGGCAGGGACAGCAGAGAGGATTAGGGGGGTGTCGGCAGGTTTGGAGCGAGGATGGTGGCAGGAAAGGCAATTGCCTTCTTTGCTGGAGCCTGTCCACACAGCCTGTGACAAATACCTTGCTTTCCTCTGGCAGATGCCCCGCCCCCTCCAGCCACACCTGCCGTAGGAGGCACACACTGGCCACCAGCCTTTCCAACGGCTGTATCATCTCCCACTCCCCCCCCTGCAACCCCCACATCCTGACCCCCTTTCAGCTACTGAGCTCCCACACCCACACCCCAATCTCCATGTATTCCCCCTGCCCCAGGAGGAAGCTACGGTCCATGGCTTTGAACTCACTCCCACCAGCGCTGCTGATGTCACTCGTGGTGACCAGCCCAGGGGGCAGGCTCCAGTGCAGGGGGGAGCAGAAGGAGGCGAGGCTGATCTGTGGGGCAGGAGGGGGGGAAGGTACGGTGTCCCCCAGCAAGGCAGCAGCCCAGATCATGCCCAGGAGCCGCCAGCTCAACAGCTGTGGCTGGATCCCACCTCAGACACACGGCAACTGTCAGAGCCTAAACCAGAGCTGTGCCTGGCTTCTGAAGCTGCACCCCTGCTCTCAGGGGACTGGGTTTTGCACGGATACCACCAGATGCATCTAGAACTGCAGATCTGAGGAGGTGGGAGCCAGGGATCTGGCAAGACGGGCTGGGCCTGGAATCCGTTCCCACAGCCATCTAGACATAGTCCAGCATTCTGCTGCAAGCACTCGAGGTGTGAGTTACCAGACCCCACTCCAGGGCCAGTGGACAGGAGGGCCCCCCCACTGGGCTGGCATGGGGGTGACGGGACTTGGGGCTCTCCAGATTCAGGGCAGCTTGTTGCTGCTGCACTGGATAAAGCCCACATTGTGCTGGGCCCCCCAGTGCTTCTGCTCCATCTACCCCACCTGGCCACATGCTTTAACAGTTCCCTGCAATGGGCTGCAAGATTGGAGGAGGGGACTTGCAATGGAAGCCTCATGGGGGACACTGGGGGCCACACTGATGGAGAGGGGAGAGCACCCCTACTGAACCAATAGCCCCACTTCCCAAGACAACTTGGGCTTTCCTGAGTAGTGTCACCTCCCAGGACTGCGCAGGCCTAGCCCTGTTCAGTTTGGGATCACAGCAAGATGGGAGGTCGAACAGTGCCAGAGTTTAAGGATCCCCCTAAATCAAGCTGCCCGAGGAGACTAGTGAATCAGTGACAACACCCAGCACACGGCGTGTTTGCTCTCTGCTAAGAGCCAGGCATGGCTGGGGAGGATAAAGTGGCCATGTGGTCCGGTGCCAGCCCCCCACCGCCCGCCAGCATGGCTCCACAGATCATCCACTGTATGCCGCCCCTCCAGACACGTTGTGAATATCTGACACCAACCCACAACAGCCCTTTCGTTCGGGGCTTTGATTGATTGTCCCAGACTGCAGATTCCTCTTCCTTTGTCCTGGCCTTCCTCCCCACCCACGGCACCTGGCGGCTGAGAGATCACTTCCATGGGAGGAAAAGAGCCGACTTTGCAGGGGATGCTCCGTCCCAACTGACCCGGGGCGGGGCCCTTTGTGATGGCCAGGGGCCTGTCAGCCCACACTCTGGATAGAAAGAAGAACAGGAGTACTTGTGGCACCTTAGAGACTAACAAATTTATTAGAGCATAAGCTTTCGTGGACTACAGCCCACTTCTTCGGATGCATATAGAATGGAAGTCCACGAAAGCTTATGCTCTAATAAATTTGTTAGTCTCTAAGGTGCCACAAGTACTCCTGTTCTTCTTTTTGCGGATACAGACTAACACGGCTGCTACTCTGAAATCTGGATAGAAAGCCAGCTGCCCATAGATTGGGGTAGCAGAGCAATGCGGGGGTAGAACTGGCGCCATGCAGCTGACCTCCATGGTGAGGCAGCTTCTCTGAGTACTGCACTGAACACACAGCCCTGTAGGCAGGTGTCGTCGCGGGGAGTGGGCGTCTTGATGGGGCACAACGAAAGGAGACCGTTGTGTGTGCTGCTGCTAGTGTTCCCACGATTCTCCCTCCCCCAGTTCAGCTCACATTACCTCCATCTCTGCCTCCCCATCTTACGCCTCGCCCAGCACTCCCCCGCCATGCTCCTTATGTCACGGACTGCTCAGTCCAAACATCCCAGCCCTCCCTGGCTGACCCAGAGCCTGGCAGCTGACAAAGAAGATTTGCCCCCTCCCATCCGCCCCGGCTTGGAAGATGCCCCCAGATGCCCTGCCCATTGGTTGAGCCCCATGCACGGTGCTAGATGAGCGGAACTAGAGCCCAATCAGAGTGGAGTTAAGCTGTTGTAGAAAATATATCTCTACTGTGGTCTGTAAAGTATGTCGGTTTACACTGCAAGCATTTTTTTTAAAGAATTCCTGCACGGGGTTGCCACAGCTCCTTCTGCCTTTGTGGCTTTAATCATGCTGCATGGGGCTTTTTTCCCCCTTTTAATCAATTGGTCAAAGCCAAACAAGGTTGGTTCCCATGTTCTGGTTGCTGCTTTAAGGCGTGTTACATGTGTGTGATTAGCAAAGTGCTCCGATGAGGAGATAGAAACCCAGGGAGGAACCTGCTGCGATGGGAACATGGAAGGAATGCGCCTTAATGAGCAGCCTGGGGGGGTTTCAATGAAATGCTGTCAGTTTTTTAAAAATCAGGTCTTTAAAAAAAAAGAGAAGCTTGTGAGTAATTGCGGAGAGGGGCTGGGTGGCAGCGGAGGTGCTAAGCTTTGAGAACATGCTGCAGCAATAGATGCAAGGACTGTAAAACACATGCACGGGGAGTTCCAGGGCCACCACCCTCCACTTTCTTGCTCTGCTACATCAGCTCTTTGAGACAGCTGCCGGCCCCCCTCACTTGCTCATACGCAGGCTGTATGTCATGCAATAGTAGGGAGCAAACAGTCAACTCTTCTACTCATAACACTGTAGCAGGGATCTAACCTGGGACCTTGATGTATCAGCCTTGACTTCCCAGCCACACCCCAACCTTTCTGTGGCCCAGCCACCACTAGAGAGCATCAGAGTAATGCCTGGTGTGGGGGTGTGTTACATTAACCCTATAGTGCCGCCTGCCTCTGAGAGGCCCATCCCTTGAGACCCCCAAGGAGCAGAACCTTCCATTCAACCCTGGTTCCTCACTGGACCCCTGGCCTGTCGCTTTGATCACCAGCAGGTTCTGCATGGAAAACATGAACGTTTGCACTCTGGTGAGTTTTGGATGCCGAAAGAGGCAGCTCGGCCCAAATCCTCCGAAGTATTTCAGGGCCTAACTCTCATTGATTTCTCAGGTGCCTAAATAGCTCTGAAGAACCAAGTCTTTATCAAAACTGCAGTGGGGGTTGGGGAGACTGCAAAAAGATGTGATCTAAAACTGCAAACATTTTGGGGTCTAACTCTGCCAAACAGAAGCTGTGGAATTTTGTTCTGCTTAGCCCAGTTCTCCTGGCCCTTCATGCATGCAGGTTTGGGCCTCCCAAGCTTTAAAGATGCAGTGGCATGCCTCCTAATGCTTAGCACTGTTTAGCTAAGGCTCTCAAACCACTTCCCAGAGGAGCATTAGATCCCATTTGATAGATGGGGAAACTGAGCAAGAGGACAGAGAGCAGCCCAAAGCTGCACACTCACTGTGACGAAGTTGAGGATTTTTGTAGTGTTTTACATGAATAGAGTGTGCGCACCTCAGTTTCCCTGTGTGCTGCATGTTTAACAAGGTGGTGGGAGAGGGTCTGTTGTTGCAGAGGACCAGGTGTGATCTCACCTGGCAGCTGGGAACCCCAGACAACGGCCTGGAGATGGGGAACCCTAACAACTGGTGACCTGGTGACTAAGAGGCCCATCCTAGCTTGGCAGTCAGCTGTTTCTGGCCAATGGGAGGACAAAGGGCTGAGGAGAGAGGACCCCAGTGACCTGACCAACCAGTTCCAGCCAGAGGGGAACAAAAGACAGAAGAGAAAGGGCCCCAGTGACCTGTTTACCTGGGATGAAGGCAAAGGACAGGGGAGGAGCTGTTGGGGCCCTTGATATCGGATGCCCAGGTGGAAAGTGCGGGGTCTCGGGGCTGGAGAGAGAGAGCAGCCAGAGTCCACCTGGATGCAGGGGAGACTTAGATGTACTGTGCTGAGAGAGGCCAGGCCTGCGGGCCGGAGAGTTTCTTATGCTCTGTTCAGACACTCAATAAACCCTCCCGTTTTATGCTGTCTGAGAGTCGCTCCGGTCTAGAGAACAGGGTTGCATTATTCCCTCTGGGAGTGGATGCCCCGGGGGTCCAGAGCAAGTAGATTCCCTGGGGGGGCCCACGGCAAGAGACAGGCATGCTAAGGCTCAAGAGGTGCGGTTCCAGGAGGCAGAGGGGCTTACCCCCCGAGAGAGAATGGACTCCCGAGAAGGGCTGTCACACTGAAGGGAATTCCCCCCAGGGACCGTACGGGGCCAAGAGTGGGTACGACCTGGGAGTCTGTGACACTTACATCTCCTAATTCCCAGTTAGCCCTTCTGCACTGGCCTCAATCCAATCAGGGGCCTTTCCTTCTACTTTCTTAAATTCCCTCAGCAGTCAGTCAGTGGGACATCAGGGACGGGGGGCAAGGGTTGAACAGCTGTTACGTCCCAAGTCAGGCAGATGGTTCCTCTCCTCACGCCCCAGGTGCCCAGCTAGGTGCTGTGTTTGCAGCTGGCTCTGCCCAGGCAGGGCAGATCTCACTCCACACAGTCCTGCGGCCCTGTCAGTCTGCAGCCCGGGGCTGATTGTATAAACATTTCTTGCCCAGAAAGCAGAGTGCAGCAATTCCACAGCAGTCAGCTCTCTCTGACAGGTGACTGGCAGCTCCTCGGAGGGCGAGGGGGCTGGGGAAGCTGTCAAGACATGTTTGCTTGAAGAGGTAGCAGGAGCGTCTGTGCCTTGGCGTGGCACTCAGGTGGGATAATTGGTGCCTCAGAGGGGAGAACAGGACAGGCTGCTGGAATAATGACCCTCAGAAAAGCCAGTGCTCTCGCCCACCGGCCCATTTGCAGGCTGGGAGGGGGGATCTGGGCCCAGATCGACAAAAGGCCTTGGGCATCGTGACACTGAGTGTTGCAGCACCTAACTTTTAGGTGCCTTGAAAATCACGTGGCTCCACAAAGCCTGAGCTACACTCCTAGGCCCCCTGTGCTATGCATGGGGAGAGATGGCGCTCTTCAAATGGGACTCACAAAAGCCAGCACACTGCCTAGCTTTGGCGGCTCCCTGCCCAGTGGGCAGTGCCAATGAGAGGGGTGTGTCCTGATCCCATCCCCCCCACCCAAAGACTTCAGCTCCTAAGTCCAGGCTGCAGGGAGGCACCTAGTTCCACTGGTGATCCACAGCCAGGAACCCTGCTCCTGGAGTCTGGGGACTCAGGCATCAAAGGAGGTGGAAAAGGCCTCCCTTTTAACCTTCAGCTCAGGGGCTAGGGACCTCCCTAGGACATGGGAGACAGCAGTTCAAGTCCCCCCTCTGCCTGATGAGGAGGTCTTTGCACAGGGATCCCCCACCTTTCAGGTGAGTGCCCCAACCACTGAGCTAGAATCACTCCTTCTCCGTCCCCCTGCATAGTTAAGTAAAGTGGAATGGCTTCAGCAAGAGAGATGAAGATGGTGTGCTGAGGATGATGTGGCACACCCCAGAGGTGGCTGCATTTCAAGTAGTGATGAAATAAGTCCCTTCTCGACTGAATGCAAAAACCTACATTAGTGCAACATCACGGCCAGGAAATGCAAGAGGCAGCCCTCTCATAGCAATGGGAACCTGTCTACATTGCTCATGAAGGTGCACCTTTAGCAGTCTAGCTAGGGATCTGAAGTACTGCACGTATGTAACATGGGGGCACTGGTGTTAAGACCCCTAACTATCACCTCATTTGGTGGGTTCTAACATGGCCATGGAGGATTTTGTATTTAATTTATCTGGTTTGATTCTTTTTTTTTAAGGAATGCAAATTTGAGATGGAAATGAACCCTGCCCTGGCAGCTGTCTGGAGCTGTGCAATTCTTTTAGGCCCATCTGCCTGTTTAGAAACTGCAGCCGCAGGTATGTACCCAAAGGCCCTCCTTTAGGAGCAGGCCACATGCCACTGTGGTTTTATGCACACCATTAGCTACATCCCTCCCTAATTCTCAGGCTTTAAACTGCACCCCTCATGAACATTTTGCTGCCACACAGAGAGCTCTCCCGGAGAAGCACTGAAATGATCCCAGGCGGCAGCAAACTGAGGTCGCTGAGCAGGCCAGCCAGGCAATGAAAACAATACCTGTCTGGAAAGCTGAAGCTAGGGGAGGAAAGACACACCCTGCAGGGGTTCCAGCCACTGAACAGCTGGTGAAACAAAAACCCAGGACATTTCTGGTGTCCCAAAACCAACTTCCTGGGATGCCAGGATATCATTTAAAAAATCAGGACTTCCCCAGTAAGACCACGGTACTCAGTCACTTCAGCTAACTCCTGCTCTCAGATACTCAGCCAGTCACCAGTGATTTCAATGGGCCTGGTGGGGGAGCAGCTAATATTATTTTTTTAAAATAGGGCTTCTTAGAGCTACAGGACTCCTTAAGCAATGAGCACCAGATTCCATGGGACCATAACTGTCTTGTGCTCACAATTACTCCTAAAGAGGCAAGCTCCAGTCAGACTGTGGGCTTGTATCACCCAGATCCAGCCTCAGAGAAAGCATTTGGTCACTCTTCAATCGTTTGCCTTCTCTGCTGCCAATCCGCAAGATGCAGCACCCCCTCAGAGAGCTGAGTGCATACAGCAGTTTGCGGAGTCAGCCCCTGTGTGGTGTGGAGCCAGAGAGCAGAGCTGTCTACTTCATTAGTGCAGGAAAAGCCGCTGACTGGGTTGAGTGGCCTTTGCAATTCTGAGATCTGGGTCGGACACTGGGTTTACCTAGACTTGGCAGAATTCCATTTTTTTTATTTATAATTTGGATGGATAGTATACATTTTTATTTTTAAACTTTTTCTTCAATTTTTATCTATCTAAATTTTCACAGTTGTGCAAAATTAGGGGGTTTAAGCTTTTTAAAATCTATTTTAATTCTCACAATTGCAGGAAATTAAGGGGGAGTCAGATAATTATTGAATGACAGGAGACACTGAGATTTAATGGTTATAAAGCTTTAACTTTTTGATACGCAAATTGTCAATGTCAAAATATAAATATCTTGAAATCAAACCCTAATACGTTTTCAAGAAGCATTTTTCATACTTTGCTTAGCTGTATCATAGATGGAATTTTTTGTAGGTTTGTGTGTATATGGTGAAATTGACATTTACCAATAAAAAAACTAATCCTTCCAAGCCTCCCTATATCACAGGGCAGCAATCCAACTGCACAGCTCCTTCCCAAGGGGATGCAGACAAAGGCTACTAGCTTAGAGATGGGCTGACCTCACCCTGCATATTTATTCTGGGCCAGTGGCGGATTAGCCACTGGGCCAATGGAGCCAATGCCCAGGGGCTCTGGCCAATTGGGGGACCCCCAGAAAAATTGGCATCCCCACGCCCCGACCCACTCTGCCCACCCGGCGCTCCTGCTAGGGAGCGAGGGAAGCCCCTGTGCCCTGACCCCACTCCCTGGCAGGAGCGCCGGGTGGGTGGGGCAGGGCAAGCCACCACACCCCGACCCCGCTCCCTGGCAGGAGTGCCGGTGCGGGGGCCTGCAGGCAGAAGGGCCCAGGGCCCCACAAACCCCTAATATGCCTCTGGCTGTCGGAATACAGAGCAAGGGCAGTGGCCAAAACCCACCAGTCCTATAGAACTGCCCTGTGCACAGATTATGTTCTTCTGTATCCCACAAACTGGACACTGTGCACCAGGCATTCCTGCAAACTCCAGGAACCTACTTCAGCTGTAAGCTGCTTCCTGTGGGGTTGTCCCTATACTCCTCCATGGTCCTACTCCCATCTTGGTCTGTCCCTCAAGGTTCTAAGTACATGGGAATCTACATCAGCCCCCAGGTTATTTGTTAGAATTAAGCTAGCCCCAGAGGGTGGTCTGAGCTGCTGATTCCTTGGACACCCTGATCAGGAAGGAGCTGACCCCAGTACTACAGCTCATCCCAGCTGACACCTCCTCACAGGTGTTTTCTGACTCTCTCCAGGGGTCCGCTAACCATATAGGGAAGGAATAGGGGCTCAGGATTCAGCTTAAGAAGCACACAGATCTAGCCCGACCCAAATCAATTACTGTTCCTAGGCCTCAGCTCTCTGGCAAGGAGGGCCAGGGCAGATCAGGGGCTGCTTGGAAGAACAGGTTTACCCTGAGGGTCCCTTGATAGCACTTCTGTTAGTGAGTCACCCCCTCCAGCCCCCATTAGGTGCCAGCTGGTGGCCCACACTCGAACCCACCTTGTTACCTGGGTTACAGGCTGGGGAAGCCTGACCCACAGGAGGGGCGTACAGCCCTGTTCTTCCCACCTGTGTGTGTGGGCGTAGCGCTTTTACCATCATTGCTCTGATGCACCTTTCTCTGGCTTTGAGGTCACACCGTGAGGCAGCAGTAGGGGTGGGAATAAATTCCAGGGCTCTGGTTGCCAGCTGGACGCTGTATCCATTCAGGCATTTCACCCTTGTGACTGTTCCTTTTAATTTCTTTTTTATTCACTTCCTCATTTTTGTGTAGTTCCGCATCTTTGAAGTTAAATGCTACTGTGGTGGGCTTCTTTGGCATTTTCCCCTGAACCAGGATGTTACATTTAATTACATTATGGTTGCTATTACTGAAAGATTCAGCTATATTCACCTCTTGGACCATATCTTGTGGTCCACTAAGGACTAATCAAGAATTGCCTCTCCCCTTGTGGGTTCTAGTACAACTGCTCCAACAAGCAGTAATTTAACGTGTCTAGAAATTTTCTCTCTGCATCTCATCCTAAACTGACATTTATCCAGTCAATATGAGAATAGTTGAAATCCCCCATTATTGTGTTTTTATACCATTGTAGCCTCTCTAATCTTCCTGAGCATTTCACAATCACCCTCACCCTCCTGGTCAGGTGGTTGGTAGTATTTTCCTTCTCTTAAACTCTTATTGATCCAGCATGGAATTTCTCTCCATAGAGATACACTATGGAATAGTTTGATTCATTTAAGTTTTTTACTTTATTTGACTCAATGCTTTCTTTCACATCTCATGCCACTCCCTCACCAGTGCGACATACTCTCTCATTGCTGTATATTTTGTAGCCTGATATTACTGCATCCCATTGTTTATCCTCATTCCACCATGTTTCTGTGATGCCTATTCTATCAATATCCTCATTTAATGCCACACACTCAAATTCACCCATCTTAGTATTTAGACTTTTAGCATTTATATTTAAGGACTTATACATTTTGTCAATATTCAGTTGCTTACCTTCATGTGTTATATTTAAATGGGACTCTTTTAGATTTGATTGTTCCTCACTAGCGCCTACCTGGACTATACCAACTTCTTTCCTATCCACTATACTTTCTTTCCTGACTGGCAGAATACTGTTGGTAATGTTGAAATGCCAGTAGTGATCCCAGGAGACCCAGCCTACCCCTTGCTCCCCTGGCTCATGAAGTGGTACACTGATCACCTCGACAACACCAAGGAATGAGTCAGCCATAGGCACAGACTCTGTCAGTGCTCCGGGGCTGGAGCACCCATGGAAAAAAAATAATGGGTGTTCATCACCCACCAGTGGCCCCACTGATCAGCTTCTCCCCCTCCCTCTCAGCACCGCCTGCCCACCATGGATCACTTCCCTAGATCTGCTGGCAATGCTTCTACTAATGCAGCCCAGTATGCTGTTAGCCTTCTTGGCAACAAGGGCACACTGCTGACTCATATCCAGCTTCTCATGCACTGTAATCCCCAGGTCCTTTTCTGCAGAACTGCTGCTTAGCCAGCCTGTAGCAGTGCATGGGATTCTTCCATCCTAAGTGCAGGATTCTGCACTTTTCCTTGTTGAACCTCATCAGATTTCTTTTGGCCCAATCCTCCAATTTGTCTAGGTCACTCTGGACCCTATCCCTACCCTTCAGCATATCTACCTCTCCCCCCATTTTAGTGTCATCCGTGAACTTGCTGAGGGTGCAGTTCATCCCATCATCCAGATCATTAATGAAGATGTTGAACAAAATGGGGCCCAGAACCAACCCCTGGAGCACTCCGCTTGATACCAGCTGCCAACTAGACACTGGCTTGCAGGAGCTCACTGAATCTCACTGGCTTGCAAGATCTCACTGAACATGTCATCCTGAGTCCTCTTCTTTCTCCTCCTTACCTGGCAGGAGTTCTGTGTGTGTGTGTGTGTGTCAGTATAGTCACAGCAGAGAGTTAACTCTTTCGGTTCAGAACTCCCTTCCCTTGCTCCCCTAAAGCTTTAAACAAGACATTTTTGTTGATACATCTGCTTTGGAGGGCTTGTGCAGGGCACTCCCCACAGCCCCAGCCATGGTGAGAATGGCCCGCCAGGGGTGAGGGACATGCGGAAGGAATTGCTGGGTTGTATGAAAATATGAGTGTAGTGCACTGGCACTGTTTTCCACAGGTGGTGGTGACAATAGCGGATCGGTCACTCCTGAGGGTAACAAAGTCGCACAGAGCACAGCTGCTGCTGGCTGATGCTACCCAGGCCCATATGCCACTAGCCTGTGCTCTGCAATAGTGCCTGCAGAAATTATTGCTGACTGGTGTGGAGAAGTGTCCTACCGCAGAGGAAGAGCTAAAGCTGCCGTCCCTAGAAACCTTTGGCAGAGGATTGCAGGGTATCTCGGGGAAAGTTTCATTGAGATATCTCAGGAGGAGTTAAGGGGCATCCCTGTGCACATAAACAAACTGCTCCCCATTCTCCGCCCCCCACCCCGCCTAACTCTGTAGAGCAATGAAAAGCCAATAACAACTCTACCTTTCTTTGTTGTACTGCTATCTCTCCTAGCATGGGTAAATTAATGTAAAGGCGATAGCTGTGTCCTGCTGAGTTGGGGGACCCATCGCTTCATGGAAATACATTTACACACTGATCCAAGGTTCCTTCCCCTGCATCGGCTCTCCTGTGCTCACCTGCCGGGACTGGCTGGACTGCAGTGGAGTCTCAAACAGGTCCTGGCTCACAGCATAGCTGGCCCCCCAGTTACATGGCCCCATCCTCCTCCTCTTCCTCCTCCACTTCTCTCTTGTCCTCATTGGTCACGCCAGGGCTCCTCAGAGGTATTGACGGTGGTCTGTGGGGTGGTGATGGAGTCTCCACCAAGTATTGGCTGCAGCTCTTTGTAAAAGTGGCAGGGCTGTGGCTCGGCACCCAATTGACTGTTGGCCTCCCTGGCCTCCTGGTATGCCTGCTGCAGTTCCTTGGCTTTCACTCAACCCTGTCGCTGGTCCCTGTTGTAGCCATTCTCCTGCAGGCCCCAAGCAATCTGCTCGTAGATGTCGATGTTACTATAGGTCCATAGCTGGGCCTGCAGAGCCCCTTCTCCCCATAGGCCCAGATCCAGTATCTCCTGTCGACTCCAAGCCAGCATGCGACTGGAGCTGTAGTCTGCATGGTCGGGTGGGCAGTGGCACACAACAATGGGGAGCCACTAGGTGGGCTCTCCAAGGCCCACCTGTGACGTTATTGATATAATCTGGGACCATATAGATCATTGTTGCAACCAAGGTCCTGTAGTGGCACCCAAATCTTGTATAAAGGGGGTCAAATGGGGTGTCTAGGACAAGGTTATGGTTTACTGGTTATGATTATGCTGTCTATATGTGTGTATCACTTTTGTAGTCGAAGTTATGAATATTGGCTCTGTACTGTCTGTATGGCAAATTTATGCTATGCTTCTGGGTGACATCCCAGACAAGCTGAGATTAGCTCTGCCTAGCCTGCTTGATGGCCCATTAAGGACCATCAGCTATACAATGGACCCATTGAGAAAAGGCAGATACGCCTTGTAACTCAGCAAAGTATGCAGGGACTGGCCCATGGACTCCAGACTCCATGTTGCTGTAATTTTCCACAGTAAGAACAAAGGTGTTCTTACACCTGGAAAAGACTATATAAGGCTGATGCCTCATCTCCATCGGGTCTTCAATCCTGCTTCATACCTCTGGAGGAACTTTGCTACAAGCTGAAGCTTTGAACAAAGGACTGAGGACCCATCCCAGCGGGGGATGTATTCCAGAGACTTGATTTGAACCTGCAGTTTATTCCATCGCTGCTGCAAGCCTGAACCAAGAACTTTGCCATTACTGTATGTAATTGATTCCATTTAACCAATCCTAACTCTCATCTCTATCTTTTTCCTTTTACGAATAAACCTTTAGATTTTAGATTCTAAAGGATTGGCAGCAGCGTGATTTGTGGGTAATACCTGATTTGTATATTGACCTGGGTCTGGGGCTTGGTCCTTTGGGATCAGGAGAACCTTTTTTCTTTTACTGGGGTATTGGTTTTCATAACCATTTGTCCCCATAACGAGTGGCACTGGTGGGAATACTGGGAAACTGGAGTGTCTAAGGAGATTGCTTGCGAGACTTGCGGTTAGCCAGTGGGGTGAGACCGAAGTCCTCCTAGTCTGGCTGGTTTGGTTTGCCTTAGAGGTGGAAAAAACCCCAGCCTTGGTCTGTAACTGCCCTGTTTTAGCAATTTGTCCTGAGTTGGCACTCTCAGTTGGGTTCCGCCAAAACCGCATTGTCACACCACCGCCTGCTCTTGTGACCTCCTGGCTCACAGCAAGCCGTCCATGCATCCCCGTCCCATGGACACCTCCCCCAGGGTGACAAAGGAGGTGAAGGGCCAGGGGACACGTGGCCCTTCTCATCCATGCAGCAGATGTGCTGCCTCCCCCCCTCCCAGGCAGGAAATGCCCTTGCCTGATGGGAAATCGGAATAAGCTTGGGTCGTTCTTGGCTTTGTTCCTTGCGCCCCTCTCTGGAGCGAAAGCCCTGCAGGACGGGGGTCAAGCACGTCACACCCGCAAGCAGAGTCCTGGCTGCTTGGGAAGGAGGCCGGGGCTCTTCCCCCTCCACTGGTGCTCTGCAGCTGGCTCCCCTCCCTGGTGTAGACACAGGTGGACCTGGCTCTTAGAGCCAGCTGATTACAACTGAGTGCAGCTTGCATTGAAAACAAACCTTTCCAGCCCTTCTGGCTGTGAAGAAAACTGGAAAACCTGACTTGAGTGGCTGACACAGCAGCACCTGCAGAGACCCTGAGTCCATCGCTGTCAGAGGGGGTGGCTGCCCTGAGTGTGACCGCCACAGCACTGCCACCTGGGTCAGCAGAGAGCCTGAGCGTTGCTGTGATGGGGGAGCTATCCCGAGTGTGACTGACACAGCACTACCACCTGGGTCTGCAGAGAGCCCAAACCCATCGCTGTAATGGGGGGAGCTGTCCCGAGTGTGACTGCTGCAACACTGTTGCCTGGGTCTGCAGAGAGCCTGAGCCCATCACTGTGATGGGGGGAGCTGCCCTGAGTGTGACTGACACAGTGACACCACCTAGGTCTACAGAGAGCCTAAGCCCGTTGCTGTGATGGGAACTCCCCCAGTCACGCTAGTGTGGGGTTATCTTCAAGACTTCCTGCCCTGAAGAGTCCTGCCAATCCACCCCAGGACAAGACCCAGCATGTGCCGGGAAGGGACGGTGTGGCAGTCCTGGTCCCTTCCAGCCCAGGTAGATGTTCTGCAGCAACTGGGGGCACCCGCCTACTGTGGGAGGGATGGGCAGTGAGAGGGGAGGTTGGTGATGGGGTGGCTGGGGAAGGGGGAGCCAGGAGCCAGGGTTGGACTCCCCCAGCTTGTGTCCCTGCCACCCCTCTACTCCTTCCCAGCTGGGCTATAGTGGGGTGGGTGCATGGGAGGCTGGGTGGAATTGCTGCAGAGGCTCTCTGCAAATTTCGGGGCGCTTGGCAGGGCTGGCCCAGAAAGCCCACAGATCAGTGGGGTCTGCAGGGGAGTCTGGGGAATATGGGCCCCCCTGCAGCTGCTCTGAGGCCCTGACCCTTTTTCCTGGCTCCACGCAGCTGGGTCACCCCCAGCCGCAGCCTCCCCCAAGGCATCCCTGAAATGAGAGTGGCCCATGCAGATGCAATGCAGCGCTGTCTGCTAGGAATCATAGAATTATAGAATGGGAATGGGGACAAATTGGAGAAAGTCCAGCGAGAGCAACAAAAATGATGAACAGTCTAGAAAACATGACCTATGAGGGAAGATTGAAAAAGTTGGGTTTGTTTAGTCAGGAGAAGAGAAAATTGAGGGGCAGACATGATAACAGTCTTCAAGTATGTAAAAGGTTGTTATAAAGAGGACCATGATAATTTGTTCTCCTTATGATCGTACATCAGTGGGGCTCTCATCAGACCTGCTGACAGTGTACAGGTATGTAGCCATAAGTACCACGGGTGTAATAAAATACAGGAAAAGTGGGAGTTAAGTCACTATATGGCAGTCGCTCACTGAGCAGAGAAAGGAGGTCTTGGGAGGGAAGTGCTTGGAGACTAACTATACTTTTAGCCCAACCACAAATAACAGGAGGCATCAAGTACAGTGCCAGGAGGAGGTGGAGACAGACAGAGGTACGGACTTGATCCTGCGGGTTGGGTATCTAAGGGACCAGGATGGGATAGACCCAGATCCTAATGAGAATGAGCAGAGCCCTCAAATTGCCACTACATTGTCCAAGGACAAGGAAGAAGTAGCACGGGAAAGAGATGGACCTAAGAGAATAGAAGAAATGGGAAACAAACCCACCGCACTGAGAAGGTCACAGAGACTTAGACTTAGAGATGACTATGTTATTGGTGGCATGCACTGTGATGTTAAACGATACTGTGTGCATGCGAAGGCGAGCAAACAGAACATCTGATGCGTTTGGTGCTTGTCAGGGATTGTTAAAGCTTTTGGGATATGATCTGGTGTCTAGAATTGCCATGTGCTGTGTTATAGGACTGGTTGTGCAGGTGCAAAGGTCCTGCTGTCGGCAGAATTTCAGCAAGCAGCAACATAAGGGGAGCAGCTGTCTCCTAGAGACATCCCAGGCTAGGGTGCCAGGGCCCCCTGCTGGAGGGACCAGGTCCTTCCCTGTCCCATCTGATGGTTGGTGACTGGGGTGGGACATCCTGTATGTGGGAGCCCATGGAAAGAAATGCTGGGGTCACTGTTTTTTTCAGGGAGCTGAGTGGTACACCCCACCCCTACCCCCCAACTAAAGATGCAGGGATGAGATGTTCCTGTGCTAGGTTCCAGCCAATCCACAAGGCAGGAGATGGTATGATGATGCTCAGCGCAGGTATATAAGACTCATGGAAGAAATAGCAGCTCAGTCCGCCCAGCGTCCCTGGGTGTCTTGGAACCCTCACTGCCTGCTCGCGGTGTCAAACTCCACCAGCCTTCACCTGATCCAGCCTAGCTCTCAGCCCTGATCTTCATAGAATCATAGAATTTCAGGGTTGGAAGGGACCTCAGGAGGTCATCTAGTCCAACCCCCGGCTCAAAGTAGGACCAATCCCCAACTAAATCATCTCAGTCAGGGCTTTGTCAAGCCTGACCTTAAAAACCTCTAAGGAAGGAGATGCGTCGCGCTCGGGGAAGAGGCTGGGCTGGGGCGGGGATTTGGGGAGGGGTCCAATAGGGGCAGGGAGGGGGCAGGGTGGGGTGGGGCCAGGGCAGGAGGCGGGGCCGGGGGGGCGCGAGTTGGCACCTGTGGTTAGCCTTCTTGGCAACAGGGGCACACTGTTGACTCATATCCAGCTTCTCGTCCACTGTAACACTTTGGTCCTTTTCTGCAGAACTGCTGCCTAGCCACTCGGTCCCTAGTCTGTAGCAGTGCATGGGAGTCTTCCGTCCTAAGTGCAGGACTCTGGACTTGTCTTTGTTGAACCTCATCAGATTTCTTTTGGCCCAATCCTCTAATTTATCTAGGTCCCTCTGTATCCTATCCCTACCCTCCAGTGTATCTACCACTCCTCCCAGTTTAGTGTCATCTGCAAACTTGCTGAGGGTGCAGTCCACGCCATCCTCCAGATCATTAATGAAGATATTGAACAAAACTGGCCCCAGGTCCAACCCTTGGAGCACTCCGCTTGATACCGGCTGTCAACTACACATGGAGCCGTTGATCATTACCCGTTGAGTCTGACGATCTAGCCAGCTTTCTATCCACCTTAGAGTTCATTCATCCAGCCCATACTTCTTTAACTTGGGAGACCATATCAAAAG
This sequence comes from Chrysemys picta bellii, assembly GCF_011386835.1. Taxonomy (NCBI): domain Eukaryota; kingdom Metazoa; phylum Chordata; order Testudines; family Emydidae; genus Chrysemys; species Chrysemys picta. The sequence goes on from NC_088797.1 coordinate 50,766,890, forward strand.
CTTTGCTAAAGTCAAGGAATAACACATCCACTGCTTTCCCCTCATACACAGAGCCAGTTATCTCATCAGAGAAAGGCAATTAGGTTAGTCAGGCATGACTTGCCCTTGGTGAATCCATGCTGACTGTTCCTGATCACTTTCCTCTCCTTTAAGTGCTTCAGAATTGATTCCTTGAGGACCTGCTCCATGATTTTTCCAGGGACTGAGGTGAGCTTACTGGCCTCAGGGGAAGCCCCAGGGTAACCTCTGCTGGATGCAAGGAAATATGTTCACCGCCCCAGCATGTCTTCCCCTCCCCGCCCACTGCCTTCCCCATCCTCTCTGCAGAGTCTGGGGCTGAACCCTCTATCTTCCTGGGGGGAAGGTGTAGTATGTCCCCTCCATGCTTGGATCCCAGGAACACAACTGCCCCATATTAATCATCCTCACTAAGAGTTAGTGCTGGGACATCCATGAGCCAAAGAAATAAACTCAAACCAGGGGTTGTGCTGCACCGCATCCCATCCCAGGGGGACGCGGCTGGGAAACCACATACAGCCACTGCACACCCACCCGGCTCCCATGCATCATGTGGTCTGTAAGCAGCCTAGCCCCACCAGAACCCATGGGACAGCACCACACGGCCCCATCCTCAGCGCCTGCCTCCCAATCTCCATGCCCACGCTGGCCAGGCCACTGGCTCGGGCGCACACCTGTCTGCGTGTTCCTTTGGCCATTGGGAGTGCTCCTGAGCCAGCCATCGATGCCAGCTCCAATATCTGCAGCCTGTGTCTCTTCTCCCAGCTCACACCCAGGCTCAGCTGGCAGGACCATGGTACAAGCTGGAAGTGCCCCATCCTTGAATCAAGGGTCTAAATTTGGGATCACGCCTCAGTGGTGCCATGGGCGGAGGCTTGTGATGCCAGGGTCACTGAGCTGATGGGTACTGCTACCCCTCCTCCCTGTGGCCCAGCATGTTGGATGGAGCACAGTTTGGGGTGTCCCGTAGGGCTGCTGAGACGTGGCATGGAACTGAATGTTCCGACACAGCATCTCACTCAAATCACAGCTCATCGCTGGAACCGCGTTCCCTCAGAATTGGCAGGCGTGCCAGAGATCCACAGCAGGATGGGCCGTGGTCAGTATGGTTCCAGGGATCGACTGGCTTCCAATCAGTATGGGTGCAGCCCAAGTGGATGGCGTGGCTGAGACATCAAGGGAGCCACCGAGTCCTCCTGGGAAACCCTTGTAAATCTTCCCCATAGGGATTGCTGTGCTGAGTTGTAGCTTTTCCACCTGGCTCTTCCCTTCAGCTTCCCCAGGAAGGGTGGTTGAAAACAGCTTTGCCCTTCGGTCGCCTGCTGATCTCCAAGCACTTTAGCAAACATGTCATGAAGCCCCATGGACCTCCCTGAGCCCCCTTTTACATCTGGGGCAATAGGCAGAGAGCGGAAGTGACAAAAGGTGCTTTGTAAGTCATGGCCGAGATGGGACAGAGAACCTAGGAGTGCTGATGCCTGGGGTTGAAGGATGGTTGCGTGTGTAATCTACAAGCTGAGCCAGCTCAGTCAGCATCGCTGTGTGACCTCAGCAAACCCCATTCCCACTCAGTGCCTCAGTTTCCCCAGCTGTAATATGGGAATAATGACCTGGATCTCAATGTGGGGGGAAGGTTTTGAAGGTCTTCATGAACTGCTCAGATGGCCCAGGGCAAGAGGCTGAATCAGCGAAGGTTTGCGGAAGCTTTTTGAATTCCCCAGAAGAAAGGGGTTCCGTGGAAGGACAATCCAATTAGCTGTGCAACAAGCAATGGAGACGTTCCAGACAGCGGGGGCCGACTTCAGGGGGAGGGAAACAAAGCAGAAATGGAGCTGCTCTTAAGAACCCCCGAGCTGGTTTCCATGCAGAAGTCCTTCAGGCATACAGAGCCGCCAGGCCCACAGCAGATGTAGAAGTGGCTGCTTTTCAAAGGCAGGGGGTGGGGGCTCTGCAATCCACACAGACCCTGGCTTTTCGGGACACATGAGTGGGTCTGTCTGCGGGGAAGCCAGCCGGTATTCATCAGACTCTGAGACAATGGGCCGATCCTCCTTAATGAGTCCTGGGGGAGGGGTGGGTTAGCTGCCACGGTGGGGGAGAGGCTCTCATCCTGAATTCCTTGGCAAAGACCCATGCAGGGGGAAGGGTGGCATCTGGTTGGGCCAGATGTCCTGCCTGCTGTGGGTGGACACCTAAAAAAACTGCAGGGGGCGGGCAGGCAGGTAGGGTTGCCAATTTGGGTTGGACTTATTCCTGGAGGGTTCACCACATGACATAATCTTTAATTACAAATTAATCTTTAACTCCTGGCCACTCCAAGACAGTCCTGGAGGGTTGGCAGCCCTGGGGTGTGTGCGCGCTTGGGATCTGTTTGCATGGAAATCTCCAGAGGGAGGCTCCTCGAAATTCCTGTGTTGGCCACAGGAGAGCAGTGTTGGCTCACCACTGTGGCCTGGCTGCACTCTGGCAGTGGTTTAATGTGGTGGCTTTGTGTATGAGCCCCCTAGTGGCTGGTTCACAGAGAGGCTAAGGGACCTAGTACAAGAATTAACGGAGGGAGATTTCCTTTATCCCAAGGGGCAGAGGCCTGTGTTTTTGCAACAGATGGACCATAGCTCCCATCCAACTTGACGGAGGGTGTGTGTATTGGAATGTACGGATTTGATAGCATAGGAATTCAGCCAGGGACCCAGTGAGACGGGGAGGAGGGCAGTCTGGCTGCACAGTGCCCCCCTGCACCATGCCGGGGCGAGTCCCCACTCCTGAGCCACTCACCCTGCTCCCTTCAGCCCCTGGCTTTCCTTGGTCTCCAGCCAACAGTATTCTTTCCATCCTACTCCGTCGGTGAGAGGCTGGAGCTGTGCCAGTGGCTGGCATGGACACCTGGTGAGGCTGGCATGCCTGGCATGACTCCCTTCCATTCCTGCCCCAGGGAGGGCCTGGCTGGGCAGGGATCAGGGTGATTTGGGGTCCATTGTCCACAAGCTAGACAGAGCAACAGCTGCAGGCAGGAGATCCAGCCCAGAGCCCTCTCTTGACCCCTGATATCCCCAGGCAAGCCTCATTAGTGTTAACGGGCATGGCAGGGGGGACCGTGCAGGAGAGGTGCCCCTGGGTGCAGGGTCTTGGCAACATGGCCCCTGGCAACCTGCCTGCAGGAGTCCAAAAGGGGCACTGAGCACGGGAGAGGCTGCCAACAGGAACACCAATTACCTCTTTGGAAGTCCATCAGCAGGGCAAGGAGGAGGGGCAGCAAAGGAAGAAAAGGAGCAATGTTCACCCGCCAGGGATGGGCACAGGATGCTGACAGAAGGGAATGAGGCAGGAATACAGCCTGCGAGCAGGCCTCCCTGGCCTGCCATCAGACAGGAGCCGCTCTGCTTGCTCCCAGGGCCTGAGCCCGATCCTGCTGTGTGTCTCCAGAAGAACCCGCATCCAGCCCGGGGGTTTTAGCAAAGTTTTTGCTGTGCCCTCACTGGTAACGGAGATTCATGATGCAGCGGAGTGGGGAGATGGGGCGTTGTGCTGGGAGCCCTGCACCAATGGCAGAACATTGCTGGGTGGGGAGCTCAGCGGATGCTGCCAGAGCAGGGGGAGCAGAGGATCCCAGTGGGGAGAGAGCGATCACATCCAAAGGTGCTGCAAACAACCCAGTGCCAGTCACCTGGGGATGTGTGGCCAAGGCACCAACATCATGCCACAGCTAGGCTGTGCGGTGGGGGGAGGGAGGTCTAGGGAGCAGCCTGTGGGGAGGCCCAGGGCAGGTGAGGACCAGAGGGCGCAAGGGGGTTGGGGCTGGCTCCCCAGAGCAGTCACTCTCAGCACCGGAACTCTTGTCCCAGCAAGGCACTGCTGCCTTGGAGGGGACGGGAGGATGGGCGGAGCCTGACACCCACTCCTACTAGACCTCCTTGCCTGCACAGGCTGGGCACCTGGCCCCACATGCAGAGCTCATCTGGCACCTGGCTGAGCATCTAGGGTGACTCCCCAGGGAACTCAGAATCACAGGCAGAGCGGGAGCCTCAAAAAGAAACATCCAGGCAGTGAAATGGGCAGAGTTGGGGGGCTTCCCTGGCACAGGGTTGGGGAATGTAGCCACCTGCAGTAGATAGACTCCAGAGATCCAGGCTCAAGCCCCATTCTGCCTGCAGGACCTCCGCTGCCTCTCTATGGCCCAGATCCTCAAAGGTACTTAGGTGCCTAGCTCCCATTGATGTCACCAGGAGGCAGATGCCTAAATACCTTTGATCTGGGCCTTAGTCCCACTGTGCCTCTAAGGAGTGTGTGAGGCAGGGTCTGTCATAAACATACAGCTAAGGGTAGCATAAAATTCCTCTTTTACCTGTAAGGGGTTAAGAAGCTCAAATAAATTGGTTGGCACCTGACCAAAAGGACCAATAAGAAAAGAAGATACTTTCAAATCTGAGGAGGAGGGGAGGAGGTTTTGTTTGCGCTCTCTTTGTGTGCTCTCTTGGGACAGAGAGAGGGACCAGGCAGGAAAAAAACCTCTCCTAAAACCCTACCTGAAATAAGCATCTAAGATTACCAAAATTGTAACTAAAGCAAGGAAATGCGTTAGATTATCTTTTGTTTTAGCTTATGAATTTTCTCTATGCTAAGAGGGAGGTTTATTCCTGTTTTTGGAACTTTGAAGTTGAGCCTAGAGGGGAATCCTCTGTGTTTTAAATCTTTTTATTACCCTGTACAATTACCTTCCATCCTGATTTTACAGAGGTGCTTCTTTTACCTTTTTCTTTATAATAAAGTTCTTCTTTTAAGAACCTGACTGATTTTAGTGTCCTAAAGATAAAGGGTCTGGTCTGTACTTTTATTAAAGGCAATTGATTAGTATATTATTCTCAAGCCTCCCCAGGAAAGGGGGTGAAGGTGCTTGGGGGAATATTTTGGGGAAACAGGGACTCCAGGCCCTTTTCCCTGGATGTTTGTCTAAATCACTTGGTAGTGGCAGCAATACCGTCCAAGGACAAAGAAAGGATTTGTGCTTTGGGGAAGTTTTTAACCTAAGCTGATAGAAATAAGCTTAGGGGGTCTTTCATGCGGGTCCCCACATCTGTACCCCAGAGTTCAGAGTGGGGAGGGAACCCTGACAGGGTCCCAGCAGTGTCTCCGCAACTCAATTCCTGCAGCAATGAGAGGGGATCTGGCAAGAGATTTCTACCAGCTCCTCTGTCTGTCCAGAGCAACAGCAGTTCCCGCAGTGTTTGCTGCTCCTTGGGCTCCTCAAAGGGTCAGTTCCCGTTTATTGTCAGTTTCTTTCTCTGTTACAGTCACATACTGTACTGGACCCTTGCCCCGGGAGAAAGGCTCCAACAACAGGTGTTTTCAGCAACCCCTAGGGAGACACTTTAAACAAACTTTTGCATAGCTCAGTTTCGTTTTGGGCAACATGTCTGGGGCCAGGAGATTTTTTTCAGAAGGAAACATTCCAGGGAAAAGCCCCCAACTATTTTGCAAGTTTGGGGTTGCCACTGTGGGGTTTTTCCTCCAATTTCTCTTTTCCAGCTGGTCATAACAATAAAAAGGTAAGGCACAGTCAAAAACTGTGGCGGGGGGGGGGCAGGGATGGGGGAACCCAACTTCCTGCAGTTTTGATTTTCCCCCCAAATTACCTACCTGGAAAATTTCAAATGGGAGTTTGCTTGTGACTATTGTAGCCTGGTTTTCCAGCTAGCTGCCCTTGGCATCATCAGCACTGCTGCATAGACCTCTCCAGCATGCGCTGAATGAGTAGCTCCATCAGCAGTAGTAGGCTATTATTTTCTAGTGGCCCAGCCACTAGAGAAGGGCCCCAAGCACACCTCACCAGTGTGTTACATACACACTCCCCATAGTATGCTACCGTATCATAGAGCAGAGGGGGCAGGTGCTGGGCCAGCGCTCATTCCCCTTGGAAGACCCAGCACCCCTCATGCCTCCTAGCATGGATTGCCCTCTGCCAGTCACTGAGCCCCATCATATTCCTAGAGGTGCCCTTTCTGCCTGGCACAGGGGTGCAGTAATCTGAGCTGGGGGCCACCCCCCAGCCAAGAGCCACCCCCTCCTTTCACACAGGCGGCAGCTGGTCCATGCAGAAGCAAGGGGAGGTGAGGGGGCAGGGGAAACCATTCTTTTATTTTAAGATTTTCCCTTTCCCAAGAAAACCACACACACATGCATCCTAGTTTCTGAGTGGCAGCAGGTGGGCACCAAGCATGGTGCTTAGTTCCTTCTGGTTGGGGTCATGCCTCCAAGTAATGGGAAGGCTGGAGCCCAGCAGCAGCAATGGGGGGTGTGGGGGAGCAGGGCTTTGGCAAAGGATCCATCTAAGTCACAGGGCCCGGTGGAGCAAGGAGGAGAGTGCCCCACTGGCTGTCCTCCCACCCCACACCAGCCAGCATTTGTGGCCTGCCACCAGTGCTGCGTGGCAAGAGGAGGGTTTCTGGAGCAGCTGCCAAGGCTCAGAGGCTGACATGGGGCCTCTCTAACTAGCCAGGGTTTTCTGAGTCATGGCCCCACCTCCAGATTTGTTCGCCCTGCTCTTGTGCTCTCTTGGGGTTAGACTCCGCAAGCCTGGCACTATGGAGCTAATGCTCCAGCCTCGCAGACCGGATAAAGCCAACAGTGTGGGATCCTGCCTGGCTGGCTAATGGGCCCTGCCAGCACCTCCACACCCCACTTCACACCAGATCCCCCTCCGTCCCACACAGGCTGGCTGCATCTCATCACCATGCACCAGCAAGGGCCAGGAGCTCACAGTGCTCTGGCTGAGAGCGCCTCCCTAATGCAAAGTGATGCAGTGTCATCTTCTTGAGTCTGCAGGCAGCCAACTCTGGGGGCCTCCATGGCTGCTCAGAGCTTTCCCAGATGCAGCCACGTGACACTGACAACACATGGCTGAGGTTCCCGACTCCCCCAGTGTAGAGTCCAGGAAAGGATCAGAAACACCTCAGCATCACCCTGCTGGGTGAAACTGGGAACAGTCAAGTTGGGCCACTGGAGTTTGGATAGGGGATAGCCGTCTCCAGCATCACTTGTTCTGAACTCTGGCTAGGTGGTAAATGGCTGGCTGGCTGGAATCACAATGGGTAATCTAAACTAATCTATCAAAGAACCAGGTGAGGAGAGCGCTCAGAAATCTGAGATGATGGAGGCTCCTCAGAGGATGGGAAAAGCCCAGCTGGGGACTTGTCCCCTCCCACAGGGACTTCCCCCTGTCTGACATGTGTGCAGCACCCTGGAGGCAGGAGAGAAGCCCTTGGCAGAGCAGAATGTGTTTGCGCACTGCTGTCAGTGTGTGGCTGGGGCTTCCCTCGCCCATGGGTCTCCCCCAGCTCTGGCCCGCTGCCCAGCCCCGAGTCACTGGGGTCAAGCAAACACAAACACAGCCAGTGTTTTCTCAGGCAAGGTAGGGGACCTGCTGTCAAATTCCTGCCTGGCTTCAAAGCATAGGAAGGTGTCTGCACAGCTTTCAGAAAGGAGAGGTGGGGCCTAGAGTGCTCCCCAGCCCTTCTGGCTTCTCCATATGTGAATTGCAATGAACTGGCTCGCATGCTTGAGTGCTGCGCCCTCTGCTGGGTGGAACTGGCATGCCCAGGCTGTGTCTCTTTGGCCGGATACTGCTCCCTCTGTTGGGGATTCTCCCATGCCTCTGCAGGGGGAGACCTGTTCAGGAACAGGGCGAGTGACTGTGGTTTTGGCTGAGGGGCACATGGGGGGGTTGCCCCTTGGGGTTCTGTCTGTGTGACCCTCTGTGGTGCCAGGGAAGGTTGGAGCTGGTAATAGCCATGTCTGGGAGCAGGGCTATAAGGGGAGGCTGTTGATACCTCCTGTTGGTGGGCAAAACTCCCTGCCTCCCCCCACGTGCCACCCCAGCTCAGCAAGTGCCAAGCTACCCTCTGGTGGCTGGTTCTGGTGACACAGCTCGGCAGCGGCTCTGTAAGCTGGGGTGGTGGAAGCAGATGCTGAATGTCTTTGCTGGGAGCATGGGGGTCTGTCCATGGAGACAGCAACTCCAGGAGACAGTGCAGTCCCCACTGGTGGGTCTTGCCCATGATGTGCCCAGTCCCAGGTGCTGATCACCGGGATGGCGATGGGAAAGTCCCATGGACCTCCGAAGCATGGGAACAAGGCAGATCCTGGGGAAGGCTCCCTGGAGCCCACTGCTGCCTGCTTCAACCTCCCCTGCAGAGGGTCTGTGGCTGGGGAGTGCTGTTAGCATTAGGATCTCTGCTGTTGTGATTAGAGATATAGGCCCTCAGGGGCGGTGGGAGTGCTAAGCACCAGCCTAAGTGGGGCCCTGGGGGGACAGTATTAGCCTAGGAGCCCAGGGTACAATTCCCCAGCTCTGCTACAGCCTCCTGGGCTGGTCTTTAAAATGGGCATAACAGCCTTTCCTCTGGGAGTTCCTTGGGGCAGACCAGTGTCTCGGTAGCCCATGGGACCTGAGCCTCTCTAAGCTACATCCACATGTGGGAACACAGTGTGAGCACGGAGAAATGTGGTGCTCAGATGTGTCGGTGTCTCCCCAGCCCGGGGGACCTTGGCTCCCCCCTCAGCCCTGGCCAGCTGACAGATGCTATTCGCAGTAACTGTGAGTTGTGCAGTGAGGAATTCAGTGCAGAGAAGCGCGGCAAAGGAGGCGGCTCTGGCTGCCTAAAGTTCCTATTTATACCTGAGGATCAAGAAGCCTTTGGAAGGCAGCCCGGGAACTGCAGCTCTGCAGCTCTTATCTCCGGAGACCTGGCTTCCAAAGCGCCTCTTGGCTGGTTTCATTCCACATAAATTAGCTCCACTCTTTGCACTGAAGGAGCCAAGGACTAGAATAACGGGGGGGGGGGGGGGGGGAGGGGGAGAAGAGGGGAGGGCCTGTGGGTAGGGATTGAGGGGGCACCAGCAAAGCCGTGTGTGTGGGGAGAGCTCTTCTGCTCTTCGCTTCACTGAGGCGGCTGCATGTTGGGGAGCGACAGCCAGGGCCTCTCTGCAGGGCCAGGGAGGCTGGGTGGAGAGGGTGGGGCTGGCTCTGCGGGCTCCTTGGCATGTGTCTGGGCCTGGCTGTATTGGCAACGCTCAGGGCGAGGCTGGGGGCTTGGTGCTGATAAAAACAGACAGACTGCCCTGTGCTGCCCTGCCTGCCTTCTCCAGGAATGGGGATGTGCCATCTGCCTTTGCCTTAGTCCAGTCGCCAGGACAACATTGGCTGGGTCCGCGTCCGACAGGCACGTGGGAACAGCCACTGCGGGTCAAGCCGCAGCTGTAACTCCAGGTGCCCCCTTAGCTGGCATTGCCCACGGCTGAGAGGTCCCCACCCCATCCTGGTGTAAATCAGGCATGGCATCAGCCAAGGCCATGGTTCCCCCGCAAGAACCAGCCCCAAGCTGTGCCCCCAATGATCAGCATGGGCCAATCCCTGGCATAACAGATTGGGGTTTGCTCCCGAGGGGAAGTTGGCACGAGAGTGCCATCCTCAGCCTCGCCATGCAGGAACAGCAGGCGCAGAAAGTGGTTTGAACTGGCAGCCGAACCGAGGGCCGGGTCAGCCTCTCCCCCCTTCTACCCTCCACCTAGAGCCAAAAGCAAAGCTGCCAAAATGAAAGATGTAGCTATGCGCTGGGATCCTGCTTTGGGTGGGTGGCAGGGCTCGCTGGGCAGAACACCCCCCAGGAACATCACCCAGCATCTGGGCAGCGTCCTCCAGGCCACCATCACCACCTCTGCTAGGTAGGGGCACACGGATTGCTGCTGCCCTGGGCCCTGAACAGGTCTCTCCAGGCTCGGGGACTGTCCAGAGCTGAGCCTTTAGTGCAGAGATGGCTACTTGCAGGGGAAGTGGCAGGGGGCAAAAAGTGCCTTGATGCACCTGGTGCTAGGTGGTTCCAAGCTGGGAAGGGCTCACCTGCCACTGTGCACAGGGAGAGTTTGGCTGGAGATATGTGGGGAAACCCAGCTGGAAGGCTACCAGGATGTAAGAACATAAGAATGGCCACACTGGGTCAGACCAAAGGTCCATCTAGCCCAGTATCCTGTCTTCCGACAGTGGCCAATGCCAGGTGCCCCAGAGAGAATGAACAGAACAGGTAATCATCAAATGATCCATCTCCTGTCACGGGCCCCTTCCCAAAGCAGCTAGAGTGGGCATTGAGTGCCAGACACAAAGGGGTACATGGCCGGTCGGGAGACCAGAACTGCAGGTGCTGAACAGGTTCTGTGGCACAGAGCTCAAGAGGCCTGCAGCACATGCAGGCCCAGGAAGATGACACCGGACTCATAGCTGTGAAGTTTATTTCACTGGCGAGACTGCTGCATGGAACCTCACCCCAGCCAGGTCCTCACCAGGCTGGGGCTATGAAGGCTCTTTGGCCCCCAAAGACACAATTCTGGTGTAAATCAATTGTCTGTGTGTGTAAGTGAATTGCAGTGATTCTGGGCTACAAGGGTGACAAGTGAGTTTGGAGTGTCCTGCCATAGAGTTGCCCATGGAGAGACTGAGGTGAAACCCCGTGAGTCCCTGGGCTCAGTCCAGGGCTGGCCTTACTATGAGGCGAACTGAGGCGGCCACCTCAGGTGCCAGACGGGGAGTGGGGGGGGGAAGGGAGTGGCCACTAGGACCCAGAGTGTAGAAAATTGTGTTTGCTGCTGGTGCATATGTAATCTCTCTGCTCTAGATGCACAGAGATGGTGGAGTGCTGTGCTGGAGGAAGGAGGGCACAAGAGACATAACAGGAAGGCAGGAGAAAAGGTGAGAGGGAATAACAGAAAGCAGCAGGAGCTGCAGGGAGAAAGAGGAGGAGGAGCCTCTTATGTACCTCTCTAGCACCCCCAGGAGCCTAGACTGATTAACACCAGTTTCTCAGGGAGCTTCACGTTTCCTGCTGGTTCCCTGAACCCACTTGAGGAGAACAGGCAGTCAACTGAAGTAGTAGGAGCCATTTAGGCTCTTAAGATGCTGATATCTTCACTCACTCAGGCCCTGCTACCAGTCTGCTTATTTGTCCCCTTCAATTGAGTGTTGAGAGCCACTATAGCTGGCACAGAACAGGAGTCATGAGTGAAAGAAGAAAACGCTCCTCTAGGACAGCATTCAGAAAAAGAAAAAAGCAAAGGAAGCTTTTCTATCTAAGCAGGAAGGAGCTCTCCTGAGATACATAGACACAAATGTTCACAGTGAGCCTTCCGGCCCCAGTGAGGATGTGAGTGGTGAGGAGTTGCCTGATCTTCCAGTTAGTCAGAGGGCAGGTGACTTGGCAGCTACTGCAGCATCCATATCTCCATCTCAAATGGATGTTACCATGCACATTCCTGAAGAAAAGTGTAGATCAGAGAAGAGTGTGGTGGAGGCGCAAGAAACAGCTGGTGCTGAGTTTAGTTCCAAAGACTAGATAATCCAGGACTGTGGACCCACTTGAGCAGTAGCCTGAGGGATTTCCTTGTACTTCATGGGCCACAGCAAGTGAAAAACTTCATGTTCCCCAAAGACAATGAATATAGAAGTTTCCATCCAACACATTACTGGCGTGAAATCCCCAATAGTGACGAAGTGGAGAGGCCATGGCCAGGGCCGGCTTTAGCAAGAGCGGGGGCCAGATTCCTGGGGGCGGGGCTTGCGGCAAGCCCCGCCCCCAGGAATCGGGCTGCGCTCCGGCCGGAGCTCCGGCCGGGATCGCGGGGCTTGGGTCCGGCCCGGAGCCGAGCCGGGCCAGGGGGCCGGGCCAGACCCAAGCCGTGGGGGCCAGGCCAGAGCCGAGCCGCGGGGGCCGGACCGGACACGGGCCGGACCCGAGGGGGCCGGGACGGAGCCGAGCCGCAGGGGCCGGGGGTGCTTGGCCGGGGCCGGGCCAGCACGCTCGGCCGGAACCGGGGCCAGAGGGAGCTGCTCGGCCAGGGCTGGACTGGGCCGGGCCGCACCTCCCTGGAGCGCTTCTCACGCTCCCCTCCCCCGGTCCCAGCTTACCTGGTGCTGCCTGCCTGCCCCTGCTTCTTTTCAGACTTCCCGCGAACCTCTGATTCGTGGGAAGCAGGGGAGGGGGAGGAGCAGGGGGTGGAGCATTTAGGGGAGGGGAGGAGGGGGAAGTGAGCCGGCGGGGCCCTCTTAGCGCGGGGCCCAATTCAGCCGAATCGGCTTAATTGGCCTAAAGCCGGCCCTGGCCATGGCTTATGTACTCAAAAACCCAGAATGCTGCATACTGTTTTTGTTGCAATCTCTTCCAGTCTAATGTTCCAGCCACATTGGGTTCTAGAGGAACAAAGGACTGGAAAAATCTGGCTAGAAATCTGGCATGCCATGAGAAGGCAGCAAGTCACCAGAGAGCATTCCATAGGTGCAAAGAGCTTGAGATGAGACTAAGGTTAAAGGCCACCATAGATGATCAGCATCAAGAGAAGATTGCATCAGAGTCTCTTTACTGGCAAAATGTTCTGAAAAGGCTCATTGCCATTGTGAGAATGCTTGCTACCCAAAACCTAGCACTGTGTGGCACTTCAGATCAGCTGTATGTGCCAAACAATGGAAACTTCCTTAAAATTGTGGAGCTGATGGCGGAGTTTGATGCTGTACTCCAGGTGCATCTAAGAAGAGTCACCACCCAAGAAATGTACGCACATCACTACCTTGGAAAAACAATTCAAAATGAGATCATACAGTTACTGGCAACAAAAGTCAAACAGAAGATTTTGGCAGATCTGAAGTCAGCAAGATATTACTCTGTTATTCTGGACTGCACACCTGACATCAGGCATACGGAACAAATGACTTTAATGGTGCGTTTTGTAACAACAACAAAACCTAGTGAAAATGTCCCTACAATGGTGACTGTCAGAGAGCATTTTCTAGAATTTATTGACATTGATGATACTACAGGAGCTGGTATGACAACTGTGCTTCTTAAAAAGCTGGAAGATATGGGAATTGCGATAGCGGACATGAGAGGTCAGGGCTACGATAATGGTCCAACATGAGAGGAAAGAACAGCGGAGTGCAGACACAGATCCGAGGGTTAAACCCTTGAGCTTTTTTTGTCCCATGCAATTCTCATTCATTGAACTTGGTGGTCAGTGATGCAGCATCAGCTTCTAGAGAGGCTGCTGAATTTTTTAATGTAATTCAAAGCATCTATGTATTTTTCTCTGCATCAAATCATCAATGGCAAATTTTGAAGCAACATCTGAGAACATCCTCTCTGACACTGAAACCACTGAGTGCCACACAATGGGAAAGTCGAGTGGAGGCGATAAAGCCTATCAAACCCCAAATTGGGAAGATAGATGATGCCATAGTTGCCATTATGGAGGATAATGCTATGATAGGAACTGTTCGTGGGAGAACAGTGGCAGAGGGAAATGGAATCATCAAAAACATACATAACTTCAAATTTCTGTGTGGCTTAGTATAGTGGCATGACATACTCTTTGAAATAAATGTTGTAAGCAAGAGACTCCAAGGTGTTGACCTTGATATATGTGGAGCAATGGAACAACTGGACAAAGCAAAGTCATACCTACAGTCTTACCGGTCAGATGAGGGATTTCAAAACGTTCTTGCAGAGATAAAGGAAGAGAGAGGCATGCATCAGGACCCTAATTGGGCCCTGGGTGATCACTACTTCCCACCACCCAACACAGATGTAATGAGGTTGAGTAGTGCCCATATAAGAAAAATTAAAACTACTGATTATTCCTCAAAAAAGGTTTTTAATAGTTTTCTACTATAAAGGCAACACAGACAAAATAAGAAAAGCAAGCTTAAAGACCAGCACTGAATAAGGATTACTATAAATGGCAAGTTATACTGAAGACAAGCTGTCAAGGCTCCTTCCCCACTCTGAACTTTAGGGTACAAATGTGGGGGCCTGCATGAAAATTTCTAAGCTGAACTACCAGCTTAGATCTGGTCCGCTGCCACCGCTCCCAATGTGCTAATTCCCTTCCCTGGGAAGCCTTGAGAGACTCTTCACCAATTCCCTGGTGAATACAGATCCAAACCCCTTGGATCTTAAAACAAGGAGAAATTAACCGTCCCCCCTCCTCTCTCCCACCAATTCCTGGTGGATCAAGATCCAACCCCCTTGGATCTAAAAACAAGGAAAAATCAATCAGGTTCTTAAAAAGAAGGCTTTTAATTAAAGAAAAAAGTAAAAATCATCTCTGTAAAATTAGGATGGAAAATAACTTTACAGGGTAATCAAACTTAAAGAGCCCAGAGGAATCCCCCTCTAGCCTTAGGTTCAAAGTTACAACAAACAGAGGTAAACACCCTAGTAAAAGGTACATTTACAAGTTGAGAAAACAAAGATAAAACTACCACACCTTGCCTGGCTGTACTTACAAGTTTGAAATATGAGAGACTTGTTCAGAAAGATTTGGAGAGCCTGGATTGATGTCTGGTCCCTCTTAGTCCCAAGAGCGAACTACAACCAAAACAAAGAGCACAAACAAACACCTTCCCCCCACCAAGTTTTGAAAGTATCTTGTCCCCTTATTGGTCCTTTGGGTCAGGTGTCAGCCAGGTTACCTGAGCTTCTTAACCCTTTACAGGTAAAAGGATTTTGGTGTCTCTGGCCAGGAGGGATTATAGTATGGTACACAGGAGGGCTGTTACCCTTCCCTTTATAGTTATGACACGCCCCCCAAATCACAGATAGTGTTGGACAGCCGGTTCCATACTGTGATTTCTTCCTGGAGCTCTGTGTCAATGGAGTGGTATGCCCATTCGGTCCGTCCTGGGGTGGCTGAGAACATTGGCGCAAAGCTAGTGCACAGCTCCTTGATCTGCTGCCGCTGCAGACGTCCAAGGGTCACGGCGAGGTTCACCTCTTCCACGCCACTGTCACTTTTTCCTTCGTAGTAGACACCTTCAGGCCACTCCGCATCATCTGTTTCCTGGGCTGTAAACTGGAAAACCTTTAATTCTCTGGAATAAAAGGGCTTAAGAGACTTAACATGGTATATCTTAGGCCTGGTCTACACTACGGGTTTAGGTCGACTTTAGCAGCATTAAACCGAATTAAGCCTGGACACGTCCACACAACGAAGCCCTTTCTTTCGATTTAAAGGGTCCTTTAAACCGGTTTCTTTACACCACCTCCGACGAGGGGATTAGCGATAAAACCGGCCTTTGCGGGTCGGAATTGGGGTAGTGTGGACGGAATTCGACGTTATTGGCCTCCGGGAGCTATCCCACAGTGCTTCATTGTGACCGCTCTGGACAGCACTCTCAACTCAGATGCACTGACCAGGTAGACAGGAAAAGACCCGTGAAGGTTTGAATTTCATTTCCTGTTTGCCCAGCGTGGAGAGCACAGGTGACCACGCAGAGCTCATCAGCACAGGTAACCGTGATGGAGTCCTCCCAGGATCGCAAAAGAGCTCCAGCATGGACCGAACGGGAGGTACGAGATCTGCTCGCCATATGGGGAGATGAAGCAGTGATAGCTGAACTCCGTAGCAGTAAAAGAAATGGAAAAGTATTAGAAAAGATCTCCAAGGCCATGAAGGACCGAGGCCATAACAGGGACACACAGCAGTGCCGCGTGAAAATTAAGGAGCTACGGCAAGCTTACCACAAAGCCAGAGAAGCAAACGGAAGGTCCGGGGCAGAGCCGCAAACTTGCCGCTACTACGCGGAGCTGCATGTGATCCTAGGGGGTGCAGCCACCACTACCCCAACCGTGTGCTATGACTCTCTCACTGGAGAAACACACAGGGAAGACGGTTCGGGGAACGAGGAAGATGACGATGGAGGTACTGTAGGTAGCTCACAGCAGCAAGGAAGCGGAGAAACCGGTTTCCCCAACAGCCAGGATATGTTTGTGACCCTGGACCTGGAACCAGTAACCCCCGAACTCACCCAAGACCCTCAGGGCACACAGGAGACCTCTGGTGAGTGTAACTTTGTAACTATTTGTAAACATTACAAAAAAAAAAGCAAGCGTGTTTAATGATTACTTTACCCTGGCAATCGCGGCCAGTACATCTACTGGAAAAGTCTGTTAACGTGTATGGGGATGGAGCGGAAATCCTCCAGGGACATCTCCAGAAAGCTCTCCTGGTTGAAATGGGGTGATTTTATTAAGGGGACATTCAGAGGCGCCCGTTCCTGCTCTTCTGACCAGAAATGTTCCCCGCTGTTAACCACGCGGTGGGGGGAGGGGTGAAGTGATCATCCCAGAGAATCGTGTGTGTGTGTGTGGGGGGGGGTTTACTTGTGTTTGTGCCGCATGTTAACCGGGAAACCGCAGCCCCCTCCTTTTACATTGAAACCCCATTTTAAATGGACAACCCAATTCATCCTTGATATGGGAAATGCGCTGCTGTTTGCAACCTTTCCCGCATGTTAAGAAGGTTAAAAAAGCCAAAACACTGTGGCCTACCATGGCTGCCTGCAAGCCGAAATATGCGAACTTGTAATGAAAGAGTGTACCCATTGTTCTCTAAAATGTGTCTTTTTTAACCACCTCTCCCTTCTCCTCCACCAGCTGCAAATGTTTCTCCTTCACAGAGGCTCGTGAACATTAGAAAGAGAAAACGTAGGACGAGGGACGATATGTTCACGGAGCTGCAGATGTCCGCCCAGGCTGATAGAGCACAGCAGAATGCGTGGAGGCAGTCAATGTCGGAGATGAGAAAAGCCCAATATGAACGAGAGGAGAGGTGGCGGGCTGAATCGCGGGATGAACAGAGCAAGTGGCGGGCTGAAGACGATAGGTGGCGTCAGCTTGCAGACAGACGGCAAGAGGCAATGCTCCGTCTGCTGGAGCATCAAACTGATATGCTCGAGCGTATGGTTGAGTTGCAGGAAAGGCAGCAGGAGCAGAGACCGCCGCTACAGCCCCTGTGTAACCAACAGCCCTCCTCCCCAAGTTCCATAGCCTCCTCACCAAGACGCCCAAGAACACGGTGGGGGGGCCTCCGTCCACCCAGTCACTCCACCCCAGATGATCGCCCAAGCATCAGAAGGCTGGCCTTCAATAAGACTTAAAGTTTTAAAATGCAGTGTGTCCTTTTCCATCCCTCCTCCCCCACCCATCCCAGGCTACCTTGGCAATTATCCCCCTACTTCTGTGAGGAACTAATAAAAAATGCATGAATGTGAAAAAACAATGACTTTATTGCCTCTGCAAGCGGGATGGGAGGGTGGGGTGGGGTGGTTGGTTTACAGGGAAGTAGAGTGAACTGGGTCGGGGGGGGGGGTTGGAGGGTTCATCAAGGAGAAACAAACAGAAGTTTCACACAGTAGCCTGGCCAGTCACAAAACTCGTTTTCAAAGCTTCTCTGATGCGCACCGCGCCCTGCTGTGCTCCTCTAACCGCCCTGGTGTCTGGCTGCGCGTAATCAGCGGCCAGGCGAGTTGCCTCAACCTCCCACCCCGCCATAAATGTCTCCCCCTTACTCTCACAGATATTGTGGAGCGCACAGCAAGCAGCAATAACAATGGGGATATTCTTTTCGCTGAGGTCTGAGCGAGTCAGTAAGCTGCGCCAGCTTTTAAACGTCCAAATGCACATTCCACCACCATTCGGCACTTGCTCAGCCTGTAGTTGAACAGGTCCTGACTCCTGTCCAGGCTGCCTGTGTACGGCTTCATGAGCCATGGCATTAAGGGAGGCTGGGTCCCCAAGGATCACGATAGGCATTTCAACATCACCAATGGTCACTTTCTGGTCCGGGAAGAAAGTCCCTTCCTCCAGCTTTCGAAACAGAGCAGAGTTTCTGAAGACGCGAGCATCATGTACCTTTCCTGGCCATCCCACGTTGATGTTGGTGAAATGGTGATCCACCAGGGCTTGCAGCAGCATTGAAAAGTACCCCTTGCGGTTTACGTAGTCGGTGGCTTGGTGCTCCGGTGACAAGATAGGGATATGGGTTCCGTCTATGGCCCCACCACAGTTTGGGAATCCCATTTCAGCAAAACCATCCACTATTGACTGCACGTTGCCCAGAGTCACTACCCTTGTTATCACCAGGTCTTTCATTGCCCTGGCAAATTGGATCACAGCAGCCCCCACAGTAGATTTGCCCACTCCAAATTGATTCCCGACTGACCGGTAGCTGTCTGGCGTTGCAAGCTTCCACAGGGCTATCGCCACTCGCTTCTCAACTGTGAGGGCTGCTCTCATCCTGGTATCCTGGCGTTTCAGGGCAGGGGAAAGCAAGTCACAAAGTTCCATGAAAGTGCCCTTACGCATGCGAAAGTTTCGCAGCCACTGGGAATCGTCCCATACCTGCAGCACGATGCGGTCCCACCAGTCTGTGCTTGTTTCCCGGGCCCAGAATCGGCGTTCCACGGCATGAACCTGCCCCAGTGACACCATGATTTCCACATTGCTGGGGCCTGTGCCTTGTGAGAGGTCTATGTCCATGTCAATTTCCTCATCACTCTCATCGCCGCGCTGCAATCGCCTCCTCGCCTGGTCCGGGTTTCACCTTGGCATGTCCTGGCTCTACATATACTCCAGGACAATGCGCGTGGTGTTCATAGTGCTCATAATTGCCGCGGTGATCTGAGCGGGCTCCATGATCCCAGTGCTAGCTATGGCGCCTGGTCCGAAAAAAGGCGCGAAAGTAGTATCTGATGGACCAGGAGAAGGAGGGAGGGAGGGAGGGAGGGCCGAGTGACGACATGGCGTACAGGTACAGGAACAGGGAGAAACACAAACAACTGTCACACAGAATGGTCCCCCCAAAGATTAAACTGAAAACCGTGGGCTTAGCAGGCCATTGATTTCATGGAGGAAGGGGAAGCAAATGAATACAGAACAAATCTATTTTTTACATCTTAAGCTGGCAGCCGACGGTGCAGCATGAGTGATAGCCTCTCCAGTACGATGACGATGGGTACCAACCATAATATACCATCATCTGCCAAAAGGCAAGGGGCTGCTGCTGTGTAGCAATGCAGCCCCACGTCTGCCAGCCCCACGTCCGCCAGCACCCAGCATCGCCCTTGACCTCTTCTGGGTGCTTAGCAGACAATATTGGGCAATTGGCAGAAAATAGTATATTACGACTGGTAACCATCATCATCGAAACAGTAGCATGTCTGCCCAGGTGGCCATGATTGACAGCCACACCAGTACGACGACGATGGGTACCAGTCACAATATACCATCTCCTGGCAAGGGGCTGGTGCAATGCAGCCCTACGGCTGCCAGCCCCATGGCTATCACTCATGCTACACCGTCTACTGCCAAAAGGCAGTTAGCAGCTGCTGCTGTGTAGCAATGCAGTCCGACGTCTGCCGGCACCCAGAGGACATATGGTGACGGTGAGCTCAGCTGAGCTGAGCGGGCTCCATGCTTGCCGTGGTTTGTTGTCTGCACAGGTAACCCAGGTAAAAAGGCACGAATCTATTGTCTGCCGTTGCTGTGACGAGGGGGGAGGGGCCTGACGACATGTACCCAGAACCGCCCGCGACACTGTTTTGCATCATCCGGGCATTGGGATCTCAACCCAGAATTCAGGGAAAAGGCGCGAAAGGCGCTTCTCGGCTCTATGAGCTGTGGCGCAAACGTAGTATCTGATGGACTAGGGGAAGGAGGGAGGGCGGGCCGAGTGACGACATGGCGTACAGGTACAGGTACAGGGAATTAAAATCAAGAAAGGTGGCTGTGCATCAGGGAGAAACACAAACAACTGTCACACAGAATGGTCCCCCCAAAGATTAAACTGAAAACCCTGGGCTTAGCAGGCCGTTGATTTGACGGAGGGAGGGGGAAGCAAATGAATACAGAGCAAATCTATTTTTTACATCTTAAGACGACGGTGCAGCGTGACTGATAGCCCTCAGCATCTTTCTGGGTGCTTGGCAGCAAATACGGGGCGGTGTATGACGATGGTCTTCAGGCCTATTGCACGATCGGCTGCTCGGGGAAGACTCTGCTAATGTGCGATGACCCGACTTGTAATAGGACGGCTAACAGTCGTAATACACCATTTACTGCCAAAAGGCAAGCCCCACGGCTGCCAGCACTCAGATTGCCGATGAAGGCTACCAGTCTACTGCACCGTCTACCGCCAAAAGGCAGTTAGCAGCTGCTGCTGTGTAGCAATGCAGTCCCACGTCTGCCGGCACCCAGAGGACATATGGTGACGGTGAGCTCAGCTGAGCTGAGCGGGCTCCATGTTGTCTGCACAGGTAACCCAGGTAACCCAGGTAAAGAGGCGCGAATCTATTGTCTGCCGTTGTTGTGACGGGGGAGGGAGGGGCCTGACGACATGTACCCAGAACCGCCCGCGACACTGTTTTGCATCATCCGGGCATTGGGATCTCAACCCAGAATTCAAAGGGGCGGCGGAGACTGCGGGAACTGTGGGATAGCTGTGGGATAGCTACCCATAGTACAATGCTCTGGAAGTCGACGCTAGCCTTGTACTGTGGACACGGTCCGCCGACTAGAGCACCTAGAGCATTTTATTGTGTGGACACACACAATCGGCTGTATACAACCGATTTCAATAAAACCGGCTTCTATAAATTCGAACTAATTTCGTAGTGTAGACATACCCTTAGGCTTTATGTTGGAGGTGGGAGATACTATGAGATAGTTAACCGCTCCTAGGCGCTCCTGGACCATGAATGGTCCTTCCCACGACGCTTCCATTTTATGGGCCTGGAGCGCCTTTAAGTTCTCCTTTATTGGGATAGGTAGCAGAGCAGTACCATGAGAGGAGTAGAACAAGAAGAAGGCAGAATTGAGACCTTTCAAAGTTTTGGCCCAAGCAAGGGGGTGTCATTTGAGCTCCTCACCTCAGGTGCCAAAATGTTGTGGGCCGGCCCTGGCTCAGTCCTCCCTGCATGGTGGGAGGCCTGCTCACACGTGCTGGATGGGCAGGTACCAGGGTGAAGTGAATCATGAGGCATGACTCAGTCCTTGTCGGCGCTCAGTTCGGCCGAGGTCCGGTGGATAGAGAGAAACCCCCCACGCTCCACCTCAATGGGACAAATCCCCTGCTTACATTCTGGCTTTCTGAGCTGCCCCATTCAGTGAAATCAATGCCCACACAGGTAATGTTTCCAAGGTGCCAAATCAGAAACCTACAAACATTTTAACCAAAAGCGTCGCCTGCCTCTACCATTACATGGAAGGGAACCGGCATTTCCTAGCCAGGATCACAGCTCGTTTCCAGGCTCATCCAGGGAGCACGCTCTAGTGATCACAGACCTGTCTACCCCGGTCCCCAGCCTCTCCCTATCTGCTCCTTCTCCCCACCCCACCATCTCCACTCCATCACTCCCCTTCCCCCTGTGGTTCAGGAAAAGCCTCTGCCCTCAGCCCACACCCAGTCCTGCAGACATACTATCCCTACTCTCACCCAGAGCAGCGAGTGCAGGGGCATGGGACACACAGGCATACACTGGGCATGTTGATATGCTGTGATGCCCAGGCTGTGGGGACAGGACCCAATGTCTCCAGCCCCAGCCTGTAGCTGAGAGTGACTGTAAGGCTCTAGTGCCCTGGGTGCCCTGCTGGGTGGGGTGAGGAGCCAGCACTCCAGGCTAGGCCAGGTAATGGGGCCGGGGATGCTCGGCCGGCGATGACCGCCAGACAGACCAGCCATTAGGGCTTCAAGCAAGAAACAGCCAGGGCTGAATCCCTGCCAAGTGCTTCATTTCCATAGGCTCAGCCCCTGCCCCCTCCCTTTTTCCGGGCAGATCCGGGCATTAGCTGTCTCTCTGGGGGAGCTGGCAGCCTTCTCCTTCCCTGCAGGTCAGGGCAGCCGTGCGACATGTGCAGCGCATTAGCCTGTCCCCCTGCAGGGGGCAAGTCACACATGGCCTCACCGCATTCTGGGCTGGGCTCAGAGCTCCCTGCTGGGGGAGGCAGGAGAGGAATTCAACCTGCAGAATGGGGCAGGCAGAGCAGGAAGCTTCAAATATGACAACAATTTAACCAGCCGGGGCTGCAGCTTCGCCACGACAGTGCCCTGCTGACAGCCGACAGGCTCGCAGCGCCGTGAGCTTCCTCCCGGCAGTGCCCTGCCGATGGCCACCAGGCCCAAAGTGCCGTGAGCTTCCTCGTGGCTGTGCCATGCCGATGGCTGCCAGGCTCGCAGCACCATGAGCTTCCTCGCAGCAGTGCCCTGCCGACAGTCGCTAGGCCTGCCACACCATGAGCTTCCTCCGTGCCGTGCCTGGAAAATTCCAGCCAAGAATCGGCAACAGCAGCAAGCCTGTTTTTTCAGTTCTACCAATGCACCTCAGCAGCCCCTGCTCTGGCAGTTCAGGATGCCCACACAGCTCTGCTAAGCCCCCTCCGTGCTGATCCTTCCCCATCCTGCTCTTTCCCCGGGAAGGCTCCCTTAGGTGAAATTGCTGCCAAAATACATGAGAGTGTTAATTGTGAGGAGCATTAGTAGAATTCCAGCATATTGGCTAGCAGGGGGGGTTGGGTCAGGATGGAGGGGCATCAGCAGAGGTGGAGGCAGGATGGGGCAGGGGGCTGTGGGTCGGGATTGAGTGGAATTGACCGATCTGGAGGCGGAGGGGTGGAATAGCAGGTGTTGCATGTTGGGATCAAGGGGCATTGGCAGAGCCATGTGAAAGAAGAAAGTCCTTTGTTTAAGGGCAAATCCATTTCCCTGGAGAGAACCTGCCCCCAGTTATGCCATGTGCTCCTGGCTGCTATGGCCGTTCTGACTGCATTGGGAGACAGAGGTAATAAGGATTTCTCCAGCACTGCAGAGTTGCTCATTGACCACAGGACAACGGCGCCCTAGTTAAAATCTCCTAGTTAACGAGAGCGTTTCAGAGAACAAAGGGGAGCACCATTTGCACACTCGATTTTTTTCCAGCTTTGGAATAAATTTACCTTCACAAAGTGCCATTGTTCTCTTACAGCTCAGATTGCAGAGCGCAGCAGTGCAGGTGAGCCGCCAAACACGTGGGGATGGAGAGACGGAGGAAGGGAAAGAAAGAAAGAAAGAAAGAAAGAAAGAAAGAAAGAAAGAAAGAAAGAAAAGCTAGCGAGGTGGATGGTCTAGCAGGGGGAACGGTCTGTCTCCCTGGCCCAGCTAGAGAGATCAGAAAGGCTGGGGGAGGCTCCCAGAAGCAGCTGAACGGCTGGGGCTTTTCAAGTCCTGAGCCAAATGACCCCTTTGCTCGCTCCTCTACCCTGATGCAGCCACGCCCCTGCCTTTTGGGTTAATCCCTGTTGGTGGCACAAGGGGTGAGTTCATTGCTTGGCCCGTCTTGGCTGCACTGGAAACTAAGTGTGATTGATTAGAAGCTGTGCTGGAAGAAGCTTAGAAATGCCTTGTAGGCCAACTACCCAGGGATGGGAAACAGGCTGTGGCATCTGTGGCCAGGCCCACCAACAGCAATTCCAGGCCCCAGGGCAGAACAGTCAATGGACCCCCCACACATGCACAAGTCGCGCCCATGTGGACACAATCCAGCTGACATTTGGGTGGTGCTGCACCTGCGCTGCCTGGTGCCCAGCTTGCTGCCAGCTGCACTGCTGGGCATGCTCTTCCGGCATGGCCAGGGCTTCCACATGCCTGTCTGGTAGGGTTGCCAACTCTCTAATTGCGCAAACCCAAAGACCCTTGCCCCGCCCCTTCCCTGAGGCCATGGCCCTGTCCCACCCCTTCTCTGAGGCCCTGTCTCCTGCTCATTCTATCGCCTATCCCCCTGTCACTCACTCTCCCTACACTCACTCACTTTCATCAGGCTGGGGCAGGGGTTGAGGTATGGGAGGGGGTGTGGGATGCAGGCTTTGGGATGGAGTTTGGGTGCAGGAGAGGGGGAGGGGTCAAGTTCTGGGAGGAGTTTGGATGCGAGAGGGAGTATGGGGTCAGGCTCTGGGAGGGAGTTTGGGTGCAGGAGGAGGTGCGGGGTGCAGACTCCAGGCTGGGGCAAGGAGATTGGGTGCAGGAGAGGGTCTCCACATGCTGCTGCCCACAGGCACCACCCCGCAGCTCCCATTGGCCACAGTTCCTGGCCAATGGGAGCTGCGGACTCGGCGCTCGGGGCGGGGGCAGTGCACAGAGACCACCTTTCCCCTTCCCTCCGGGGCTGTAGGGCCATTCCAGCCACTTCTGGAAGTGGTGCGGAGTGAGGACGGGCAGGAAGCCTGCCTTAGCTCTGCTGCACTGCGATGCCGGCAGCGGCTGGGGTCCCCCGGGCCCTTTTACATCACCTAGGCCCCTGGGCAATTGCCCTCTTTTCCCTTCCTCCCCGTCGGCGGGCCTTCTGTGGTTAACAATTGGGGGTGGGGTCGAACTTCCCCAGGTCCCTGGTTAAATAGGGGAGAGTTGTGACGAAGTGAGAAGTTTCGAGAATATTTTTACAAATGCTAGGGCCTCTCTCAGTTTCCCTCTGAACATGGCATTGCTACCCAACAGGTACAAAAGGATTACTATGGCTCCTGGAACAGCACGGGGCGGGGGGTGTCACCTTGCTGTCTGGGGGGGCATGAATAGCGTCATTAAGAACCAACCAACAAACCAACCCAAATCCACAAGAGGTTCCAGCAAGACAGAGACGCCTCCGGGGCTGAACAATCCTGGGCAGGAGGGTCTTGGGACTGGAACTGGGAACAAGGTGTAAGGTGAGTGGAGCTGGGTGGTTTTTTGAGGGACTTAGGAGCCCTGAGCTAGGAGACAAAGGGGAGACAGGGAGAGAGAGCAAGAGCTGGAGTCTGTCACAACCTGGCTGGCACATCACAGCCCTGGTTTGAGCAGGGTGGATTATGGAATAACTTCTGCCTCTCTACGCTCAAGAGTGTCAGATCCTGTAGCCAGGTGGCAATCATCCTGCCCAGGTCGCTGTGACTCATGCCTGGAGCTTGATGCCGAAGGGCCCGGTACAGGCCTCCTGCAGGAGTCTGCCTGGGCTGCAGTCTCTGCAGCCAGCCTTAGAGACAGGGAAAGCTGGGGTCCAAGGCCCAGTCTCAGAGGCACATGCGTGTGTCCCCTTGGAGCCATTCCACCACAGCTGCCCTACACTAGGCATGCCATACCATGGACATGCCATAGAATCATAGATTCACAGAATCATAGAATCATAGATTATTAGGGTTGGAAGGAACCTCAGGAGATCATCTAGTCCAACCCCCTGCTCAAAGCAGGATCAATCCCCAACTAAATCCCCAAATGACCCCTCAAGGATACCATGGCCTGCCCCGGAGAGCCCCGGGCTGGCACACGCAGCTGGCAGCACAGCAGGAAAGCTGCAGGTTTCCCCATGAAGCCAGATGCCTGTCCATGTAGTGCCGGCCACTCACTCCCAGTGCCAGCTGCTCGTGGCTGGCTCTGGCCCAGGAACGAAGGGGAAGTCGTGCCTGACTAACCTAATTGCCTTCTAGGATGAGATAACTGGCTCTGTGGATGAGGGGAAAGCAGTGGATGTGTTATTCCTTGACTTTAGCAAAGCTTTTGATACGGTCTCCCACAGTATTCTTGCCGCCAAGTTAAAGAAGTATGGGCTGGATGAATGGACTGTAAGGTGGATAGAAAGCTTGCTAGATCGTCTGGCTGAACGGGTAGTGATCAATGGCTCCATGTCTAGTTGGCAGCCGGTTTCAAGTGGAGTGACCGAAGGGTCGGTCCTGGGGCCGGTTTTGTTTAATATCTTTATTAATGATCTGGAGGATGGTGTGGACTGCACTCTCAGCAAGTTTGCAGATGACACTAAACTAGGAGGCGTGGTAGATACACTAGAGGGTAGGGATCGGATACAGAGGGACCTAGACAAATTAGAGGATTGGGCCGAAAAAAACCTGATGAGGTTCAACAAGGACAAGTGCAGAGTCCTGCACTTAGGACGGAAGAATCCCATGCACTGCTACAGACTAGGGACCGAATGGCTAGGTAGCAGTTCTGCAGAAAAGGACCTAGGGGTCACAGTGGACGAGAAGCTGGATATGAGTCAACAGTGTGCTCTTGTTGCCAAGAAGGCTAACGGCATTTTGGGCTGTATAAGTAGGGGCATTGCCAGCAGATCGAGGAACGTGATCGTTCCCCTTTATTCGACATTGGTGAGGCCTCATCTGGAATACTGTGTCCAGTTTTGGGCCCCACACTACAAGAAGGATGTGGAAAAATTGGAAAGAGTCCAGCGGAGGGCAACAAAAATGATTAGGGGTCTGGAGCACATGACTTATGAGGAGAGGCTGAGGGAACTGGGATTGTTTAGTCTCCAGAAGAGAAGAATGAGGGGGGATTTGATAGCAGCCTTCAACTACCTGAAGGGGGGTTCCAAAGAGGATGGAGCTCGGCTGTTCTCAGTGGTGGCAGATGACAGAACAAGGAGCAATGGTCTCAAGTTGCAGTGGGGGAGGTCCTGGTTGGATATCAGGAAAAACTATTTCACTAGGAGGGTGGTGAAACACTGGAATGCGTTACCTAGGGAGGTGGTGGAGTCTCCTTCCTTGGAGGTTTTTAAGGCCCGGCTTGACAAAGCCCTGGCTGGGATGATTTAGCTGGGAATTGGTCCTGCTTTGAGCAGGGGGTTGGACTAGATGACCTCTTGAGGTCCCTTCCAACTCTGATATTCTATGATTCTATGATTCTAACATCACTCTCAGCCAGCGTAGGGGGATGCAACATGGGGGTCCCACAAAGCACGTGCAGGAGTGTCTGTTCTGCCCATGCCCAGAGCAGGACACCCGTGGGGGGAGGGGGCGGAATGGCTCCCTGCCAGCAGGCCGAGCCTTGGAGAGATATGGGTGCCCTCATCCCCTTCCTAGCACTGCGCAACCCTCCACAACCCAGCATGACAAAGGAGAGGAAGGCCGAGATGGGACACAGTTCCAGATCCCATCCATCCCCACCAGTCCCCCAGCCTGCCAGCCCTTAGCCACGCCCACGGGAACCCAGCCCTCCACCCATGGGTACCCCACCTCACCTGCCAGCCCCCAGCTACCACCACAGGTATCTGCACCCAAACTCCCTCCCAGAGCCTGCACCACACAACCCCTCCCCGCACCTCAACCCCCTGCCCCAGCTCGCAGCCCTTTCTGCACTCCAAATCCCTCAAGTTAAAAATCACTTAGAAAAGTTAGATGCCTGCAAGTCACCCGGGCCTGATGAAATGCATCCTAGAATACTCAAGGAGCTAATAGAGGAGGTATCTGAGCCTCTAGCTATTATCTTTGGAAAGTCATGGGAGACGGGAGAGATTCCAGAAGACTGGAAAAGGGCAAATATAGTGCCCATCTATAAAAAGGGAAATAAAAACAACCCAGGAAACTACAGACCAGTTAGTTTAACTTCTGTGCCAGGGAAGATAATGGAGTAAGTAATTAAGGAAATCATCTGCAAACACTTGGAAGGTGGTAAGGTGATAGGGAACAGCCAGCATGGATTTGTGAAGAACAAATCGTGTCAAACCAATCTGATAGCTTTCTTTGATAGGATAACAAGCCTTGTGGATAAGGGTGAAGCGGTGGATGTGGTATACCTAGACTTTAGTAAGGCATTTGATACGGTCTCGCATGATATTCTTATCGATAAACTAGGCAAATACAATTTAGATGGGGCTACTATAAGGTGGGTGCATAACTGGCTGGATAACCGTACTCAGAGAGTTGTTATTAATGGTTCCCAATCCTGCTGGAAAGGCGTAACGAGTGGGGTACCGCAGGGGTCTGTTTTGGGACCGGCTCTGTTCAATATCTTCATCAACGACTTAGATATTGGCATAGAAAGTATGCTTATTAAGTTTGCGGATGATACCAAACTGGGAGGGATTGCAACTACTTTGGAGGACAGGGTCATAATTCAAAATGATCTGGACAAATTGGAGAAATGGTCTGAGTTAAACAGGATGAAGTTTAACAAAGACAAATGCAAAGTGCTCCACTTAGGAAGAAAAAATCAATTTCACACATACAGAATGGGAAAAGACTGTCTAGGTAGGAGTACGGCAGAAAGGGATCTAGGGGTTATAGTGGACCACAAGCTAAATATGAGTCAACAGTGTGATGCTGTTGCAAAAAAAGCAAACATGATTCTGGGATGTATTAACAGGTGTGTTGTGAGCAAGACACGAGAAGTCATTCTTCCGCTCTACTCTGCTCTGGTTAGGCCTCAGCTGGAGTATTGTGTCCAGTTCTGGGCGCCGCATTTTAAAAAAGATGTGGAGAAATTGGAAAGGGTCCAAAGAAGAGCAACAAGAATGATTAAAGGTCTTGAGAACATGACCTATGAAGGAAGGCTGAAAGAATTGGGTTTGTTTAGTTTGGAAAAGAGAAGACTGAGAGGGGACATGATAGCAGTTTACAGGTATCTAAAAGGGTGTCATAAGGAGGAGGGAGAGAACTTGTTCACCTTAGCCTCTAAGGATAGAACCAGAAACAATGGGTTTAAACTGCAGCAAGGGAGGTCTAGGTTGGACATTAGGAAAAAGTTCCTAACTGTCAGGGTGGTTAAACACTGAAACAAATTGCCTAGGGAGGTTGTGGAATCTCCGTCTCTGGAGATATTTAAGAGTAGGTTAGATAAATGTCTATCAGGGATGGTCTAGACAGTATTTGGTCCTGCCATGCGGGCAGGGGACTGGACTCAATGACCTCTCGAGGTCCCTTCCAGTCCTATAATCTATGAATCTATGAATCTATGAATCCCCAGCCCCACCCCAGAGCCCACACCCCCAGCCAGAGCCCTCGCCCCCCCACACCCCAAACCCGTGCCCCAGCCCGGAGCCCTCTCCCACACCCTGAACCCTTCATTTCTGGCCCCACCTGGAGCCCAGACCCCCAGTCCAGAGCCCTCACCCACCTCCCACACCGCAACCCCAACCCCCTGCTCCAGCCCACTGAAAGTGAGTGAGGGTGGGAGAGAGTGAGCGACGGGGCGGGGAGGAGGAATGGAGCAAGCAGGGGGCAGGGCCTCAGGGAAGGGGCTTGGCAGGGGTGTTTGGTTTTGTGCAATTAGAAAGTTGGCAACCCTAGTACCTGGCTCTTCACCCCAACCCACCCCCACAGGTATTCAGCCCTCCACCCCACCAGTACCCAGCCTGCCCGTCCCCAGCCATGCCCACGGGAACCCAGCCCTCCATCCCAACCCTCCCCCACGGGTACCTGACCCTCCATCCCAACCTACACCCATGAGTACCTGGCCTGCCAGCCCCCACTTGCCCCCACAGGTACCTGACCCTCTGCCCCAACCCACCCCCATGGATACCCAGCCCTCCACCCGCACCAGCACTCAGCCTGCCCCGAGCCTCCCTGATGGGTTCCCCGCCCTCCACCCCAACCCACTCCCACGAGTACCCAGCCCACCACCCGCACCAGTACCCAGCCTGCCCCTAGCTTCCCCCATGGATATCCAGCCCTCCACCCCAACCCACCCCCACGGGTACCCAGCCCTCCACCCTCACCAGTACCCAGCCTGCCCCGAGCCTCCCCCATGGATACCTGGCCCTCCACCCCAACCCACCCCCATGGGTACCTGGCCTGTCAGCTCCCACTTGCCCCCACAGGTACCCGACCCTCTGCCCCAACTTACCCCCACGTGTACCCAGCCCTCCACCCACATCAGTACCCAGCCTGCCTCTAGCCTCGCCTCCCTCACAGGTACCCAGCCCGCAGCCCCCAGTGGTACCCAGCCTGCCAACCTCCCCATCACAGGTACCCAGCCTGCCAGCCCTAGGTCCATGGATAGGGCAGTACCCACATGGGGCAAGATGGAGCATGTTGGAACTGAGGCCTGTGGAGGCTACAGCTCCCATAAAGACTACAAGAGGGGCTGTGGGCTGGAGCATACAGCTCCATGTGCTGCCTCCTGCCCTGCTTCAGGGGCCCTGGCTGTGTCAGAACCTCCTCCTGTAGGGAACCTCAGCCCCCGCCAAGCTCTTTGCTGTCTCTGCCTGGGTGGAGGAGACAGCAATTTCCCTCCTGCCTGGGGCACACAGTTCCAGCTACAGATATGTGCCCCTCAGAGTCAGTGCGGGCCAGCGGGGAGGGTGGAACCTGGCTCATTTGGCTAGGAAGCAGTTCTGCAGAAAAGGACCTAGGGGTTACAGTGGACAAGAAGCTGGATACGAGTCAACAGTGTACCCTTGCTGCTAAGAAGGCTAACGGCACTTTGGGCTGTATAAATAGGGGCATTGCCAGCAGATCGAGGGACGTGATCATTCCCCTCTATTCGACATTGGTGAGGCCTCACCTGGAGTACTGTGTCCAGTTTTGGGCCCCACACTACAAGAAGGATGTGGAAAAATTGGAAAGAGTGCAGCGGAGGGCAACAAAAATGATTAGGGGGCTGGAACACATGACTTATGAGGAGAGGCTGAGGGAACTGGGATTGTTTAGTCTGCAGAAGAGAAGAAAGAGGGGGGATTTGATAGCTACTTTCAACTACCGGAAAGGGGGTTCCAAAGAGGATGGATCTAGACTGTTCTCAGTGGTGGCAGATGACAGAACAAGGAGTAATGGTCTCAAGCTGCAGTGGGGGAGGTTTAGGTTGGATATTAGAAAAAACTTTTTCACTAGGAGGGTGGTGAAGCACTGGAATGGGTTACCTAGGGAGGTGGTGGAAACTCCTTCCTTAGAGGTTTTTAAGGTCAGGCTTGACAAAGCCCTGGCTGGGATGATTTAGTTGGGAATTGGTCCTGCTTTGAGCAGGGGGTTGGACTAGATGACCTCCTGAGATCCATTCAAACCCTGATATTCTATGATTCTATGATTGTAGGCAGGCCATGCTGGTACCAGGAGGAGCATTTTAAACCAGAAGCACTAACCTGTGGTCCTGGCCCCACATGGCTGGCATCGTGCGTGGCACCATTCACATGAGCAGGTCTGTTAATGCTCCCCCATGGAGTATCAAATGGTTAGGGGTTGCTTCTTCACTTCCTGCCTTAAAGTCCTGAGCAGCTCTGCAGTGTGCTAGCCAAGGGATACCACATGCCACCCCAGAGGTGGCTACATTTCCATGCTGGGTGACATGATTGCTGGGCATCAGTCACAAAGGGCTTCAAGATCACAGCCACACCTGAACCACTGGGGGCTTTTCCAGCCCGGAGCCAAACCCCAGACGGCCCCACACGCCCGTTCCTCAGATCTGACAATGCAGCTCATCGCTTCCCATCTGAGGAAGGGCCCTGCCCCCGAGGATGCAGTGGGGAGCTGGCTACATGGCCCACCATCCAAAGGGGAATTTGATACTTTGGCTGCTGGACACAGACAGACCCCGTGGCCCTCACTGGCTCTCCTCCTGTGCTGCTTGGTGTCACTAGCAAGGGTTTCCCTAAGTCATGGACAGAGAGCCGGTGGTGAGAAGGGGGCACAGAGCAGTGGGGCAGGAGGACAGAGGTTGGAAGATCTGAGGGCTATTTCTTAGGCACTAAAAATCAAACCAATCTTGTTTCAGCCCCCAGCCGAGCACAACAGCTAATCAGGACAATCTGGGGTGGGGCAGGGAGCTGTCCCTGACAGGGATTGGCTTGCACTGTGAATGCGCTTTGCAGAATGTCATTCCAGCAACTAAAGGGTTAATGGTCTTAGCCTGTGCAAGTCCCAGTAGGAGCATGTGGGTGGGTGTTGCCCTCTAGGGGCTGGTCCATGTAAGAGGATAAAAGACTACTACAGCTGGCAGCTAGAGGAGTTCTCCTTTAGATCAAGGAATATAGGCTTAGGTCCTGGTGACAATCCAGGAAGGCTTGGGGGGTCATTAGATATGCAAACAGGCTCAGCTTGAGTCTGTATGAGCAGCTGTGTCCCTCTGAACTGAAAATAAAAAGTAAGCCATGGTGAAAACAGTAAAAAGGGGATGTTGGGCATTGTTGCAACTGATGTTCTAGCCAGAACCTGGGATAACTGCCAGAGCTGTGCAGGAGAGCAGCTTGAGATAGCCTGGGGGAAGCCTGTGGGCTTTGTAGCTAGGTAGATTCCAAACAGGCACCTTGTAATGCTCCAACACACGACATCTCACAGCAAACTGGGCATGGGATGCTCTCACGGGTGCCCAGGACTGAGTCACCTTGTTACCTCTAATCCAAGGGAGACTTGCTTGTGTTTAACTGGGTGTCTGCTCCCTGCTCCCACCAGCCTGCCAGCCATCCATGCACTCTCGTCTGGGCTCTGCCAGCCCTCGTGTTGCCTTGCAGGTTAACAATGGGGGCATCCCAGTCCCCGAGCACCCTTTGAAGTGTTCCACCCTGTAGTCCAGCCCATGGAAGTGACCAGGTTGTCTATGTCCAGCAGGACAGCTCTCACACGTTTGTTTGACTCCACTGAGAATCAGCTGCTGGGTAACATCGCAGCACTGAGATAGATTTACAGTGAAAACACTCATACGTTTCTCAATGAAGATTAAGGTCTGTGAGCTACTGAGTAAGGTTAATGGAAACAGAATGGCTACCTCTAGAACAAGACCATCCAACACAAGTGGTTACCTTTCCTATGTAACAGTGTAGATCTTCCCCCAAATTCAGTCTGGGGCAGAACTAGCTGGTTTTCAGCCACACCAGGATCCAAGCAGCCATAAACGCTCCCTGAATCTTCCGGGGGTGCTCCACTCACTGAGGAAACCAAGCGTATTTTTGCTTCTCCTTATATTTCCCCAAACTCCTTGTGTAGGCCCCAGAGTGGGGCTGACCCTGCCATCATTCCCTTCCTAGGGTGCTCACCCATGGTGCTTTCACATCCTAGTGTGGACTCCCTGTGCAAACTAGGCCTACCAGGTGTTGCTGTCCTGCTGGCACCAGTGGGCCTGTGTATCATAGGGCAGGCTTCGGGGCAAATCACGCCACACAGAAATCCCTCCCAGGAGCTGCTGGTCCCTCGTCTGGCGTGAAATTCATGAAAGAAATGGGGGAGGTGGGGGGGGACACGACTTTGGAGGCATGGAAGCAGCGGGCTTGACACAGTGACAGCTGAAATTGCAGGTAATGGCTGGCACTGTAATTACTAATCGGGGGCGATTTCAGAGGCAGATGCTGTCAGCTCCCACCCGATCACCCAAATAAACCAACAAAGGAGAGCACGGAAGAAAAGGCGCTTTCATGGCACAGCTGCGCTGTACTTCCCGGCAAAGACTTCGCAGCAGCTCTCAGGCTGGCGCCCCCCTCGCCAGCTGGGCACACTCAGAGCTCCTAGTCCTCACTCCCCGGGCTTCCCACGTATGGCCTCACTGGGGAGCAACTGGCAGCAGGCAGGAGCGGGGGGCTCTGGAATCAGGGGCTACCAGGTCCTGGGAAGCAGGCTGCAGGGACTCCTGCCATTAGTCTCAGCATTGCCCCCGGGGGTCAGATGACAAAGGCAGATGCCACCACATCCCTGCAGGTCTGATGTGCCCGGCACGGCCTTCCTGCAGGTGGGATCCAACCAACCATGGTGACAGGGCATGGCACTGCCACATATACAGCCAGAACCGCAGAGTGCCCTTGGCATGGCTGCTCCCTGCCGAGGGGTCCTGCAGCCCCTGCAGGGGAACAGCCTTACAGGTGGCAGGGAGACTGAGGCAGCTGAACTCATGGAGTGGCCTAGTTACCTACCCTCCCAGCTGGGGCAGGGGGAAGGTAGGAGTGCTGAATTTTCTCTGCCCTTCCTGCCCCCCCTTCATCCCCCAAAGGGGCTAGGAGTTCTGCCCCCATATCTCAGTGTCTTATGCGCCCGCTCCGCTGCACACCTCCATCCAACACCTGAAGAACCCCCCCCAAAACCATGTGACCCCCCCCCTCCCCAATTGCCCTAGTGTAACCGCTGCTCCTAGTCCTCGCCCCTTTGCCAGACCTGGGCTGACTTTAGTGGCCCAGAGTGGCTGCTTTGCAGGCCAGCCAGGTCAGTGTTTCCAGTAGGCAGGAAGCCTGCAAGCAGGCAGGACCCATGGCCAAAGGGCAGAAGGATCATGGTGTGAGTCACTGCTTCGTGGCCCGGGCCAGGGCTGGGAAGCCGAGACTCCCTCTGCGCCAGGCAGGACGCTGTGTGGGCTGCGAGTGCTGGGCCTGGCCAGGTCCTGTCCTGCGCCCACCCGTAGAACAGGCCCATGGAAAGAGACTGGGAGCATGGCCACTCTGAGGTGGGCACCATTACTCTGGGTAGGAGGCGGGCTCACAGCGGGGGAAGCTGTGGCCTCGTTAACCCCTAAGCAACCAGGCCTGCAGTAGAAAATGCACCTCCAGTGCCAAGCAGCGTGCCAGGGCGGCTGGTGATGTGTGAGGCCTGGAATACACAGCTCAGATCTCCCCATGACCCAGGAACCCCAGGCCACTAACTGCCACCCCACTAGCCAGCTGGTGCTTCCCACTTCTGCCAGCCAAAGCTACTGGCGCACCTTATTCATTCAGCCATCCCAGCATGCACTGGGCAGGTGTCAGCCGCACAGAGGGCAGGGCAGAGGAGAACAGTTCCCCTCTCCCCAGTGAGACATGGCGGGGTCAATGCATGTAGGAACTCCCCCTGCCCCCCATTCTGAGGAGAAATGCATTCCCTAACACCCCTCGCTCTGGGTGACCCTGCTGCAGATCCTGAACAGGTAGAGCAGCTGCAGGTTTACACCAGATTGAGTGAGAGCAGAATTCATGTGCACAGCAGCCCCTGCTGGTGTAGGAATTGTGCATCAGTTCTAACTGCCCTTCCTTAACAATCCATCAGAGATCTCCCATTGACCGGCACACCTTCCACTAAGAGTGTTACTAGTGCTGCCAACCTGATGGATGCTGTACAGTCCCAGAAGGGACCAGCTCCCAGGAGCTTGCTATTGACAAAACGGAGCTAGCCCGCTCTCCTCAAGGTAACCACCCGGCTATCTTCTTTCTGTTTAATTATCTGCCATGTTATCATAGTCCTACTGATCACCAGGCACACCCTGACCCTCTCTAGCCATGAGCAACCTTCTTCTCCCTCTACTTAATCATCAGTCTGTCTCCCTGTCTCCTTCTGTCAGTCATCATTCATCTAGTATCTGCCGTTCTGCTGAGCGTATCCCTCTCTATCTAGTCTAGTACACAGCTCTCAGTCTAACACCACACACCACCCTTTCTCTAGCTAATAATACACATAGACTCATAGACTCATAGACTCATAGACTTTAAGGTCAGAAGGGACCATTATGATCATCTGGTCTGACCCCCTGCATGCTGCAGGCCATAAAACCGTCCCTACCCCTTCCCTGGACTCTGCTGTTGAAGTCCCCAATCCTGTTTTTAGTGACTGCAATCGGCAGAGACCCTCCTGCTAGAGATCCCTGCCCCATGCTGCGGAGGAAGGCGAAAAACCTCCAGAGGCTCAGCCAATCTGCCCTGGAGGAAAATTCCTTCCCGACCCCAAATGTGGCGATCAGTAAGACCCCGAGCATATAGGCAAGAGTCTCCAGCCCGACCCCGTTAGCCATTATACTATTTACCCACCATTGCTTGGCTTTCCTTGACTACTATGTTTACCATTAAACCATTCCCTCCATAAACTTATCTAACTTTATCTTAAAACCAGACAGGTCCGTCGCCCTCACCGTTTCCCTCGGTAGGCCGTTCCAATATTTCACCCCTCTGACGGTCAGAAACCTTCGTCTAATTTCAAGTCTGAACTTCCCCACGGCCAGTTTGTATCCATTCGTTCTGGTATCCACGTTAGTACTAAGCTGGAATAATTCTTCTCCCTCCCTTGTATTAATCCCTCTAATATATTTAAAGATAGCAATCATATCCCCTCTCAGCCTTCGCTTTGTCAGACTAAACAACCCAAGCTCCTCTAGTCTCCTTTTGTACGACAGCTTTTCCATTCCTCTGATCATCCTAGTGGCCCTTCTCTGCACCCGTTCCAGTTTGAGTTCATCTTTTTTAAACATGGGAGACCAGAACTGCACACAGTACTCCAAATGAGGTCTCACCAGCGCCTTGTACAACGGAAGCAGGACCTCCTTATCCCTACTAGATATACCTCGCCTAATGCATCCCAAGACAGCATTGGCTTTTTTCACCGCCACGTCACATTGTCGACTCATAGTCATCCTGCGGTCTACAAGAACCCCTAGGTCCTTCTCCTCTTCCGTTACTTCTAACCAATGCGTCCCCATCTTGTAACTAAAATTGTTATTAGTCATCCCCAAATGCATCACCTTACACTTTTCACTATTAAATTTCATCTTATTTCTGATACTCCAATTCACAAGCTCATTCAAGTCTCCCTGCAGGATATCCCTGTCCTCCTCCGAATTTACAACGCCTCCCACCTTCGTATCATCTGCAAATTTTATCAGCCCACTCCTGCAATCGGTTCCGAGGTCAGTTATAAATAGATTAAATAAAATGGGTCCCAAAACCGAACCTTGAGGCACTCCACTAGTAACCTCCCTCCAACCCGACAGTTCACCCTTTAATACAACCCGCTGCATTCTCCCCAGTAACCAATTCCTTATCCACTTC
Source organism: Chrysemys picta bellii (assembly GCF_011386835.1). NCBI lineage: Eukaryota > Metazoa > Chordata > Testudines > Emydidae > Chrysemys > Chrysemys picta. Next base: position 50,803,203 of record NC_088797.1, read on the forward strand.
TGGATTTTCATATCGATCCCCATGTTTTTCAGTTTAACCAATAATTCCTCATGGGGTACAGTATCAAACGCTTTACTGAAATCCAGGTATATTAGGTCCACCGCATTTCCCTTATCTAATAAATCCGTTACTTTCTCAAAGAAGGAGATCAGATTCGTTTGGCACGATCTGCCCTTCGTAAAACCATGTTGTAATTTATCGCAATTGCCACTACCCTCCAGGTCCTCAACTAGTTTCTCTTTCAGAATTTTCTCTAACACCTTGCACACTACAGATGTTAGACTAACAGGCCTGTAGTTACCCGGATCACTTTTTTTCCCTTTCTTGAAAATAGGAACCACATTAGCTATTCTCCAGTCTAACGGGACCACCCCCGAGTTTACAGATTCATTAAATATTATCACTAACGGGCCTGCTATTTCCCGCACCAATTCCTTCAATATTCTCGGATGTAGATCGTCCGGTCCTCCCGACTTAGCCCCATTAAGGCGTTCAAGTTTTGTTTCCACCTCGGATACGGTAATCCCCCATCCCGAATGCCCCTCTATAGTGGTGCTAGTATCCCTAATACCTTCATTGGCCTCATTAAACACCGATGCAAAATATTCATTAAGATATTGCGCCATGCCTAGATTGTCTTTAATCTCCTCTCCGGCAATAGACTTCAGCGGTCCCACTTCTTCTTTCTTTGCTTTCTTCCTATTTATGTGGCTGTAAAACCTCTTACTATTGCTTTTAATTCCCCTCGCTAGGTCCAACTCTACACGGCCTTTGGCCTTTCTCACTCTATCTCTACCTTCTCTGACTTCACTTAGGTACATTTCCTTACTGATCCCTCCCCTCTTCCACTCTTTATACGCTTTCTGTTTTTTCCTAATCGCCCCTTTGAGTCGGTCGCTCATCCAGCTCGGTCTAAATCTCTTGCTTAGTAATCTTTTTCCCTTTTTTGGAATACAGGCCTCCGACAGCTCATGCATCTTTAACTTAAAGTAATCCCAGGCTTCTTCTGCTTTTAAATCCATTAATACGTTTGCCCAGTCCACTTCCCTTACCAGTCCCCTTAGTTTGTTAAAATTGGCCTTTTTAAAATTATAAACCCTAGTCTTTGATTTAATTCTGTTACTCCTTCCATGTATTTTAAACCGAATTAGCTCATGATCACTGGAGCCCAAATTGTCCCCTACTACCACTTCCTCAACAAGGTCCTCACTACTTGCCAGAATCAAATCTAAAATGGCCTCCCCCCTCATCGGTTCAGTTACCACTTGATGGAGGAATTGATCAGCAAGCACTTCTAGGAACATCTGAGCCCTGTTATTGCTACTAGCGTTTGTTCCCCAATCTATATCCGGGAAGTTAAAGTCCCCCATAATTACACAGTTTCTGTTAGTAATTACTTCTCTAAACACATTAAATAGTTCCTTATCCATATCCTGGGTCGATCCCGGCGGTCTATAGCACACTCCAAGCACTATCCCCGGAGAGGCTCTAGTAGTCCTATTACCCAGTGTGAGTATTGCCCAGACAGACTCTGTGTTATCTAATCCATCCACTATTATTTCTTTACAGTTTATTTCACTATTGACATACAAGGCCACCCCCCCACCTTTACCTTTGTTCCGGTCTTTCCTAAACAGCGCATACCCCTCCATACCTGTGTTCCAGTCTTGACTGCCATTCCACCACGTTTCCGTTATTCCTACGATATCCGGTTTCAGTTCCTGGACCAAGAGCTCCAATTCCTCCATTTTATTACCTAGGCTTCTGGCATTGGTGTATAAACACCCTAATGTATGTCGTTTAGCCTGTCTCCCATTAGCAGCACTATATGTTGCGTGCCTCCTTGTGTCCGTCCCCCCTGTCCTTCCTATGTCCAATCTCATCTCCCTGGCTATGTCTCCTCTCCTTTTACTCACCTTTTCCATACTGGAATCTGGCGTGGAGATTAACTGTGCATCTCCCAACCGTCTCCCCAAACTTCCTAGTTTAAAGCTCTTTTGATTAGATGAGCCAGCCTCCCTCCCAGAAGTCTATTTCCTTCCCTACTCAGGTGAAGCCCATCCCGCGAGAACAGGTGTCTGTCCCCGAAAGCCTCCCAGTGGCCATACATCCCAAAGCCCTCCTTATAGCACCACTCCCTTAGCCAACTATTTATTCTCACAATCCTATCAGCCCTTTGCTGCCCTTCCCTCGGAACGGGCAGAATCCCACTAAAGATAATCTGAGCCTCTATCTCCTTGAGCGTCTTCCCCAGCCTGGCATAATCTCCCTTGATCCTCTCTAACGAGAACCTAGCCGTGTCATTCGTTCCCACATGAAGGATTATCAAGGGGTTCTTACCTGCTCCTTTTAGGATCCTTTTCAACCGCAGGTCCACATCGCGTATCTTTGCGCCCGGGAGACAGCACACCCTTCTGTTCTCCGGGTCCGCCCTGGTCACAGGCCTGTCCAATCTCCTCAGTAAAGAGTCTCCAATCACATACACCTGCCGTTGCCTGGCAACAGTGCGATCTAGTAATCTAGTCTCCGATCCCTCTAGTCCTGACCTGTGCCTGTTCCTATCTTCCCTTATGCTCCCCCTTATGCCTTCCTGAATCCTCCCGGGGCCCAGAATTGGTGCTGTCTCCATCAACTCCTCCCCTCTCTCTCTTGGACTAGCTGCTCTTCTCTTCTTCCTCACCCTCCCACCTTCAGTCGCCACCTGCTGCCCCTCCACCTCGCTATCCAAACACTCGAACCTATTCCTGAGTTCTATTCCCCCCTCACTGGCCCTTCTTTTCCTTGGCCTACTTCTCACAGTCACATGCTTCCACCTCCCATGTTCTCCCCCCTCCATTCCCCTCTCACCGTCCTCTACCTCTGCCTCTACCTCCGCCATAGGGCATTCTCCTTCAGCCCCCCCTTGCCTTTCCTCCATCAGCTGCTCAAACCCCCGCCTAAACTCCACCAGGGTATCTACCTGCATCTGCAGCCCCTTAATCTTTTCCTCCAGTAACACTATCAGGCGACACTTCATACACACATACCTTAGTTCCAGGTCTCCTGCTAGGACTATATACATACCACAGCTCCCACATGTCGCCATCTGCATTCTGTCTGCTGCTGCTGCTTGGCTCATGGCTGCTGCGGTCCCTGCCCACAACACCTGGGGGAATGGAGTACAGAACACACTGCGCCCTCCTGCCTCCCCCTGCACACTCCCTCTCAAACTCCCCTGTTAGCCGCCCTGTTTGCTGCCGCTGCTCGCAGATGTACCGCTGCCTGGCTGGGCGGCCGCTTTTATGGGCCCCTTGATCAGCCAAGCCCCGCCCCCTACTCAGGGCTCGGCGTCCTTCCCAGCACCCAGCCCCTGCCGGCCCCTACAAACAAACACACAAGAACAACAAGGACAGATGCAAATACAGGTACCTTCTCCTCCAATGAGAACTCCCTCTCAAACTCCCCTGTTAGCCACCCTGTTTGCTGCCGCTGCTCGCATAGTCTGTAAAGTCCTTCCAGGGTAGGGCATGAGCTCTCAGTGCATGGGAGCAGCGCAGATCCAATGAGCGCAGCGCGTCACCTTGAGCCACCTCATGCCTAGGGGAAGAGCAGCTGAAGGGCTTCCAAGCAGGTTAACAGACCCTTAGCCTTGCTGCCTATTGAATTCTCTTTGGCTCAAGCTACTGATGCTCAGATCTAGCGTTCCTAACATAACCCTGTATAACTTCTTTGGGGAGGATTCAGAGCCAGAGTTTGTGCACCACAAGTTAGAACAAATTGGTTTTGTAAAATGCAGTTTTTAGGGGATATGTATCTCAGAAATCCCTTCCTCAAACAACCCCAACTTTGGACCACTAACCCTACCCAGTACCTACATGAGGTCCGGAAAATTGCAATACACACTTAGCCAGCAGGCTAATTTTAGAGGGCTTAGAACAGTCCACCTTTAAACAGAAAGCTACATTCAACCTCAACTACATTAGAGCTAGCACTACTATAATCTATCTAAATAGACACCCCTCCATCTATTGCCATGCATACCCATTTACATATCTCAGAAATTGTCACTGTACATCCAACCCAGGGGAGTTCTATATTCAATTACATCTTGACAGATATGGAGGAATTGATCAAAGACCTAAAACATAGTTGTAGCTTAAATACAAGTGATCATGATTTGAATATATGTGTTATGTGCAAACAGAATAAAGTTCAAACTATAATATCGATACTTGGTGCTGATAACAATTATGAGCCAAATCTATTCAGAGAGAGAATTTAAATAGAAAAATGTGAATAATAATAGGGAACTGTTTAAGAACATTTTACTAGATGCCCCAAAAGCCGCAATCCCATAATTGAAAAAGAAGGATACATTGGTTAAAAAGTAATACTGGCTTACAGAGAAAGCCAAAGGAGCGTGTGTGTGTGTGTGTGTGTGTGTGTGTGTGTATGTAAAATACATATAACAAATGGAAGACCGGAAGTTGATAGTAATCAGTATAAATCAGAAGCTAGGAATTGTAAAAAAAAATGGATAAGGGAAGTAGAAAGACGCAAAGAGAATTCTATGGCCAGCAGAGGTGAGGACAAAAGGGAGTTTTCCAAGTATATCTTAACAATGCCATTGGTCCATTACTAGATGGAAATGGTAGAATTATCAGTAATAATGCAGAAAAGGCAAAAGTGTTCAATAAATATTTCTAGTCTTTATTTGGGAAAAAGCCAGATGATGTAGTCATTTCATAGGAAGAAACACTTTCTATTCCAGGGATTCTCAAACTGAGGGTTGTGGGGGTCGCGAGCTGTCAGCTTTCATCCCCAAACCCCGCTTAGCCTCCAGCATTTATAATAGTGTTAAATACAAAAAAAGTGTTTTTCATTTATAAGGGGGGTGGGGGTGTCACACTCAGAGACTTGCTGTGTGAAAGGGGTCACCAATGCAAAAGTTTGAAAACTACTGCTCTATTCCAGCAGTAGCTCAGGAGAATGCTATTACAGCTAAATATTTTTAAATCAGCAGGTCCAGGTTACTTGTCTTCAGAAGTTTTAAAACAGCTGTCTGAGGAGCACTCTGGATCATTAATGTGGATTTTCAATAAGTCTTGGAACTCTGGGAAAGTTCCAGACAACTGAATGAAAGTTAACATTGTGCCTATATTTAACAAGGGTAAATGGGACACCCAACTCGTTATAGGCCTGTCAGTCAGACTCTGATCCTGGGCAAGATGATGGAGCAGCCGACATAGGACTCAATAAAGAATTAAAGGAGGGCAATATAATTAATGCCAATCAATATGTGATTATGGAAAATAGATCCTGTCAAACTAACTTGATATCTTTTTTGATGAGATTACAAGTTTGGTTGATGAAAGCAATAGTGTGGATGTAATAGATTTAGAGACCTGTAAGGCATTTGACTTGGTACCGCAACGACATTTTGATTAAGAAACGAGAATGATACAAAAAGTCAACCTGGCCCACATTAAATGGATTAAAAACCAAGTAACTGACTGGCCCCAAACTCTAACTGGAAATGGGGAATCATCATCCAGCGGGTGTGTTCCCCTGGGGGTCCCACAGGGTTCAGTTCGTGGCCCTGTGCTTTAACATTTTTGTCAGTGACCTGAAGAAAACAAAATCATCACTGTTGTAGTTTGCAGAGGACACAAAGATTGAGGGGGTGTAAACAGTGAAGAGGACAGGTCATTAATACAGAGCCATCTGCAGGGCTTGGTAAACTGGGCACACGCAAACACACGTTTTAATGGGGCCAAATGTAAATGCAGCATGAGCACCCCCAATGGGCAGCCAACATGCGTTATTTGCAGGAGCCTCGGTTCTAGCTGCTCTCCTCAGGCTGTGGGATAGCCAGTGGCAAACCCCTCCCGCTCCACAGTGCGAGCTGCAACCCACCATGGGACTTGGGCTGCTCCCCAGCCCAGCCCCCACTGAGTGGATGAGAAGAAGGCAATGGTGAAGCACCAGGCCCCAGCACATGAGTGCCTCTTTGGAGACCCTGGGGGATTGGGCCTATTGGATAAGTGCATGCAGCACCAGTGCTGGGGAGCATCCCTGTGGCTGGTGACCACTGCTCTCCTCCTCCCATATGGCTCTCGGGATCCTGCAGGACTCTCCGGTCCACGGCCTTTGCATAGCAATACCCATTAACAAGCCTGCAGGCCCAAAGGCAGGAGTCCACAGTGGCCAACCTGCTGCCCATCAGGGACATGTGGAACTTCCCAGCAATGGCAAAGGCTGTTCCCGTGTGGCCATGCCCGCTGCCCCAACCCCTTCCACTCCGGCTAAATGGGAATCACTCCCACCCCTTTGCCACAGAGGGACAATGACACACATCTGCCCAGTTCTGATTCCATCCAGTAGACGGCAGCAGTGCATCACAATGAGGAGGGCGAGAGGTTGCCCCATAAGGATGATAAATTGCAGGCTAATCTCCCACAATGCTCTGCAGCAGCCGGCCAATCAGGAGCAGCAGTCAGAGGTGAGGGAGCTGCAAAGGAATTCACATGCCTCCCAGTTTAATAACCACGTTTCCTTGGGGAGAAAGGCCAGAAAATGAAAAGCATCCAGAGGAAAGCATCGTCAGGGAAGCTGCGAACGGAAACACCTGCTGCATCTCCAGCCGAGCCGGAGACCGCGCCGGAGTGGGTGGAGGTTGCGCTGCGAGGGGGATTGGGCCCTGCTGCTCAGGAATGCTGGAACAGCACATTTGCTGGGAAGTGGCTCCATTCTGCGCCAGCCGAGGTGTTAACAGAGATGTGAATGGATCGGGCTGCAGCAAGGAGACGCAGAACAATGCAGCAAGAAATAGGTCACACCTGCTCCTACTTTAGCTTGCAACAGAGCACATGCCAATACATGCTACACACATACATCCACACACATTCCCTACACACACGGCACATACATGCACACACTCTACATATTACCCAACACACACACAATTCCTACTGCACACAAACACCTGCACCCACCCAGGCATATGTGCATATCCAGCCATGCAGCACTTTTAACACATCCACCGTGCACATGCACCCACCACACGTCTCCCATGTACAGCCACGCACATTTGAAACTCTTGCCCACAGCACATGCCCAGAGCGGCGCACACTGTCTATGCATCCACATCCAGCACAGCTCTGGCAGCAGTGCAGCACATAGGTGCAATCGCAGTGCTAATGCTGGAGAACCCTTGAAGGGGAGCCTTGAGCTTGAACTCCCTCCTGTCCCCAGCTTGTATAGCCCTGCCTCTGGGCTGCAGCGGCTCTGAGTGTCTCCTGACTATCATGGGGAGTTGGCAGGAGACAGACTGAGCCCTCTCTTGGTGACTTTCCTGAGGACCCAGAAAGCAGCCGCCCCAGACTCAGCCCCCAACACCCTGCTTCAATGGCTGGTGGGTTCTGGCTACAGGCGCAGAGACCAGCGGGACAACGGCTCGGTGGGATGGCAGCTTTGCCAGGGAACAGGGAGCCACCCAGGCTGAGCCGCCGCTAGCCCTCTCCCCGAGAGGGGCCCCCGCTGCACAACAGGGCCCTTGGGCTGCAGTCCCAATTCTCAGACCTGAGCCGCTGCACGTTCTCCGCCCACGGGCTGAGTGTGGGCCTATGACTGGGCATCACTGCACCAGCTGGTTTGCTGCATCCAACCACTGGGGGAGCAGGGGCCAGGCTGCGTGCCCCACCTCTGGCCCAGGAGCTGCTTGTGGATCTCGAGGGGGACTGGGTTAAGATGCACTCAAAGCCACACCCTGCAACATTTAAACAGGAGCATTGGGCTCAGCCGCATGGCTACCGGGAGGCAACAGGGGTGCTGTCTCCCAGCAGCAATGCTGGCGCCAGGAGCGCGCTGAGCAGCATCTGTTCCTTCCCCACTCTGCAGCAACCCTCCTGGCCACCTGCTGCATTGCAAGGGAGGGAGGAGAGCTGCCCCCTGGCTGGGGCGTGGGAGCTCAGCCTCACCCCAAGCAAGTATGGGCCTGAACCAAACCCTTGCACCCCCCGCCCCAGAAACTTGGGCATGGTGCTTGGAAACTGAACCTGGAACCAGATTAGGCCAGGTGTGTAAACAGCCAAAGGCCAGAGCCAGTCACTCATGCCATTTGGCCGGGGAGGCAGGTAAATGAACCAGAGACAAGATTTTCAATGAGTTGCTACTGAAACGAATGTGAGTTGGGTGCCTAAATACTTTTGAGGCTCTGGTGCCTGACTGCCCTCAAAATCTCCCCTAGATTAGACTGGGCCAAGTGAACCCACCCAATCTGTGTTGTGACTGACACCAGGCTCTGGGTCTGAGCCTATCTCACAAAAACTACCCAAGCCTGAGGAAGGCGCAGGAGGGTCCCCCCACCATCAGAATCGATTCCGCAGGAAGGTTTCCAGCTTCTGCCCTCTGCCGGCAGTCCCAACCAGAAGCCCAGCACCATGAAAAGGCAGAAAGGGAAACAAATGCAGAGACGCTAACACAAGGCTTCCAGTGATGGGCTGAGGGGGGGATTGCCCTCCCTCGTCACACATAGGCAGACTCCTGGCAGAGCATGCCAAGAGGCGTGCTGATTCCCTCAACCGGGGGAGGAAGCATGCCGGAGTGAATGGCAGGTGGGGGACGGAGTGTGCGGAGGAAATGGGTGTCCCCGCCAGGCAATAAAGTTCCACCAGAAAAATCCACCTGGCTAATTGCGCTGTCTTAGCGAGAGCGCTCTGCTGCACCCCAGGGACCCCCACAGGTGGGTAACCTTGGCAACCAGGCATTCTGGGGCTCCGTGCGCCAGCTGAAGTGGGTGGGAGACTTTAACTGCATCCCCTCCCCCCATGTAGAGGGGAACAGAGCGAGGGAACCTCAGCGGAAAGGTTTCCACTGCAGGCTGCAGTGGGACAGGACGGCCTGCTCTGCTGGCTGAGATCACCAGTGGGTCAGGGTCTGCAGCGACACTCTGGGGGGAGCAGGACCTCAGTGAGAGGGAACGGGAGGCCCAAGGAGTGTCGGTGCCGGCAGCTGCAGCCCGGCTGTGAGGTGCAGCAAGCGCGCCTGGCAGAACAAGCTGCACTGCAGGATGCCTGTGACAAGTGCAAGGTACCAACCCACCCCCAGAGCCAGGGATTCCAGGGCACAGCTGCACAAGCAGAAATGGCCTGAGTCCCCCAAAACACCTGGAGGAGCTTCTGTGCTCAGCGTTACAAATGGGCGAGGAGCAGGAAGATGGGGCTCACCGTGATCAAGACAGTCGAGGTGGGCCAGCTGTGAACAGCACTCTTTATAATCCAGTAACCCTGAGAGGCCAGAGTCGAGCTCTAGAGCCCCAGCACGCTCGGTGCTGTACAAACACCTAGTGAGCGAGAGAAAGTCCCTGCCGCAAAGACCTTACAATGTGCCTAAACATGAAAGCCCAGCAGGTAAAAGGTATGAGGTGCCCAGCTCCCACTGAAATCAGCTAGCGCTTAAATGCCTTTGAGGTGCTGAGCCCAAGTGACTTGCCTATGGTCACCCAGCAGGTCAGTGGCAGGGCTGGGAACAGAGCCCAAGTCTCCTGGTTCCCAGGCCAGTGTCTTGCCCACTGGGCCCTGCTGCCACTGGCAGAATCCCTGCGGCTGTTCTGAGGGAGATGACAGCTGGTCTGCCCCCCGGCACCCACCCTCCCACTCACCAGCAAAGCTCATCCCCTCCAACTCGCAGGGCACAAAAGCAGCTGAAAACGCTCACCCCTCCCAAACGAGTCCAGCAACAGCCTTTGCGACCAAACAGCACAGGTCAAACAGCAACTGGGTCATTTCAGCCAACAACACCAACCCCTCTGTTCTCCCCATTCCTAACTGAGCTTTGTCTGCCAGACCCACACATCCAAACTCCCAGGAAGGAGTTAAATATCCAACCCCTTTGCCTGTAACCCCAAGTCGCAGAGTAAGAAACACCTGCTCTTGCCTCGCACCGTGTTTTAATGCATCTGATAAAAATATATGAGCTTGTGGGGACTCACAGGCAGACAGATTTGGCAGCGTTTCTGCCTGCGCTTGGCCTGGGCAACAGGCTCGGAACTGGGGCCTGGCTCTCCCTAACAGTACATTCTTGGTTCTCTGCGTAAGGCTCTGTACGAGGGGATCAGTGTGTGATAAGGTGATTATGATGGCTCTTGGTTAAGCTATAGAGTGTTCTGTTTGCAGCCCCCCGGGGTATCTCTGCTCCTGTGCTCCCCAGCACCACCTGCTGACAGTTTAAGAGCATAGCTGAGCCCCAAATGCAGAATGGGTCTCAAATGTTTAGCAGTGGGTATTGTGACCACAGGTACAATTGCTGAAAAAGTCTAAGTGATTTGGGAACCTGAGTGCCACTGAAAGTCACTTAAGTACTGTTACCCCTTTTGCCCTGAATGGTTAGTCAGTATTGGGGGTGGGTATCTCGTGGGTGGTTTCCATCAGGAGGAGGAAATGACAATCCTGTTAATTTACAAAGAATGTTTCCCTGAGCACAGCAGGAATCAGTCAGGAGGCAAGTTCTTTGCTCATAGTTCCAAGTCTTTTTCCAGCCAGCCCTCTGCCCAAAAAGCTCCCTCTTCTGCTTTCTCTCAGCACCACATTACCAGCACTTTTCTTGCTTCTCCCTGCCTGCCACTGACCACTTCCGACACACAGACACGCACAGCTCCCTGCAGCATTCGTGTGCCGCCCCCAGCAAAACCCCTCTGCCTAGATTGCTCAGCTCCTGTCTAGCCCGGCATGTTCGGCAACGGCTCCCATTGCTTTGGCTCTCTGACACCAAAAAGGTGCCTAACTGCTTACTATTTATATTACCATAGAATCGGGCTGAGATTTTCATTTGGACAGGAGTCAGGTCTGGAGAATAGGGATCTGAGAGTCGTCAGCATAACGATGGTAGTTGAATTTGTGTTTGCAGGTGAAATTATTCAGAGATAAGGTACAGAGGGAGAAGAGAAGGGGACCAAGAACCCAAATAGAGACCTGGAGAGGGGATGAGGAGGAATCTGTGAAGAACATGCCAAAGTAGCTATTAGAGAGGTAGGAGGAGACCCTGGAGAGGACAGAGTCATGGAAACCAAGGCAGGACAAGTTGACAACCCAGTTTTAAATTAAATGGAAGGATAGGGTTTGGTTGTGCTGTTCTATAGGTTTCTACGCTGCTCTGTGTTTCTATCGGAGATGGCAAGAAGATTGCCTGGCACGTGGGATAGATGGTGGGAAGGTTGGTAGGGCGCAGAGGCAACCCCCACAACACAAAGCAAGATGCCACTTTGGATTTGATCGCGAAGTATGAAAGAACTCACCTCAGACCTGAAGTATTTCCGCCATTCCAGCAACTCCCTAACTCAGCGGTTCTCAAACTGTGGGTTGGGTCCCCAAAGTGGGTCGCAACCCAATTTTAATGGGGTTGCCAGGGCCAGCATTAGATTTGTTGGGACCCAGGGCTGAAGTTGAAGCCTGAGCTCCACCCCCACCTAGGGTGGCGAGGCTCGGGCTGTGCTCCCCTCTCTCCCCCACCCAAGACGATGAGGCCCAGCCTCTGCCCCCCTGGTGGGATCATGTAGTAACTTTGTTGTCAGAAGGGGGTCCCAGTGTGATGAAGTTTGAGAACCTCTGCTCTAACTGGCCCAAAGACCGCCCCCCCCCCGCCCCCCAGTACAGCTGAGGACTGGAGACACTTGATCTGGATAAAAACAGGTTTTCTCATTGTACCCTTGTAAAGTTGAAGGGCCCATCAGATTATCTAGTCTGACCTCCAGCATATCACAGACCACCAGCTCCTGCAGCACCCGTGCACTGCACCCAACACCCGAACCATTTTACTGCCCAAGTGGAGACGCAGGAAGCACATGGCTAGGGCCATCAACCCGCCACAGTGGCGTGATAATGCCCAGTGTTCCCACGGAGCCCTCAGAGGGATATTTAGCATTTACATCATGGTTTTTTCATGGCCAAGATGCTTTGCAGGTATCCACTAGTTCCTCCCCCTCCCCCGCAAGAACACTCCGCTCCCCATGAGCCCAGAGGGGCCTGTCAGGCATAGGCCTGCAGATCAGAATGCCTGGGTTCTAGTCATGGATCTGCCACAGACCTGCTGTTTTGAACTTGGGCAAGTCACAGGGAGCCAGACTTTCAGAATTACATGCACCATTTCGGTGATGGCACACCCAGGGGCAAACAGCCATTTCTGGGTCTAGCTGGCCATTTGCACAAACAGCTGTGGTGAGTGCCTGTGCAAAGAAGGCAAACTGATGCACGTACATGTCTGAAAATCTCTCCCCTAATTGTCCCGTGCTTCAGTTTCCCTGTTAACTACCTCAGTGGAGTTTGTGTTTGAGTCACTCATCCAGGGCTGTAAAGCAGGTTGAGATCCGCAGGTCGGGGTACTATAGAAGTGCAAAATGCTACCATTGTAATCCACATTTTACGGTTTAGCTTCCATGTGTGTGCACAAAGTGACTCGCCCTGTGCTCAGGCTATGCTGTGTGTTTAGCTGTGACCTGTAGTGGGTGCTAAACTGGGCTTCCGCCCTTTCTAGCTTCTTAAGATGTAAACTAAAAGGACTGAATGGTTATTATGGGGCGGCTTCTTTTATTTTTTTCTTTAATCTCAAGAATACCAAGGTCTATATTCTTGAGATTACAAAACAAGTCAAAAATTCAAAAAGCCCCTAAAAAATTTGGGGTTCTGATTGCTAACATAAGTTATTTGCCTCACTACATTGCCCAATACTGTCAACACAGCAGTGAAGTTAGCTCCATGGTTACATACATGAAAAAGCCCCTCGAAATCTGTTGTTTCAAGCCCAAACACTTCTTTTGTGGTTTACTTGTTTATTACAAGATGTGTATTGCAAAACCCCCTGGGAGCCTCATAACCCTTCATCAAACACTCTGGCTAACTTACACTCACTGCCAGCCCTCAGTAGGCCTATTTCAGGGTGCTTTATAGTGTATTCTCCCCTACTTGCATTATAGCATCTCCACTTATCCTAACATATAACTGACAAGACAAAAGCCCCCCCAAATAAAAGCTTAAGAGCTCAGGTCAGGGTTCAAAGGTCAATCACACTAAGGACAAGGTTGGCACAGTAGCAAAGGGACATAAACTGGCCATGAACACATTCAGGCTGGAAAGGAGGGGTGAGGCTCTGGAGCAGCACCCCCAGAGGAGTTGTGGGAGCAAACCATTGTAGTTAGTTTTGGATGTGAGCCGGACACATGTCTGAGTGCAGTTGTATGATGGGGCTGCGTGCGAGGTGGGGGGCAGGGCTTAGCTACCCAGGGCTCACATCTGATTCACATCCCTAGAAGCTCATACATCAGGGTGTCAATTGTCACCTGCAGGGAGCCAGACGGGATTTCCCCCTCCCCAAACGTGTTTGGTTTTGGCTTTTTATTTACTCCCTCTGAGTGGCCACAGCCAGAGATGAACACAGGTCAGGGCTCCAAAGTGGCACTGAGCCTTGTCTCTCTCTGGTGCGTGGCTGGTGGGTCTTGCCCCCATGCTCAGGGTCTTACTGATCACCGTGAGTGGGCTCAAGAAGGAATTTCCTTCCCAGTTCAGACTGACAGGGACCTGGTGGGGGAGATCCCCTTCCTGTGCAGAGTGCGGGTGCTGGACACTGGCCAGGATTATCTGGGTATTGGGACGCTCCCCAGGGCACCTCACCCCCACCTGCCCTTACCGGGAGACAGACTCGGTCTGTGCCTGCTGGGGAAATCCACCAGCCGCTGGCAGCACCAGCCCTGCTTCCCGGGCCCCCACAGACCTCATGCTATTTGCACAGCTAGAAATAGGCATTCACCAGCCTCTGAGTCCTCAGAGGGTCCCCTGCCGCATCCAGCCCCTCCTGCACTGGGCACTCTGCGCTTTGCTGAATCCCATCGCTGAGATATATGGCTAGGCGAGTTTATTACCCCAGATTAGAGGTTCTAGTAGTGAGTGAGAACGCTGGAAACAAATGAAAGGCTCAGCAATCACAGGCCCCATGGCTAAGGAATGCGCAGATCTGTGGCCCAGGATAGCCTCCAATGCTGGCAGCATCACATAAACCTGCTCCATCCTTGTTGGAAACAAATGGTTACATAGCAAACAAAGTCTTAACATGCTTTCTGAGACTCAACCTTTGTCACAGGGCGCTGCGGGCCCTACTCAGTGAACCACAGAATCATAGAAGATTAGGGTTGGAAGAGACCTCAGGAGGTCATCTAGTCTAACCCCCTGCTCAAAGCAGGACCAACACCAACTAAATCATCCAAGCCAAGGGTTTGTCAAGCCAGGCCTTAAAAACCTCTTACGATTGAGATTCCACCACCTCCCTAGGTAACCCAATCCAGTGCTTCACCACCCTCCTAGTGAAATAGTGTTTCCTAATATCCAACCTAGACCTCCGCCACTGCAACTTGAGACCATTGCTCCTTGTTCTGTCATCTGCCACCACTGAGAACAGCCTAGCTCCATCCTCTTTGGAACCCCCCTTCAGGTAGTTGAAGGCTGCTATCAAATCCCGCCTCACTCCTCTTCTGCAGACTAAACAAGCCCATTTCCCTCAGCCTCGCCTCGTAAGTCATGTGCCCTAGCCCCCTCATCATTTTCGTTGCTCTCCACTGGACTCTCTCCCATTTGTCCACATCCTTTCTGTAGTGGGGGGCCCAAAACTGGATGCAATACTCCAGATGTGGCCTCATCAATAATCACTTCCCTCGTTCTGCTGGGAATGCTCCTACTAATGCAGCCCAATATGCCATTAGCCTTCTTGGCAACAAGGGCACACTGCTGACTCATATCCAGCTTCTCATCCACTGTAATTCCCAGGTCCTTTTCTGCAGAACTGCTGCTTAGCCAGCCTGTAGCAGTGCATGGGATTCTTCCATCCTAAGTGCAGGACTTGTTGAACCTCATCAGATTTCTTTTGGCCCAATCCTCCAATTTGTCTAGGTCACTCTGGACCCTATCTCTACCCTCCAGTGTATCAACCTCTCCCCCCAGCTTAGTGTCATCTGTGAACTTGCTGAGGGTGCAATCCATCCTGTGATGGTTTGGATCACAGAAACCCCCTTGGTTACTGCCAACTGATGTGCTGAGACTATCTTTGAGCCCGTTTTCCCTGGCAGCTTGGGACTTCAGTGCCCTGCCTGGTTTGAGCCAGACACGCTAGCCTGCTGCAAACACAGACCCAGGTCTGAACAACATCCCCCAAAAGCTGCAGGCTTAACTAAAAACAGCTTAAGAACTGTTCCTGTCTCCAATACTCAGATGCCCAGCTCCCGATGGGGTCTAAACCCCAAATAAATTCATTTTAAATTGTTCGCCCTTTATAACACTGATGGAGAGATATGCACAGCTGTTTCCCCCCCAGGTATTAATACTTACTCTGGGTTAATTAATAAGTAAAAAGTGATTTTATTAAATACAAAAAGTAGGATTTAAGTGGTTCCAAGTAATAACAGACAGAACAAAGTGAATTACCAAACAAAATAAAATAAAACATGCAAGTCTAAACCTAATACAGTAAGAAAGTGATTACAGAAGAAATCTCACCCTCAGAGATGTTCCAATAAGCTTCTTTTACAGACTAGCCTCCTTCTAGTCTGGGTCCAGCAATCACTCACACCCCTGTGGTTACTGTCCTTTCTTCCAGTTTCTTTCAAGTGTCCTTTGGGGGTGAAGACGCTATCTCTTAAACCAGCTGAAGACAAAATGGAGGGGTCTCCCAGGGGCTTAAATAGACTCTCTCTTGTGGGTGGAGACCCCCTCCTCTCTCCTATGCAAAATCCAGCCCCAAGATGGAGTTTTGGAGTCACATGGGCAACTCACATGTCCATGCATGACTCAATCCTTACAAGCCAGGCCACATTCCCAGGAAATCTCAGATGTGGATTGGTATCTCAACGTTCATCGTTAGCTTATGTGTTTCTTGATTGGGCACTTAACTTGCACATTCCTTTCTCAAGAAGCTGACCAAATGCCTTAAAGGCTACTTAAAATCAAACAAGTACGCAGCCAATATTCACAACTTTGAATACAAAAGTGATACATGCATACAAATAAGATGAATATATTTAGTAGATCATAACCTTTACAGAGATATGTTACATGGCATACGTAGCATAAAACACATTCCAGTTATGTACATTCATAAGCATATTTCCATAAAGCATTATGGGGTGCAACATCACACATCCCATCATCCAGATCATTAATAAAGATGTTGAACAAAACCGGCCCCAGGACCGACCCCTGGGGCACTCCACTTGATATCGGCTGCCAACTAGACATCGAGGCGCCTGGCCAGTGCTGATACACACTGGGCTGTTTATCTTACCCCAGGGGGTGTATTTATTTCCCTATCACATAGTAACACAAGGCAATACAGGCTTACAGCCAAGGTCAGCTTCCCTGCAGCCCTCACTCCCCAGCCCATGCTCACTCCCCAGCCCAGCTCCTCCTGAGCTGCCCCTTGCTTCCTTTTCCTCCCCAGTTACCTGGCTAGCCCAGAGACTGTTACCCAGGGGCTCATGGCCCCCACCAGAAAGTGTAGAACTGCCCTCAGCTGGGCCTGCAGCCTGCCCCAAGGTGCTGCTGATCATGCCTGTCACAACCTCACTAATGAGTTAACCTCCTGTCAAAAAAGGTTGATCTCACCTAAAGTTCTCACCAGCATTTTCAGGCAAGCCCAGCTGAGACCCCTTTCTCCTGAAGCAAGGCCACTATCCTATGTCCTCAGTGAAGGAGGCTGGGTGTCTTCTCTGCCCCGCAAACATAGTCCAGCAACCCCTTCAAATACACCGTCCTCCCTGCTGTTCCTCTCTCCCTGCTAGTTCATACAGCCCTTCATTTACATGCAGTTCAGGTGGGAGAGAGGAGACCCACTGTGAATGGGACAAGACTCAATTTACATGTCAGCAGGTTAACAAGAGATGTGTACTCAGCTAACAGAGAACCCGGTTTTCACCTTCGCTGGTGTCCAATCCCTACAGCCTTCAGGCACATGGCTCCTTACCTAGGATCTGTTCAGACGTGTCTCAAAGAGATTACTGACCAGAGGGACATCACACCAGCTTTTATTTAAGACCTCATGTGACATTCTGTGGTGAACTAGAACGACTCAGGAGATTCCCTGCACCCCCCCGGCCAGCTGGTCTGACAAGATTCTTGGGTCACAGGTGCCATTTCTCTGCCATGGCGGGTGCCTTTGGCACTGGTGCACCCGGGTCCCACCTGTTCTCTGCCTGTGGCAAGTAACTGTCTAGTTTCCTGTGGGCTGTGACCCTTTGGACTGATTTCAGTGGTTGGGTGTAGTGTGTGGGTGCTGGTGGCCTGTGATATTCAGGTCGGGTGACAGGCTCTTCTGGCCTTAATCTCTGTGGCTAACCACACTGGACAGATGTGAGTCACGCCACTTAATGCCCAGCTGCAGGGCGCCCAGACACCGCAGTGCTGAGCACAATACACGAACCCACAAAATTGACTCAGAAGTGGCTTCTCCGGTCAGCACGCTGCTGTCTCTCACCTGCCGGGGCCTTGTGCTCCATGGATAGCCTCAATCCAGGGTTCACATGGTTCCCCCCAACCTGCTGCAAGCCCCTTCCCTCACCAGCTCATTTGGAGCAATGTGCTCTACTCACCACTGGGTGGCGCCCCCTTTGGGAGATTCTGGGAATTAGGTCTGCCCGGTTCAATGCCCACTTTCTGGTTTCCCACCATTGCTGTTCTCCTGCTCACAGAGTCACAGTATGGCTGCTTTGTGTCTTGGCACTCCAGCCAGGTCATGCTGTGATTTCTCATTCTGGGTGGGAGGGGGCATCTTTCCACGTATCTCTGCCCCAGCAACATCAGGCAGCCGTCATGCCCACTGCCCTATGTTGTTCCCACAGTGATTCTGGCATCTCTGCCCCCACCAACACCACTCTGCAGTGGGTGGCAGGGAACCCAGACCCACCCTCTGCTCTGGGTTCCAGTTCAAGGCCCTACAGCAAGCAGTGAAGGCCTGGGCCTTCACCAACCCTACTGCTCTCTTCCCTGGACTATTCCCTATCGTGCTTTTTTAAGCTTCTCTTTACCTGCCTTCCTAGCCAGAGCCCTCTCTCTTAAGCCTACTAGGTAATCCCTTCCTCATGGGTTCCTACCCCTTTTCGCAGGGGTTCCTAGCTCCCTTTCCTTCTCCCTTACTTCAGGGAGAGCCTGCAGGTTTCCTCCTGGCTTTATAGAAGCCCCACCTGTTCCCACATAGGTGAGCTTCCTTCTAATTAGAACCCTCCACTCAAGCTGCAAAGGTAGGGGGAGATTTAGGCTAATTGGCTGATAGCACCACCACCCCCACCCGATGGCCTCATTCAACTCCTTCAGAGATGGAGTGGGGAGCACAGCCCATCACGCCATCCAAAGGGTAACCCTAATGGAACTAGCTCTGCCTCCAGATCCAGGCTGTCTTAAAGGCCATGTGAGCTCATTGGCAAAGTCCAGAAAGAAAAGGAAAGCCTGGAAGAGGAATGTCACTGGAGTGATCCCTACGGAACGTGTAGCTAGCAAGGCCCGAAGCTTCAGGGCGGAGTCTGAGGTCAGGGAGATGAGTCCCTCACACTTTTTGCTTTTCTCCTCTTTTTCCTCCCCCATTCGTGATCTAATATAATTCTGCTTAGATTGACTCATTGGGCCTCCTCTGTACTGATCCCACTGCCACCTACCCAAACTGGGATACACAGACACCCAGGCACATTCTCTTGTCTAAAAAAAAAGTTGCAAAGACACAAATTAGTAAAGAAATGGTCTTTGTAAGGGCCCCCCCCATCATGGACTCCCAGGTTGTGCCCACTCTTGGCCCTGTACAGTCCCTGGGGGGAACCCCATTCACTGAGACAGCCTTTCTCGGTGGTCCACTCTCTCTCGGGAGTTAAGCCGTAGGCCCCTCTGCCTCCTGGAAATACACTTTTCAGAGCCTTAGCATGCCTGTCTCTCACCGTGGGCAGGGCCGGCTCCAGGCACCAGCGCAGGAAGCAGGTGCTTGGGGCGGCCAATGGAAAGGGGCGGCATGTCTGGGTCTTCGGCGGCAATTCGGCGGCGGGTCCCTCAGTCCCTCTCAGAGGGAAGGACCAGCCACTGAATTGCCGTCAAAGAATGAAACGGCGCGGTAGAGCAGCCGCCAAAGTGCTGCCGATGGCGGCTTTTTTTTTTTTTTTTTTTCCCTTCGCCGCTTGGGGTGGCAAAAAAGCTGGAGCCGGCCTGACCATGGGCCCCCTCAGAGAGTCCACTCGCTCTGGATCCCCGGGGCCTCCACTCCCAGAGGGAATAATGCAACCCTGTTCTCTACACCGGAGCAACTCTCAGACAGGAGGGTAAAACAGGAGGGTTTGTTGAGCGTCTGAACAGAGCATAGGAAACTCTCAGGATCCTCAGGCCTGGCCTTCCTCAGCACAGTACATCTAAGTCTCCCCTGCATCCAGGTGGACTCTGCCTGCTCTCTTCTCCAGTCCCGAGACCCTGAGCTTTCAAGCCGGGCATCCAATATCACCGGCCCCAACAGCTCCTCCCCTGTTCTTTGCCTTCCATCCCAGGTAAACAGGTTGCTGGGGCCCTCTCTCTTCCATCCTTTGTTCCCCTCTGTCTGGAACAGCTGGTCAGGTCACCCGGGTCCTCTCTCCTCAGTCCTTTGTCCTCCCACTAGTCAGAACCGGCTGACTACCAAGCTGGGATGGGCCTTTTAGTCACCAGGTCACCAGTTGTTAGGGTTCCCCATCTCCAGGCTGTTGTCTGGGGGTCCCAGGTGCCAGATGAGTCACACCTGGTCCTCTGCAACAACAAACCTTCTCCCTCCACCTTGTTAAACATGCAGCAGACAGGGAGACTGAGGCGCGCACACATTATTCATGTAAAATACTACTAAAATCCCCAACTTTGTCACACCCCCTACCCCAGAGTCCTCACAGGGGCTGGGTGTTCTTAGCCCAGCTGGGCAGCTGCATAATAGCTCTGGTTTATCCCCTCAAATCATCGGGGGGCAGTGTGGTCTAGCAGATGGAGCCTTTAACTCTGGAGACAGGGGTTCTGTTCCTAGATCGGCTCCTGCCCTGCTGGGTGGTCTGGGGCAAAGTTCCTAGATCGGCTCCTGCCCTGTGCCTCAGTTTCCTCATCTGTAAAATGGGGATAATTATGCTGCCCTCCTTGCTAAAGTGCTTTGAGATTTCCTGATGAGAAGTGCTTGGTATTCGTATTAGACCAGGACATGCCTCTCCAGCAGATCTCTTGGTTTCTGTAGGAAATACACTTTGTCTTCCCCCCTCAAAGTAGACCAGTGCACACTCCCTTCCATAAGAGATGGGGTCTCGGATGCGGGCCCCTTCCCCTCCCATTCATGATCCCATGACATCCCTGTGGCTGCCGCAGCCAAGGCTGACATGGGCAAGCTGTGTTAGCAATGTCGTCAAGAACATCAGCACTGTGAACGTGTTGGGTCTTTTGCCCTTTTGGTTCTTGATTTCCTCTGGCCACAACCTCCTCCCCCCACTCCATTCCTGTCCCACCCTCTGCTTCCCCACACAACCCGCCCAGCTGCCTCGAGCCCTGGCACCCTGCTCTGGCCCCTGACAGCAGCTCTCAATCCCTCTCCTTCTACATAGCAGCAGCTCCTAGAGACGGCAGCACGGCTGCTCCTTCTGACTTCCAGCTGCATTTATAGGCCTGGTGGTTCTTCTTTGCAAGGAAGAGCTGGAACATCTGTAGAAACAGCTGGAAAGGAGAAGGAGGAGCCAGCAGCAGCAACCAGCCAGCCAAGGGAGTTATCCACAGATCCCAGTGAGAGAGCCACTGGGCAAGACAGTCACTCACACCACTATGCTGTAGCAGAGATGGTGGGATTGCATGACACTAGCATCATCCCTGCTCCTAGTTCATATGGCACAGTCTTCTCCAGCACCTCTTCACTAACCGTGGGGTTCTGCCCTACCCGGGCATGGCATTCTGGACTTGCAAGTCAATTGCTTCAAACTTGGGAACATTACAATGCGTTTTCCTTGCGAACGTGCTCTGGTTTTGGGGGGGATGCTGCTTTCACAGCTCCAGAGGAATCTGTCAAGAACTTTCTTTTCTTTCCCAGGGAACAAGACAAAAATACATGGTTGTGATTTCAGGTAGATTTTTTTTTCTGTCACTCATACGGGAAAATAAAGGTTTGATATTTGAACGTACATAAAATGTACATAGCTCATTATGTCCCGATTGGGGCCCTCAAGCTCCACCAATTAATATTAATCAATTAATATTGTTTATTATTATAATCTAATGACAAGAGAACCTCACAAGTCCTGGAATTTGGGTTCAGTTCTGGGAAGTGACCTGCAGCGGGTGTGACTTTCTGTAGCTTAGCCAAAGAAGAACAAGTCTGCAAAATTGCACTGGGACTTCCATAGCGGCTTTTCTTCTGGGTTTTCTGATGCCAGTGCATCTCTGCAGTAAATTCGTCTCTCGTGTAAGCCAGCACAATTCTATTGACTTCAACTTCCATTGACTTCAGCTCCCTGTGACTCGCTGATAAGGGATCGGGGACTCTGCATAGTTTTGTTTTATAAAAGTTTCTTGTTTAATTTCGGAGCTGCTTTAGGAAGCTCGATCTTCTCTTGCCCAGAGCGAGGTATCAGACAATGCTCTTCTCCAACAGAGATCCACCTCTGATAGCCAGTGTTCCACTGAAGTCCGTGGGCTAAGGTCAGCAAGCAGGGCTCGGCTAAGCGTAATTAAATTGGCTCTGACACAATGCGATAAGGGGACTAGTTGATGCACAAAAACTCTCTTCCAACCCAGCGGATCCTAGGAACGTGTCTGGGATTTGCTCAGAAATGGCAGTGCACTGAGCTGTGTATTTAACAGTCCTCAGTGGATTAACTCTTAATACCCATCCATGTACCCTTTGACTCCTCAAAAACACTAGTGAAATTTAACCCATGAAGTGCTATTGTGTGTATGAATCCATGAGGCATAAGTCTTCCAAGGAAACTACAGAATATAAGAGTGGCCATACTGGGTCAGACCAATGGTCCATCTAACTCAGTATCCTATCTTCTGACAGTGGCCAATGCCAGATGCTTCAGAGGGAATGAACAGAACAGGGCAATTTCAAGTGATCCATCCCCTGTCATCCAGTCCCAGCTTCTAGCAGTCAGAGACTTATGAACACCCAGAGCATGGGATTGCATCCCTGACCATTTTGGCTAATAGCCATTGACGGACCTTGTGACAGGTTTTCCACCCCACCCCCCCTTCCTCCAGCAGAGTCCATGATCGCAGGCGCTAAATCAGCACCACACGGTAGGTGAACAACAGGGGGCACTACCCTGCACAGACAATGTAGAGGCCTTCCCTACTCTGCTGCAAGTGGTGCTGCCCGTGCTCAGGTGCTGCGCTGCAGCCCTCAGGCCGGGGGCAGGGATGGGAAGCGTGTAGCAATGGGCCATGGTTCTGATTACTCAGCCATGCATTTTGGCAGCTGTGAGGTGTCGCCTTTCATAGCCCCGGGGGCCCCCATCTACATTAGGAAAGTTCTGCCAACAATTCTTGGCAGCGGCGCCACTGGCAAGTGGGGTTTAATTGCTGGGCAAAACCATTCCCAGCATGGTCCTAAAGAATGTGAGTGCGAGCAGGGGCCCTGAGCCTTGGGTCGTGCCCGCCCTGGCTCGCCCACTTGGTGGCTAGCTGGCAAGGGGGTCACAGCCAGATCCCAGCTAGAAGGGAGGAGGGGCTTGGTATGGAAAAGGCTGAGAACCACTGCTCTAGACCATGTGCTAGCAGCATTGCAAGGGTCCTGCTGGCAGCATGAACTCTGACCCATAAGAACCCTCAGGAGCCCCCTGAAACCAGAATGCCTGGGGTTTCGGGAAGGCAGGGAGCACTGTGTACAGTTAGGATGGATGTATTGGACTGAGTATGCACCCTCCCAATCCCCGTACATCAGGCAGGTGCCTGCACCACTCACCCCTGCCTCCCTTTCCTATGGGGACCTATGGAGGGCTCCTGCCACTCACACACCAACCTTGTCTCCCACACCTCTCTGCACACATACAAGCTCACTCCTATTTGCATGTGTGGTGGGTGCATGCTGGTATCCACACAGCCTTTTGCCTACACATATATGCACACCCCTAGCTGTACACACACACACACATCTCGTTGCACACATTTTTTTTGCCTCTGTCTTCACGAACAAGGTCAGCTCCCAGATTGCTGCACTGGGCAGTACAGTATGGGGAGAAGGTGGCCAGCCCTCTGTGGAGAAAGAAGTGGTTCGGGACTATTTAGAAAAACTGGACGTGCACAAGTCCATGGGGCCGGATGCGCTGCATCCGAGGGTGCTAAAGGAGTTGGCGAGTGAGATTGCAGAGCCATTAGCCATTATTTTTGAAAACTCATGGCGATTGGGGGAGGTCCCAGATGACTGGAAAAAGGCTAATGTAGTGCCCATCTTTAAAAAAGGGAAGAAGGAGGATCCGGGGAATTACAGGCCAGTCAGCCTCACCTCAGTCCCTGGAAAAATCATGGAGCAGGTCCTCAAGGAATCAATTATGAAACATTTAGAGGAGAGGAAAGTGATCAGGAACAGTCAGCATGGATTCACGAAGGGGAAGTCGTGCCTGACTAACCTAATTGCCTTCTATGATGAGATAACTGGCTCTGTGGATGAGGGGAAAGCAGTGGATGTGTTATTCCTTGACTTTAGCAAAGCTTTTGATACGGTCTCCCACAGTATTCTTGCCGCCAAGATAAAGAAGTATAGGCTGGATGAATGGACTGTAAGGTGGATAGAAAGCTGGCTAGATCATCGGGCTCAACGGGTAGTGATCAATGGGTCCATGTCTAGTTGGCAGCCGGTTTCAAGCGGAGTGCCCCAAGGGTCGGTCCTGGGGCCGGTTTTGTTTAATATCTTTATTAATGATCTGGAGGATGGTGTGGACTGCACTCTCAGCAAGTTTGCAGATGACACTAAACTAGGAGGCGTGGTAGATACACTAGAGGGTAGGGATCGGATACAGAGGGACCTAGACAAATTAGAGGATTGGGCCAAAAAAAACCTGATGAGGTTCAACAAGGACAAGTGCAGAGTCCTGCACTTAGGACGGAAGAATCCCATGCACTGCTACAGACTAGGGACCGAATGGCTAGGTAGCAGTTCTGCAGAAAAGGACCTAGGGGTCACAGTGGACGAGAAGCTGGATATGAGTCAACAGTGTGCTCTTGTTGCCAAGAAGGCTAACGGCATTTTGGGCTGTATAAGTAGGGGCATTGCCAGCAGATCGAGGAACGTGATCGTTCCCCTTTATTCAACATTGGTGAGGCCTCATCTGGAATACTGTGTCCAGTTTCCACAAGAAGGATGTGGAAAAATTGGAAAGAGTCCAACGGAGGGCAACAAAAATGATTAGGGGTCTGGAGCACATGACTTATGAGGAGAGGCTGAGGGAACTGGGATTGTTTAGTCTCCAGAAGAGAAGAATGAGGGGGGATTTGATAGCAGCCTTCAACTACCTGAAGGGGGGTTCCAAAGAGGATGGAGCTCGGCTGTTCTCAGTGGTGGCAGATGACAGAACAAGGAGCAATGGTCTCAAGTTGCAGTGGGGGAGGTCCAGGTTGGATATTAGGAAACACTATTTCACTAGGAGGGTGGTGAAACACTGGAATGCGTTACCTAGGGAGGTGGTGGAGTCTCCTTCCTTGGAGGTTTTTAAGGCCCGGCTTGACAAAGCCCTGGCTGGGATGATTTAGTTGGGAATTGGTCCTGCTTTGAGCAGGGGGTTGGACTAGATGACCTCTTGAGGTCCCTTCCAACCCTGATATTCTATGATTCTATGATTCTATGCAGCCCTCAGTGTCAGCTTTCCTTGAGCAACTGCTATGGACGGGGGGTGGGGGGGTTGTCATAAGGAAATCACTTTCTGACTGTACAAGTAGTAAATGCGCAGGGATTAGGTTGCCGCTCTAGCATCCCAGGGTTGAATGGCACCTCCGCTTGCTGAAAAGCAGGACAGCAAACACCAGAGGTGTCTGCTTCCCTCCCACCATGACCCACCTGCCCCTGTTAGGGCTGCATGGCAGGGGCAGCTTGCCAGGGCTCTGCTGCAAAGGCTGTGCCTGTGATGATATATCGGGAGCTTCAGGAGGTGCCCGATTGGACCCAAAGACCTGATTTATATGCAGCCCACAGCCTGAAAAACACCATGTGCCTGACGCCTCTGGAGCGGACACCATCGCACTGGGCTCTGGGGACGGCCTGTGCACATAGCTCTGATGCACACCCAGTGATCGGCTCCACGCACCCCAACCAACAGAGAAACACATAATCAGGGGCAACTCTATGTATTTTGCCACCCCAAGCATGGAGGTCCGCTGGTAACGTGGATTTGGCGGCATGCCTGTGGGAGGTCCGCCGGTCCCGCGCCTTCGGTGTACCCGCCGCCGAATTGCCGCCGAAACCACGGGATCGGCGGACCTCCCGCAGGCATGCTGCCGAAGGCAGCCTGACTGCCGCCCTCACGGCGACCGGCAGGCCGCCCCAGGCACGCACTTTGTGCGCTGGTGCCTGGAGACGCCCCTGCACATGATGGGCTAACACCAGCTCCAACTACTGCCCTTTTGGACAGGCAGCATGAGGTGCTGCAGCCTATGGCCTGCTGGGGCACTGGCTTGGCCTGGTTATGCTGTGTGTGCAGCCCCTGCCTCAGTCTGAACCCCATGCAAATGAACAGCAGCCTGAAAACAGGACCACCAGACACCAGCCTTGGCCTGGGCTCCAGCTCCCGCACTGTGTCTCCAGCCCTAGGGCCAGGGATCCAGCTTCCCCGCTGGGTCTCCCCAGCCCTTAGTAGGGTCACCAACTTTCTAATTTCAGAAAACTGAACACCCTTGCCCCGCCTCTTCCCCGAGACACCATCCCCGTTCACTCCATTCCCACTCCTCTGTCGCTCGCTCTCCCCCGCCCTCGCTCACTCACTCGTTTTCACCGGGCAGGGGATTGGGGTGCGGGAGGGCTCTGGCTGGGGTGCAGGCTCTGGGGTGGGGCCAGGGATGAGGGGTTCGGGGTGCAGGAGGGGACTCCGGGGTGGGGCCAAGGGGTTCAGAGTGTGGGAGGGTGGGAGTTTGTGTGCAGGAGGAGGCTCTGAGCTGGGACATTGGATTGGGGTGTGGGAGAGGGTTCAGGGTGCAGGCTCCAGGTGGCTCTGGATGGTGCAGTTTGCAGAGGCTCCTGGAGGTGCTGATGTCAGGCAGCCCCTTAAATAGCAGCCGCACCAGTGCTGCCAGAGCCCGGGCATTTCCTGGGCCTCAGAGGCTGCTCTATCTGCCATGAATCCTGGACACTTGGCTCAGCCAGTGCACAAAGAACAAACGTTTTTCCTGTTCTCTGGAATGTGGGTGGGAGAGAATTCCCCGCAAGTGACACATGCACCCCGCTGCTCCCCCAGCATAGCAGCTCTAACGAGAACACTGCTGCAGACCCCCTCCTCCTCCCCCCGCCATTTGCAGTGACCCCCAGCCCCTCTCCTTCGTCCCCCCAGCCTGGCCACTGGCTGGGGCCTCCACGCCCAGCTGTTGCCCAACTCTGCTTGGACCCGTTCCCGGGAAGAGCAGCCCAACTTTAGCCCCATGCTTCCATGCAGTCCATTCATTCCCAGGAGAAGCCTGACCAGCCCACAGCCCCCCTTACCTGTTGGCCACATGGTCCTGAGACTACTGGGCCCGGGGCAGGCGGCAGCGGCTCGCCCTGGCCCCTTCCCCTGACACTGGCTGCATGCAGCCCCCAGGCAACAGAGCTGGCTCCTCTCTCCACTCCTACCTGGGGAGCAGGGGGCCAGGTAGGGAGGGGACTGAAGGCACTTCATGAAGGCCACAATGCCCGCTCCACAGGGAGCCCCCAGCCACCCTTGCCACTGCTGCCTGGGGTTAACCCTGCCGGCCCCAGCCTGCAGCCAGGTGCCTCTCCCAACCCCTCTGCTGAGACCTGCCCACCAGGGCTCGCACCACCCCCAAGCTCCACAGAGAGAGCTGCTTCATGCCCCCTTTTTGTTGCCCCGCCAACGAGGAGTGCCTGCGATGAGCCGCCCCTTGCTTTCCGAACATTTGCAAGATCTCTGCTTTCCCCAGAAAAGGAGCCAGTCCATGGCTCTTCCTGTATGCCCTGCTAAAGGGAACCCCAGCTCCTTAATTGCTTGTCACTCTGATCTGAACAGGGCAAGAGGCTGAGTCCAGCAGTAAGTGGGAAGCTCTCTGGGGTGAACTCTAGCTCTTTGTTTGCATGGCCCAGTGGTGAGGGCTCTAGATTAGAACCTTGGAAACCTGGGTTAAAACCCCTGCTCCAGTGCAGCCTTCCTGTGTCCCTCAGCCCTTCTGTGCCTCAGTTCCCTGGCTGTAAAACAGCGATAACTGCACTGACCTAGCTCCCAGGGGGTGTGAGGTGCCAGCTACCCCAGTGATGGGGGGCTAGGTAAGAATGCAGAGATAACAAAGGTGGGCTGTCTTTACAGCACCTAGCACAAGGGGGCTGATCCAGGACTGGGACCCCCAGGTCCTACCACAACAATGCAAAGAGAAACTGATGACACAATTCAGGCATTTGATTGAACACGTCCAGCAGCAATGTTGGGTGCAGGGGATATTAATCCCAGGCTCTTTTGATAAGAGAACGCTTGCTGGAGTCTCCGGTTGCTGAAAGCAATGTTGTTGGTTCAGTGGTTTTCCTCTCACGCTGCACTGGTCACATCCAAGCCTTGCCTACTGAGGTTTGTCGTTGTGTAAGCGGGAGAATGGTCCTGCTATTGTGGGGAACTTTCCTGGCTTCTGCACTACCCCGGTGAAGTGGGCTAGCAAAAGGATTAATTATTTTTATAATTAATTAATTAAGATATCCCATCTCCTAGAACTGGCAGGGACCTTGAAAGGTCATTGAGTCCAGCCCCCTGCCTTCACTAGCAGGACCAAGTACTGATTTTGCCCCGGATCCCCAAGGGGCTCCCTCAAGGATTGAACTCACAACCCTGGGTTTAGCAGGCCAATGCTCAAACCACTGAGCTATCCCTCCCCCCAAGGATCTGAGTCCTTGCTCCCACTTCCTTTACCCAGAGGCCTCCCTGCCCTTGAGGACACCCCTTCCACTCTCCTGTCTGGCAGAGTCCTTGTAACCCCAACAAGGCTGGGCCCAGGATTCCTGGGGGGCTTGACCCCCAACCCTGCTTTGGTCACCCAGGACAGGGGCTAGGGTGTCCCCACTCCGGGGTACTCTCTCTGCACTGGGCACCTCCTTGACCCACTGATCATTACATACAATTTAAAGCAAATACAAGTTGTTTAATTAACAATTAATTAAAAAAAAGAATAAGAAAAAATGGGAACGGTTAAAGGAAAACACATCACCCTGCTCTGTGGCAGGGAACATCACAAACAGCGTCTCTGGAACGTCAGGGCAGTTCACTGTCTGTTCCTTGTAGGTCCCAGGCCTCCTTCTCAGGCCCTGGCTGTGCTGCAGAGACACTGCGGGTTGGACACTTGCTCTGTCGGTGGCCACACGCTCTCAGGCCTGGTCTACACTACGGGTTTAGGTCGACTTTAGCAGCTTTAAATCGAATTAAGCCTGGACACGTCCACACGACGAAGCCCTTTCTTTCGACTTAAAGGGTCCTTTAAACCGGTTTCTTTACACCACCTTCGACGAGGGGATTAGCGATAAAATCGGCCTTTGCGGGTCGGAATTGGGGTAGTGTGGACGGAATTCGACGTTATTGGCCTCCGGGAGCTATCCCACAGTGCTTCATTGTGACCGCTCTGGACAGCACTCTCAACTCAGATGCACTGACCAGGTAGACAGGAAAAGACCTGCGAACGTTTGAATTTCATTTCCTGTTTGCTCAGCGTGGAGAGCACAGGTGACCACGCAGAGCTCATCAGCACAGGTAACCGTGATGGAGTCCCAGGATCGCAAAAGAGCTCCAGCATGGACCGAACGGGAGGTACGGGATCTGCTCGCCATATGGGGAGATGAATCAGTGCTAGCTGAACTCCGTAGCAGTAAAAGAAATGGCGAAGTATTAGAAAAGGTCTCCAAGGCCATGAAGGACCGAGGCCATAACAGGGACACACAGCAGTGCCGCGTGAAAATTAAGGAGCTACGGCAAGCCTACCACAAAGCCAGAGAAGCAAACGGAAGGTCCGGGGCAGAGCCGCAAACTGGCCGCTTCTACGCGGAGCTGCATGCCATTCTAGGGGGTGCAGCCACCACTACCCCAACCGTGTGCTATGACTCTCTCACTGGAGAAACACACAGGGAAGACGGTTCGGGGAACGAGGAAGATGAGGATGGAGGTACTGTAGGTAGCTCACAGCAGCAAGGAAGCGGAGAAACCGGTTTCCCCAACAGCCAGGATATGTTTGTCACCCTGGACCTGGAACCAGTAACCCCCGAACTCACCCAAGACCCTGAGGGCACACAGGAGACCTCTGGTGAGTGTACCTTTGTAAATATTACACATGGTTTAAAAGCAAGCGTGTTTAATGATTAATGATTAATTTGCCCTGGCAATCGCAGCCAGTACATCTACTGGAAAAGTCTGTTAACGTGTATGGGGATGGAGCGGAAATCCTCCAGGGACATCTCCAGAAAGCTCTCCTTCATGTACTCCAGGCCAGTAGCACGTAGTCTGGAATCATTGCATAACAAAGCATGGCAGCGTATGGTCCCGGTGTTTGCTGGCATGCAGACAATATCCATTCCTTATCTCTCTTTGTTATCCTCAGGAGAGTGATATGTTTCACGGTCACCTGGTTGAAATGGGGTGATTTTATTAAGGGGACATTCAGAGGTGCCCGTTCCTGCTCTTCTGAACAGAAATGTTCCCCGCTGTTAACCACGCGGTGGGGGGAGGGGTGAAGTGATCATCCCAGAGAATCGTGTGTGTGTGTGTGGGGGGGGGTTACTTGGGTTTGTGCCGCATGTTAACCGGGAAACCGCAGCCCCTCCTTTTACATTGAAAACCCATTTTCAATGGCAAACCCAATTCATCCTTGATATGGGAAATGCGCTGCTGTTTGAAACCTTTCCCGCATGTTAAGAAGGTTAAAAAAGCCAAAAGACTGTGGCCTACCATGGCTGCCTGCAAGCCGAAATATGTTGCCTGGGGCACTGCGTGAGTGATCTCTCATACCAAACCGGCAGGCAGAGGAAAAATGCGACCTTGTAATGAAAGAGTGTACCCATTGTTCTCTAAAATGTGTCTTTTTTAACCACCTCTCCCTTCTCCTCCACCAGCTGCAAATGTTTCTCCTTCGCAGAGGCTAGTGAACATTAGAAAGAGAAAACGGAGGACGCGGGACGATATGTTCACGGAGCTGCAGATGTCCTCCCACGCTGATAGAGCACAGCAGAATGCGTGGAGGCAGTCAATGTCGGACATGAGAAAAGCACAATATGAACGAGAGGAGAGGTGGCGGGCTGAATGGCGGGATGAAAAGAGCAAGTGGCAGGCTGAGGACGATAGGTGGCGTCAGCTTGCAGACAGACGGCAAGAGTCAATGCTCCGTCTGCTGGAGCATCAAACTGATATGCTCGAGCGTATGGTTGAGCTGCAGGAAAGGCAGCAGGAGCAGAGACCGCCGCTACAGCCCCTGTTTAACCAACAGCCCTCCTCCCCAAGTTCCATAGCCTCCTCACCCAGACGCCCAAGAACACGGTGGGGGGGCCTCCAGCCACCCAGTCACTCCACCCCAGATGATCGCCCAAGCATCAGAAGGCTGGCCTTCAATAAGAGTTAAAGTTTTAAAATGCACTGTGTCCTTTTCCATCCCTCCTCCCCCACCCATCCCAGGCTACCTTGGCAATTATCCCCCTACTTCTGTGAGGAATTAATAAAGAATGCATGAATGTGAAAAAACAATGACTTTATTGCCTCTGCAAGCGGTGCTCGAATTGGGGAGGGGAGGGTGGGGTGGGGTGGTTGGTTTACAGGGAAGTAGAGTGAACCAGGTCGGGGGGGGGGGTTGGAGGGTTCATCAAGGAGAAACAAACAGAAGTTTCACACAGTAGCCTGGCCAGTCACAAAACTCGTTTTCAAAGCTTCTCTGATGCGCACCGCGCCCTGCTGTGCTCCTCTAACCGCCCTGGTGTCTGGCTGCGCGTAATCAGCGGCCAGGCGAGTTGCCTCAACCTCCCACCCCACCATAAAGGTCTCCCCCTTACTCTCACAGATATTGTGGAGCGCTCAGCAAGCAGCAATAACAAGGGGGATATTCTTTTCGCTGAGGTCTGAGCGAGTCAGTAAGCTGCGCCAGCGCGCTTTTAAACGTCCAAATGCACATTCCACCACCATTCGGCACTTGCTCAGCCTATAGTTGAACAGGTCCTGACTCCTGTCCAGGCTGCCTGTGTACGGCTTCATGAGCCATGGCATTAAGGGGTAGGCTGGGTCCCCAAGGATCACGATAGGCATTTCAACATCCCCAACGGTTACTTTCTGGTCCGGGAAGAAAGTCCCTTCCTCCAGCTTTCGAAACAGACCAGAGTTCCTGAAGACGCGAGCATCATGTACCTTTCCCGGCCATCCCACGTTGATGTTAGTGAAACGTCCCTGGTGATCCACCAGGGCTTGCAGCTGCATTGAAAAGTACCCCTTGCGGTTTACGTAGTCGGTGGCTTGGTGCTCCGGTGACAAGATAGGGATATGGGTTCCGTCTATGGCCCCACCACAGTTTGGGAATCCCATTTCAGCAAAACCATCCACTATTGACTGCACGTTGCCCAGAGTCACTACCCTTGATATCACCAGGTCTTTCATTGCCCTGGCAAATTGGATCACAGCAGCCCCCACCGTAGATTTGCCCACTCCAAATTGATTCCCGACTGACCGGTAGCTGTCTGGCGTTGCAAGCTTCCACAGGGCCACTCGCTTCTCAACTGTGAGGGCTGCTCTCATCTTGGTATCCTGGCATTTCAGGGCAGGGGAAAGCAAGTCACAAAGTTCCATGAAAGTGCCCTTACGCATGCAAAAGTTTCGCAGCCACTGGGAATCGTCCCACACCTGCAGCACGATGCGGTCCCACCAGTCTGTGCTTGTTTCCCGGGCCCAGAATCGGCGTTCCACGGCATGAACCTGCCCCAGTGACACCATGATTTCCACATTGCTGGGGCCTGTGCCTTGTGAGAGGTCTATGTCCATGTCAATTTCCTCATCACTCTCTTCGCCGCGCTGCAATCGCCTCCTCGGCTGGTCCGGGTTTCGCCTTGGCATGTCCTGGCTCTGCATATACTCCAGGACAATGCGCGTGGTGTTCATAGTGCTCATAATTGCCGCGGTGATCTGAGCGGGCTCCATGATCCCAGTGCTAGCTATGGCGCCTGGTCAGAAAAAAGGCGCGAAACTAGTATCTGACGGACTAGGGGAAGGAGGGAGGGCGGGAGGGAGGGTGGGCCGAGTGACGACATGGCGTACAGGTACAGGTACAGGGAATTAAAATCAAGAAAGGTGGCTGTGCATCAGGGAGAAACACAAACAACTGTCACACAGAATGGTCCCCCCCAAGATTAAACTGAAAACCCTGGGCTTAGCAGGCCGTTGATTTCACGGAGGAAGGGGAAGCAAATGAATACAGAACAAATCTATTTTTTACATCTTAAGCTGGCAGCCGACGGTGCAGCATGACTGATAGCCTCTGCAGTATGATGACGACGGATACCAATCGTAATATACCATCTTCTACCAAAAGGCAAGGGGCTGCTGCTGTGTAGCAATGCAGCCCCACGTCTGCCAGCCCCACGTCTGCCAGCACCCAGATCACCCTCGGCCTCTTCTGGGTGCTTAGCAGACAATACTGGGCAATTGGCAGAAAATAGTATACTACGACTGATAGCCATCATCATCGAGACAGTAGCATGTCTGCCCAGGTGCCCATGATTGACAGCCACTGCAGTATGACGACGACGGTTACCAGTTGTAATATACCATCTTCTACCAAAGGGCAAGGGGCTGGTGCAATGCAGCCCTACGGCTGCCAGCCCCACGGCTATTAGTCATGCTACACCGTCTACCGCCAAAAGGCAGTTAGCAGCTGCTGCTGTGTAGCAATGCAGTCCCACGTCTGCCGGCACCCAGAGGACATATGCTGACGGTGAGCTCAGCTGAGCTGAGCGGGCTCCATGCTTGCCGTGGTATGTTGTCTGCACAGGTAACCCAGGTAAAAAGGCGCGAATCTATTGTCTGCTGTTGCTGTGACGGAGGGGGAGGGGCCTGACGACATGTACCCAGAACCTCCCGCGACACTGTTTTGCATCATCCGGGCATTGGGATCTCAACCCAGAATTCCAATGGGCGGCGGAGACTGCGGGAAATGTGGGATAGCTGTGGGATAGCTACCCATAGTGCAATGCTCCGGAAGTCGACGCTAGCCTCGGTACTGTGGACGCGGTCCGCCGACTAGAGCACTTAGAGCATTTTATGTGGGGACACACACAATCGGCTGTATACAACCGATTTCTATAAAACCGGCTTCTATAAATTCGAACTAATTTCGTAGTGTAGACATACCCTCAGGCTCTAGGCGGCAGGACCCTTCTTCCCAGCATTGCCCCCGCCCTGACAGGGTTACAATCCCCCTTCACGTCTGGCCTGCAGAGCCTCTTGGCTGAGGTGTCTCCCTGTGCTGGGCCGACTGCCCAGGGTCCCTCTCACTCTTCCCAGCTGTTCACCGCACCCAGCTCCGGACTGCTCCAGCCCCAGCTCCAGCTCCAGCTTCAGCCCCAGCTCCAGCTCCAGCTCCACTCTGCCTCAGCACGGCTGCTGCTGTTGCTCTGCCTCCAGCTCCCTGGGCTGCTTCTCTGGCCTCTCTGGCTCTGGTTGCTGCAGCTCTGCCC
Organism: Chrysemys picta bellii; assembly: GCF_011386835.1. Taxonomy (NCBI): domain Eukaryota; kingdom Metazoa; phylum Chordata; order Testudines; family Emydidae; genus Chrysemys; species Chrysemys picta. The sequence continues at coordinate 50,837,043 of NC_088797.1, forward strand.
CCAGGACAGGTCGGCTCTGCAGGCTGCTTCTGTGACTCTGCTCCCAGCTCTGACCTGCTTCCTGGCTGCTTGTCTGGCCCCTCTGGCTCCTACAGCTCTCCTCCCAGGGCAGGTCTGCTCTCTCTGGGCTGTGCTCTGGCTTTGGGGCTGCAGCTCTGCTTCCAGCAGCTTAGCTTGGGCCCCTGCTCTCTCCTTAGCTCGGCCCCACTCTGTCTGACTCAGGCCATTCCAGCTCACACGGAGGATGGGACCCCCCTGGCCTCCTGACTCCATGATTAGCCTGCCCGCCCTGTTAATTAGGCTGATCTGGAGCATTGGCCTCTCCCCATTGTGCTGGGAGCTAGCCAACCAAAACACCTCCACTGAACGTTAGTAAGGGGGCAACAGTCCCCTTACATTTGTCTGTTTGCTGTCTCTCAGAAGAGGCGAGATGATGTGTTCCACTGGATGGAGGTTTGGATCCTAGTGTCAGAGCCATAGGATGCCTTCCCAGGGGCTGCCTTGTAGAAATTCACTAAAGCTGCGACTGAGATGATTCCATACCCATCTCGTCCTGAAAAGCAGAGAGCATCTGCCAGTACCTTGTTCCTTTTTTTACAAAGCAGAGGAACAGCACAGGCGGCCGACAAGCCGAAACAAACATCAGGCTGCAACAACAAGCCCCAGAACGGGGAGACAACCTGCCCTGCCACTGTGAGGCTTGACAAGCAGCTGGCAGCCAGCCTGGCAGCCTCAGGTCTCTGGGAAACACATGCACTTTCCAAGCTCAGGGACAGAGGCCTGGCACTGCCAACTCCTGCAAGGAGTGCTTCTGGCTCAACATCCACTGCCCCTTCCCACCCGGAGCTCCCACGGCACCAGAACACATCCCAGCATGCAATGCCTGTGTCTCCCAGCAGGGCCCAGTTCTACCAGGGGCTGATCTCCCCTAGACCTTGAGAGAGCAGAGTGCATGCAGCGCCTCCTCCCACACACACACTCGCCCTCGGAAGCACTCAGCACCTTACAAGGCCAGGAGTTCGGTTACCCACACCCAATTGGTATGGGGCGCCCCAGTGGTGGCTGAGCCTGATCCAGGCTGAGGACACTTTGCCTCTGCTTTTAGGAATGATTGTGGGGAAGTCCTACAGCCTATGCTATGCAGGAGATCAGACTAGACGCTTGCAACGGTCCCTTCTGGCCTTGCATTCTATGCACCAGCAGCCTCAGTTCAATCCCCAATGCTGATAACCCACCTGGAGGTGGTGTTACAAGTGGTGGCCTGCATGACTTTGAGATGTATCTCTCTCTTCCCAGGGCACCTCTGAAAATCAGGTGTCTTTTTCATTGTTTGCCACAGCACTAACTTCGATTTTAGGCACTTCCAGTTGAACACATTGGCGTCCTTGTTCCTCTGTGGAATCGGCCCCATGACGGCTGTCATAGAATATCAGGGTTGGAAGGCACCTCAGGAGGTCATCTAGTCCAACCCCCCTGCTCAAAGAAGGACCAATCCCCAACTAAATCATCCCAGCCAGGGCTTTGTCAAGCCTGACCTTAAAAACATCTAAGGAAGGAGATTCCACCACCTCCCTAGGTAACCCATTCCAGTGCTTCATCCTAGTGAAAAAATTTTTCCTAATATCAAATCTAAACCTCCCCCACTGCAACTTGAGACCATTACTTCCTTGTTCTGTCCTCTGCTACCACTGAGAACAGTCTAGATCCATCCTCTTTGGAACCTCCTTTCAGATTGTTGAAAGTAGCTATCAAATCCCCCCTGCAGACTAAATAATCCCAATTCCCTCAGCCTCTCCTCATAAGTCATGTGCTCTAGCCCCCTAATCATTTTTGTTGCCCTCCGCTGCACTCTTTCCAATTTTTCCACATCCTTCTTGTAGTGTGGGGCCCAAAACTGGACCCCGTACTCCAGATGAGGCCTCACCAATGTTGAATAGAGGGGAATGATCACGTTCCTCGATCTGCTGGCAATGCTCCTACTTATACAGCCCAAAATGCTGTTAGCCTTCTTGGCAACAAGGGCACACTGTTGACTCATATCCAGCTTCTTGTCCACTGTAACCCCTAGGTCCTTTTCTGCAGAACTGCTGCCTAGCCACTCGGTCCCTAGTCTGTAGCAGTGCATGGGATTCTTCCTTCCTAACTGCAGGACTCTGCACTTGTCTTTGTTGAACCTCATCAGATTTCTTTTGGCCCAATCCTCTAATTTGTCTAGGTCCCTCTGTATCCTATCCCTACCTTCCAGCGTATCTACCACTCCTCCCAGTTTAGTGTCATCTGCAAACTTGCTGAGGGTGCAATCCACCCCATGCTCCAGATCATTAATGAAGATATTGAACAAAACTGGCCCCAGGACCGACCCCTGGGGCACTCTGCTTGATACCGGCTCCAACTAGACATGGAGCCACTGATCACTACCCGTTGAGCCAGATGATCTAGTCAGCTTTCTATCCACTTTATAGTCCATTCATCCATCCCATATTTCTTTAACTTGCTGGCAAGAATACTGTGGGAGACCATGTCAAAAGCTTTGCTAAAGTCAAGGAATAACACATCCACTGCTTTCCGCTCATCCATAGAGCCAGTTAGCTCATCATAGAAGGCAATTAGGTTAGTCAAGCATGACTTGCCCTTGGTGAATCCATGCTGACTGTTCCTGATCACTTTCCTCTCCTCTAAGTGCTTCAAAATTGATTCCTTGAGGACCTGCTCCATGATTTTTCCTGGGACTGAGGTGAGGCTGACTGGCCTGTAGTTCCCCCGATCCACCTTCTTCCCTGTCCCAGAAGGGCACTTAGCTTTATTAGTCGGTGCTCACGAAACTGAGTTGGAGGGTGATTAGGTGCTTCAGGCGGTGGCCTGATACTCGCGAGCAGCGTCCAAGCCCTACCTCCTCTGCTAACTTCCTAGGTTATCAGAGGCCAGTTGCTGCATCTCTCTGGGGCTCTGTTCCTCGTCTGCAAAATGGGAAGGGTCATAATTATTCATTTCTACCACCTCGCCTTGTCTATTTAGACTGGAACCTCCGTGGAGCAGGGCCTGTCTCGTGCTATGTGTTTGTACAGCACCTGGCACAGCAGGCCCCCGAGTTTGGGTCAGGCCTCTCGGCACTACTGTTACCAAACCCAGAGTAATAATAAAGGGCTTGGAGATCCTTGATTGGAAATTGCTGGACAGGCAGAGTGTTCTGCTGTAGGTGGTGATGACAAGTTCTTTCTCAGCTGGCGCTGCACCGGCTGACCAAGCAAGGTGTGATGAGTGCATGGCTTTCCCAGTGCTGCTTCTCATGCTGGGATTTCACAGATGCCAGCAACGCACAGAGCTCTGGCTGTTGTCAGCAGCTCCATTTCCAGCCCAAGCACAACCTTCACAGGTGTCTTCCTGGATGGGATGAATATTTTGGGGTTTACCCAGCGCAGGTCCTTCCAAAATTCCACAACAGCTGACAGAGCTGGTTTCAGAGCACAGATCTCCTCAGCTCCTTCCTGAAGCTCTCCGGTGCACCAACAAGACACTGCACCAGTCGGTATCCTGTTGGCTGGGTCACCAGAATCTTCTGGAAGATGAGATCTGGGAGGGCAGCTGGCAGGATCAGCCCCAGCAGCTGATTGGTCAGTCCCAGACCCACCTGCCATGACTCACCCAACTTCAAAGAGCCCCCACAACCCTTCCCCCAGCGCCCCCTCTGCTAAAGCTGGTGCAGGCAAAATTCCTCGGTCATCTGTTCCAGGCGCTACAGTGACCTTGTGGCTTTACTGTGGCAGAAGAATCCTGGACTCGCAAAGGGAAGGCCAACAGAGAGATTCCAGACCCCAGCACGCTCCATGTGCACTGAGTCTCCAGAGCCCAGTTCACAGGAGCAGCACTTGAAGAACTGCCAAATGTTCCCTGACTGATACTTCCCAGGCTTTGCTGGGAGAGCGCTGACTGGCAACGCCAGGCGCATGTGTCCCCGTGTGCAGACCAGCTTCGGGGGTCTCTCCACACAACGACTGTACTGACTGCTTTACCTACACTGGGCTAAGTAAAACAATACAACCCCTAGTAGGGAGGCAGATATAGCAGTTGTGATAAGGCACCTTCTCAGTCTCACCAGCATCAGCTGTTTTTAGCCTTGGTGAGATGGGCTTGGGGTAAAATCGTCCCTCTTGGCTGCACAGGGGCAGTCCGCAACTTCTCTCAGCCAGTCTTTTGCTTGTTTTGCTTGTTTTTCTCCCTTATGTGAGGGAATACAGCCTCCCTTCCTGGAGAGGCTCGCTCTCTTGCTGCTACTTGCCTACTGGCAGCTTGACTCCTTCTCTCTCTTCCTCCCTCTTCTCCCACCAGGGGAGGGTTTAAAAAGGTCTCAGGCAGCCCTTAGTTGGATCAACTGATCCTAATTGACCTCAGGTAACTCCCTCTCAGCTGATCCTAATTGATCTCTGGTAACTCCTTTTCAGCTGAACCTGATTGACCTGATTGGGAGGAGGGCCTTTTACCCTTCTGGGACTGTTTTCTACTCTCCCCCCCCCCCCCCCCCCCGCTTACAGTCGTGTGTCCTGAGTTTATCACACAGTATAACGGTGCTTAGACCAGTATATTATTCCCATGCAGGAAGGATAATAATCAATACCTAAGGCTCCTTTATCCTGGTATAACTGAGTCCTTATGGGAGTTATCCCAGTACAGTATAACTATATTGGTTACAAAAAAAACCACCCCCCAGCTCACATTGTTCTACTGCTACACAATCAGTGTGTGGAGCAGGTGGCTGACACTGACAGACTTTATACTTACTGTACTAAACTAATGCCCCGAGAGTAGAACCTGAGACTGGGACATGGGCCACTGAGTCTCCCGGGAGATCTGAGAATTACCGTGTCGAAACGGTGACACTGCTTGCCTTCCCCAGAGCTACAGAAGCTCAAAAGCGTGTCCCTTCCATCAACAGACATTGGTCCAATAAACAAGATCACCTCCCGCACTGCGTTTTTCTCGGATCCTGTGACTCACCCTGCTGCAAACATCAAAACTGACTTGTGGGCTTGGGTGTCTGAATTTATGGGCTCCCAGTTCCTGAGCAGCTGCCCTCTGTAGCGCAGGTCCTTTAAGAAGTCTCAAAATGGGCCCTTCAAAAAATCATGTGTCACTTTTGAGAAGCTGGGCCTTGTGACCAATGACACATGCCTCTGTCCTTAATTCCCAATGAGGGGAGGGGAGCTCCACAACCTGACCCCAGCCAATCGGGACTCGAATACAAGCATCAGGTCCGGATTGGACACCAGCTGGACCCCCTCGGGCTCAGGCCAGCTGGGCTCTCCTCCTCCAGCCAGTGTGGTTGGCATGGCGGCAGTTGCATGCCCCACTCCTGACGGGCCCTACTTCCTCGCTGCACTGTGTGCGCTGCAGAGTGAGCATGCCAAGGAGTCACAGCTCCTCTCACTGCACTGCAGACAGTAACAGCCAATGGAAGTGGGACATGCAGCACTGGTGCACCAATGCCCCTGGGCAAGGGAGGAGAAGACCTGACCCCCCACTCCCCAGGGCAACAAGTGGGGCTGACTCCGGGTGGGGGGAGGGAGAGTCGGAGTCAGGTCAGAAAACTCACCCTCTGGGGCTCAGAAAACAATGGCTCAGGGGGGCCATCAAGGTTTCAAGCCATTGCACTGCTAGGTAGGCACACCCGGGGTAGGGGGGAGATGGTAACCAAGGGGTTTGGAGGAGCTGGGGTGTGACCGGGGAGCGGTTGATCTCCCTGGATTTGGCGTGAATCCCCAGACAACGGGGCATAAGGTCAGTGATTGTCAGATGACCAGGGCGGATGTTGGGATGCTGACAGAGGAGTTGGAGATGGGAATTGTTATCTGGGCCATGTACCTGTGTTGTTCCCTGTCTGTCCCTTTGGTCAAGAAGGCTTTGCCTAGCTTAGCTTGTGCCAAGTGTAATTCTGGGGGCTTTGCTTTTTAAATCCCTTTATCTCTCCTCTTATTGTGAAACTCTCTCATTACATTGGAATTCCACCCTGCCAATTGCTGAGGGAGCCACCCAGTGACCCATTGCCTACAAGGGGAGAGGGCTGCAGGAACCAGCACTCCCTGCTGGGACGGTTCTCAGGGTACCCAGGACTGGGAGTCATCTTGTTATCCCCCGCCCCGCCTCCAACATGAGGGAGTCTTGCCTGTGCTTAAGTGGGTGTCAGTTTCCTAACACCGCCAGCCTTTTAGCCACTTCAGCACTCTTTTCTGGGGTAGGCCAGCCTGTACATTACCTGGCAGGTTAACAACAGGTGCACCCCCAGTCCCCTGGAGCATTCAGACTCTTCTGCACTGAACACTCACAGAAACGCCAGGTCTGCTGGCCCTGAAGGCACAGAACATACCAGCTTGTCTGAGTCAACTCGGGATCAGCACCTTGCTTAACATCACAGCACTGAGATACATGTATAGTAGGGTGACCAAACAGCAAATGTGAAAAATCGGGATGGGGGTGGGGGGTAATAGGAGCCTAAATAAGAAAAAGACCCAAAAATCGGGATTGTCCCTATAAAATCAGGACATCTGGTCACCCTAATGTATAGTGAAAGCAAGAATAAGTTTATTATCCAAGATTCAAGTGATAGCCAATGAGGATATTGGAAACAAAATGTTACATATGACACAAATTATAACTCACTTTCTAGAGACTAAACTTAACAGGCTAATCTCCCTTCAAAAGAAGTTTATCTGGTGCCCAAAATCCTATGCAGCATATTTAACCAAGGTTGGCTGAGATGGCATTTTCATGAATGTAAACATGCCATCTGTTTACTGCCAAGGTGTAGGATAAGAGGGTGTCTCTCTTGCCTTCTGCTTATATTCCCAAAGTTCATTGTCTATCCTCAGAGGCAGGATAACCACCTGTGGCTTGTTTGTCCTGTGTGCTCCTTTCCTGTTGACTTCACTTCTCTTCACTAACCGCATGTAAATGGGCATCCATTGTGTTAACTTACAATGCTTAATTTACATCTGACAGAGAGACAGGTCAATACGCATCTCATATCTGACAGCAAACCTCTTCTTTCATCTCTGCTTGTGACTCAGACTTTGACACAGGCTCTAAGAACAGCTTTTCGGCATATATACATCGCTCCTGACATAGCATCTGTACATACATTTCACAACGCTATTAATGACCAGAATGACCTCAGTTGTCATTTAAGACCTCACGTGACATCCTTTGGAGACCCAGAATGTACACAGAGTCAGGACATTCCTGTAACCCCCTTTCAAGTTGGCATTAAGGTGTCCTTAGGTCACACCAACTTTAATCTGGGCCAAAGAGGCCTGGGGAAAGTTAGAGCTGCTGCGAGAGGCAAGGGAAGGTAACACACAAGGAGAGTAGCCATGAGACCAAAGGAGTGTAAGTTTTTTGGGGCAGGGACTGTCTTTGTTCTGTGTTTGTACAGTGACTCGTGCAAGGGGGTCCTGGTCAATGACAAGGTCTCCTAGGTGCTACCGAGTAGGAGTGTGTGGCAGTGCGACAGCAGGAACTGACCCTGGGCGCTGACCCACAGCTCCGCCTGAGTAGCAGTGGGCTCCAATCCCTGGCTCCAGCCACACAGTTCCTGTCCCCAGTCCTGGCCCTAGCTGTGGCCATGCAACAGTGGGCCACTGCCTCAACACCCATCACTGGTCCTGAGTGACTCCCACAACCCTATATCCATCCCGCCTTCCCCCGGACCCTGCTGCCTCCCATGGCCCTCTATTCATCCCTGCATTGCCCTGGGCCCCCGCTGCCTCTCCCAGCCCCACATCCATCCCACCATCACCTCTGGCCCCTGCTGCCTCCCCCTTGGCCCCCCTGCATCCAGGGCTTAATGGGTCCTTGCTGAGAAAAGTGATATTAACAAACATGCAAGTATCACTTTTCCCAGCAGACTTACTAGCTATCTGTGAAAAGTGATACTTGTATGTTTGTTAATATCACTTATCACTTTTCATAGCCTCCCAGATAGCTACTAAATGTGCTGTGATATTAACAAATATATAAATATCACTTTTCCCTGGATGGGCGGGGGGGGGGGAGAGAAGGGGGAGGCAGCATTATTTTTGTTATTGCGTCTGCCAAAAATTCCTACAAATATACATTAATTGTTTTTTCTAAAGTTAATTATTTTAGGAAAAAAGTGTCAATGCGGCCATCAGTGAGAGTTGGTGGCCACATTTTGAGACCACCAAAAAAATTGTTGCGCGAACCCTTGCCCTAGAGTGTACGAGTAGCAGAGAATTTTGTGCGGATAACAGACCTACCTGTCATGGGAGGAGAGCCATGTGGGGCCCAGGTGGGGCTGGATCCACTACCTCTTAAAGGGACCTGTCACCCTGTGACAGGGTGCAACCCCCACCCTCTGCCCCCCAAAACCATTTCCTTGCATGACTGTGACACACAGCTGGATTGCTCAGGGAATGGCTGCCCTCCAGAGGGCATCAGGTGGGAAATGAGTCAAACAGCCCTACCAGCTGCTCTGTGCAGTGGGGTTGGTCAGTCTGGAGCAGGGCTGGGATAGTGTGCGGGTGTTAGGAGTGGTGGTGGCTGTGACTTGCAGAAGATCAGACCCAATGCTCTACTGGGCCCTTCTGGCCTTGGACTGTGGGACTCTAGGGCTTATCCTGGGTTGGACGACACAATGGGAGAGAAACACTTTGACGTTTGGCTTCACCCGGGCTCCGGCCAACCTCGAAGCGAGAACCTTCCAGATTTCAGCGGAGCTGAGCCGACATACCTCAGCTGAGGCTCCTAGCTGGTAATTGTCCTAGGAGGTTTCTGGATGGGCAAGGCTCGGGTTTCCAAGAAGTGGAACACCCTTGGGCAGCTTTGAAATTTGCAGCCTAAAGGCCGACTTCAGTGTCTTCCCCTCAGGCAGTGCACTGGGCGTGGATACACCAAGTATGGGAATCCCTTTCATAGGGCTCCCAGTGCCTCTGAGCGTACTGCCCACAGGCTGCCTTTCTCCTGCTAACAGGCAACCAGGGAGAGGCAAATTCTGGGCAGGAAGACACTCATGCTGACCTGCGATTGGTGGGGAAAGCCCTGGACTCTGATCTCGGCACCTGCAGCTCACAGCCCCACCCCTCCCACCCAGCCACCTAATCTCCACTCTGCCAGTTCCCACCCACCCAGCTCGCCCTGGGAAGCTGGCTGAATATGGGAGGAGATAAGCACAGAGTGGCACCAACCTGCAACCCCCAGGCAACGTGACTATTCTGTGAGGTGGCCCTGTGATCTACTGGGGCTGCTTCTTTGGGCTGCAAAGAGGAGCCCAGGGCAGAGCAAAGGGAGTACAATTGCCAGACCAGACAAGGTCCCTTGGCAATGACCTTTCCCCGGCCCTGCTTGGTGCAGGGCAGAGGCTGCTCAGTGACTGGTGATGGGAGAAGAGAAGACATGGGGGAAGGGCAGGCTGTGGGCAGCAGGGCCAGCACTGCGCCCCTGGCCGCTCAGAGGGAGGAAGGCGGGTTTGGAAATCGACCTGTCCATGCCCCAGCCACGGGCCCCTTTCCCCTTTGTTCCCAGCCTTCTCTCCACAGGGCTCCCTGGGCCAGCACTGGGCCTCACCCCTGGAGGGCGCTGGTCCTTGGGGGACGCTGCCGCCACTGTAGGGTGACCAGACAGCAAGTGTGAAAAAAGGGGGGTAATAGGCACCTATATAAGAAAAAGTCTCAAATTTTGGAACTGTCCCTATAAAATCGGGACATCTGGTCACCCTACACCACTGACTGCTCCTCCTAGTCTGTGTGGCCATGGGAGCTCCACTATGTTTGTCTGGAGGCCGCTCCAGGGAACCGACATGAGGGATGGGGCCAGGCAGAGGGCTCCTAAGCAGGCTGGACTAGGTGGGACATCCCGCCCGCTGGATCCCCCAGGTGGGGAGAGGCCGGTGTCATGATGGGGTTTGGTCCCCCACATGGCAAACGCCATCAGCCAATGGTACATGTGGGTATCCAAAGCAAGACTACCTGTGGCTGTGACTGCGTCTGGCTGTGAACTTATCTAGTTCTTTTTTGAACCCCATTATAGCTTTGGCCTTCACAACATCCCCTGGCAACGAGTTCCACAGTCTGACTGTGCATTGTGTGAAGAAATACTTCCTTTTATTTGTTTGTTTTAAACCTGCTGCCTATTAATTTCATTGGGTGACCCCTGCTTCGTGTGTTATGTGAAAGGGTAAACAACACTTCCTTATTTACTTTCTCCACACTATTCTCAATTTCATATCCCTCCTTAGTCATCTCTTTTCTAAGATGAACAGTCCCAGACTTCTTACGTCTACACTACGAAATTAGTTCGAATTTATAGAAGCCGGTTTTATTGAAATCGGTTGTATACAGCCGATTGTGTGTGTCCACACAATAAAATGCTCTAGGTGCTCTAGTCGGCGGACCGCGTCCACAGTACAAGGCTAGCGTCAACTTCCAGAGCATTGCACTATGGGTAGCTATCCCACAGCTATCCCACAGTTCCCGCAGTCTCCGCCGCCCCTTTGAATTCTGGGTTGAGATCCCAATGCCCGGATGATGCAAAACAGTGTCGCGGGCAGTTCTGGGTACATGTCGTCAGGCCCCTCTCTCCCCCATCACAGCAACGGCAGACAATAGATTCGCGCCTCTTTACCTGGGTTACCTGTGCAGACAACATGGAGCCCGCTCAGCTCAGCTCACCGTCACCATATGTCCTCTGGGTGCCGGCAGACGTGGGACTGCATTGCTACACAGCAGCAGCTGCTAACTGCCTTTTGGCGGTAGACGGTGCAGTAGACTGGTAGCCTTCATCGGCGATCTGGGTGCTGGCAGCCGTGGGGCTTGCCTTTTGGCAGTAAATGGTGTATTACGACTATTAGCCGTCCTATTACAAGTCGGGTCATCGCACGTTAGCAGAGTCTTCCCCGAGCAGCCGATTGTGCAATAGGCCTGAAGACCATCGTCATACGCCGCCCCGTATTTGCTGCCAAGCACCCAGAAAGATGCCGAGGGCTATCAGTCACGCTGCACCGTCGTCTTAAGATGTAAAAAATAGATTTGCTCTGTATTCATTTGCTTCCCCCTCCCTCCGTCAAATCAACGGCCTGCTAAGCCCAGGGTTTTCAGTTTAATCTTTGGGGAGGACCATTCTGTGTGACAGTTGTTTGTGTTTCTCCCTGATGCACAGCCACCGTTCTTGATTTTAATTCCCTGTGCCTGTACGCCATGTCGTCACTCAGCCCGCCCTCCCTCCTTCCCCTAGTCCGTCAGATACTACGTTTGCGCCACAGCTCAGAGAGCTGAGAAGCGGTTCGCGCCTTTTCTTTGAATTCTGGGTTGAGATTCCAATGCCCGGATGATGCAAAAAAGTGTCGCGGGCGGTTCTGGGTACATGTCGTCAGGCCCCTCCCCCCTCGTCACAGCAACGCAGACAATAGATTCGCGCCTTTTTACCTGGGTTACCTGTGCAGACAACATACCACGGCAAGCATGGAGCCCGCTCAGCTCAGCTGAGCTCACCGTCACCATATGTCCTCTGGGTGCTGGCAGACGTGGGACTGCATTGCTACACAGCAGCAGCTGCTAACTGCCTTTTGGCGGTAGACGGTGTAGCATGAGTGATAGCCATGGGGCTGGCAGCCGTAGGGCTGCATTGCACCAGCCCCTTGCCAGGCGATGGTATATTATGACTGGTACCCGTCGTCATCGTATTGGTGTGGCTGTCAATCATGGCCACCTGGGCAGACATGCTACTGTTTCGATGATGATGGCTACCAGTCGTAATATACTATTTTCTGCCAATTGCCCAGTATTGTCTGCTAAGCACCCAGAAGAGGCCGAGGGCGATGCTGGGTGCTGGCGGACGTGGGGCTGGCAGACGTGGGGCTGCATTGCTACACAGCAGCAGCCCCTTGCCTTTTGGCAGATGATGGTATTTTATGATTGGTATCCGTCATCGTCATACTGGTATGGGTATGGCTGTCACTCATGCTGCACCGTCGGCTGCCACCTTAAGATGTAAAAAATAGATTTGTTCTGTATTCATATGCTTCCCCTTCCTCCGTGAAATCAATGGCCTGCTAAGCCCAGGGTTTTCATTTTAATCTTTGGGGGGACCATTCTGTGTGACAGTTGTTTGTGTTTCTCCCTGTTCCTGTACCTATACGCCATGTCGTCACCCCGCCCTCCCTCCTTCTCCTGGTCCATCAGATACTACTTTCGCGCCTTTTTTCTGACCAGGCGCCATAGCTAGCACTGGGATCATGGAGCCCGCTCAGATCACCGTGGCAATTATGAGCACTATGAACACCACGCGCATTGTCCTGGAGTATATGCAGAGCCAGGACATGCCAAGGCGAAACCCGGACCAGCCGAGGAGGCGATTGCAGCGCGGCGACGAGAGTGATGAGGAAATTGACATGGACATAGACCTCTCACAAGGCACAGGCCCCAGCAATGTGGAAATCATGGTGTCACTGGGGCAGGTTGATGCCGTGGAACGCCGATTCTGGGCCCGGGAAACAAGCACAGACTGGTGGGACCGCATCGTGCTGCAGGTATGGGACGATTCCCAGTGGCTGCGAAACTTTCGCATGCGTAAGGGCACTTTCATGGAACTTTGTGACTTGCTGTCCCCTGCCCTGAAACGCCAGGATACCAAGATGAGAGCAGCCCTCACAGTTGAGAAGCGAGTGGCGATAGCCCTGTGGAAGCTTGCAACGCCAGACAGCTACCGGTCAGTCGGGAATCAATTTGGAGTGGGCAAATCTACGGTGGGGGCTGCTGTGATCCAATTTGCCAGGGCAATGAAAGACCTGGTGATAGCAAGGGTAGTGTCTCTGGGCAACGTGCAGTCAATAGTGGATGGTTTTGCTGAAATGGGATTCCCAAACTGTGGCGGGGCCATAGACGGAACCCATATCCCTATCTTGTCACCGGAGCACCAAGCCACCGACTACGTAAACCACAAGGGGTACTTTTTAATGCTGCTGCAAGCCCTGGTGGATCACAAGGGACGTTTAACCAACATCAACGTGGGATGGCCGGGAAAGGTACATGATGCTCGCGTCTTCAGGAACTCTGCTCTGTTTCGAAAGCTGGAGGAAGGGACTTTCTTCCCGGACCAGAAAGTGACCATTGGGGATGTTGAAATGCCTATCGTGATCCTTGGGGACCCAGCCTACCCCTTAATGCCATGGCTCATGAAGCCGTACACAGGCAGCCTGGACAGGAGTCAGGACCTGTTCAACTACAGGCTGAGCAAGTGCCGAATGGTGGTGGAATGTGCATTTGGACGTTTAAAAGAGCGCTGGCGCAGCTTACTGACTCGCTCAGACCTCAGCGAAAAGAATATCCCCCTTGTTATTGCTACTTGCTGTGCGCTCCACAATATCTGTGAGAGTAAGGGGGAGACCTTTATGGCGGGGTGGGAGGTTGAGGCAACTCGCCTGGCCGCTGATTACGCGCAGCCAGACACCAGGGCGGTTAGAGGAGCACAGCAGGGCGCGGTGCGCATCAGAGAAGCTTTGAAAACGAGTTTTGTGACTGGCCAGGCTACTGTGTGAAACTTCTGTTTGTTTCTCCTTGATGAACCCTCCAAACCCCCCCCCCCCGACCCGGTTCACTCTACTTCCCTGTAAACCAACCACCCCACCCCACCCTCCCCTCCCGCTTGCAGAGGCAATAAAGTCATTTTTTTTTAACATTCATGCATTCTTTATTAGTTCCTTACAGAGGTAGGGGGATAATTGCCAAGGTAGCCTGGGATGGGTGGGGGAGGAGGGATGGAAAAGGACACACTGCATTTTAAAACTTTAACTCTTATTGAAGGCCAGCCTTCTGATGCTTGGGCGATCATCTGGGGTGGAGTGACTGGGTGGACGGAGGCCCCCCCACCGTGTTCTTGGGCGTCTGGGTGAGGAGGCTATGGAACTTGGGGAGGAGGGCTGTTGGTTACACAGGGGCTGTAGCGGCGGTCTCTGCTCCTGCTGCCTTTCCTGCAACTCAACCATACGCTCGAGCATATCAGTTTGATGCTCCAGCAGACGGAGCATTGCCTCTTGCCGTCTGTCTGCAAGCTGACGCCACCTATCGTCTTCAGCCCGCCACTTGCTCTTTTCATCCCGCCATTCAGCCCGCCACCTCTCCTCTCGTTCATATTGGGCTTTTCTCATCTCCGTCATTGACTGCCTCCACGCATTCTGCTGTGCTCTATCAGCCTGGGCGGACATCTGCAGCTCCGTGAACATCTCGTCCCTCGTCCTACGTTTTCTCTTTCTAATGTTCACGAGCCTCTGCGAAGGAGAAACATTTGCAGCTGGCGGAGGAGAAGGGAGAGGTGGTTAAAAAAGACACATTTTAGGGAACAATGGGTAAACTCTTTCATTACAAGGTCGCATATTTCGGCTTGCAGGCAGCCATCGTAGGCCACAGTGTTTTGGGTTTTTTAACCTTCTTAACATGCGGGAAAGGTTGCAAACAGCAGCGCATTTCCCATATCAAGGATGAATTGGGTTGTCCATTTAAAATGGGGTTTCAATGTAAAAGGAGGGGGCTGCGGTTTCCCGGTTAACATGCGGCACAAACACAAGTAAACCCCCCCCCCACACACACACACACACACGATTCTCTGGGATGATCACTTCACCCCTCCCCCCACCGCGTGGTTAACAGCGGGGAACATTTCTGGTCAGAAGAGCAGGAACAGGCGCCTCTGAATGTCCCCTTAATAAAATCACCCCATTTCAACCAGGAGAGCTTTCTGGAGATGTCCCTGGAGGATTTCCGCTCCATCCCCATACAGACTTTTCCAGTAGATGTACTGGCCGCGATTGCCAGGGCAAAGTAATCATTAAACACGCTTGCTTTTTTTTTGTAATGTTTACAAATAGTTACAAAGGTACACTCACCAGAGGTCTCCTGTGTGCCCTGAGGGTCTTGGGTGAGTTCGGGGGTTACTGGTTCCAGGTCCAGGGTCACAAACATATCCTGGCTGTTGGGGAAACCGGTTTCTCCGCTTCCTTGCTGCTGTGAGCTACCTACAGTACCTCCATCCTCATCTTCCTCGTTCCCCGAACCGTCTTCCCTGTGTGTTTCTCCAGTGAGAGAGTCATAGCACACGGTTGGGGTAGTGGTGGCTGCACCCCCTAGGATCGCATGCAGCTCCGCGTAGTAGCGGCAAGTTTGCGGCTCTGCCCCGGACCTTCCGTTTGCTTCTCTGGCTTTGTGGTAAGCTTGCCGTAGCTCCTTAATTTTCACGCGGCACTGCTGTGTGTCCCTGTTATGGCCTCGGTCCTTCATGGCCTTGGAGATCTTTTCTAATACTTTTCCATTTCTTTTACTGCTACGGAGTTCAGCTATCACTGCTTCATCTCCCCATATGGCGAGCAGATCTCGTACCTCCCGTTCGGTCCATGCTGGAGCTCTTTTGCGATCCTGGGAGGACTCCATCACGGTTACCTGTGCTGATGAGCTCTGCGGGGTCACCTGTGCTCTCCACGCTGGGCAAACAGGAAATGAAATTCAAACCTTCGCGGGTCTTTTCCTGTCTACCTGGTCAGTGCATCTGAGTTGAGAGTGCTGTCCAGAGCGGTCACAATGAAGCACTGTGGGATAGCTCCCGGAGGCCAATAACGTCGAATTCCGTCCACACTACCCCAATTCCGACCCGCAAAGACCGGTTTTATCGCTAATCCCCTCGTCAGAGGTGGTGTAAAGAAACCGGTTTAAAGGACCCTTTAAGTCGAAAGAAAGGGCTTCGTTGTGTGGACGTGTCCAGGCTTAATTCGGTTTAACGCTGCTAAAGTCGACCTAAACCCGTAGTGTAGACCAGGCATCTCTCTTTATACAGAAGTTGTTCCATATTCCTAATCATTTTTGTTGCCTTTCTCTGTACCTTTTCCAATTCTAATATATCTTTTTGGAGATGGGGCAACCAGAACTGTGTGCAGTATTCAAGGTACGGGCATTTGAGGATTTGTAAATTCTTGTCTGACTTAGCTGGACATGCCCTGGGGGTTGGAGGTTGCAGAGCCCCGGGGGGCGCCTGGCCAAGCCTGAATGGCACTGTAATCCTGTGTACTAGGTCACACTGCCCAGAGCAGGGAGCTGGGCCCAGCCTGTAGGACAAGAGCTGCCGCTGGAGGGAGAGATTTTCATTCTATAGGGTTTTTTCCCCATATTTTTGAGAGAAAAAAACACAGGCCTCTAATTATTGCCCCATTTTTCAGATGGGAAACTGAGACACATAAAAATTCAGCAAAAAGAACAGGAGTACTTGTGGCACCTTAGAGACTAACAAATTTATTAGAGCATAAGCTTTCGTGGACTACAGCCCACTTCTTCGGATGCATAAAAATTCAGGTCTGGGTCAAGATGGGATTGGAACACCACTCTTGTGAATGCACTAGGTTAAGATCTGAACTGCAAGACCAGCCTCCCTCTGATGTTTAAAAACGCATCCTCCTGCTCCACCAACACAGACTCTCACCATGCGCTCTAGAGGAGAATCACTGTTTGCTCTCAGCAGTATAGGGCTTATGACACCAAGCTGAGCTGTTCTGAGTCCATCCTGCAGAAGGCAGCAACACCCCAACGCACACCAGCAAGAAAGTCCCAGCAGCACCTGGCTCCCTTCCCCTCCCTCCCATTCAGCAGCTGGGTATTATTAAATCCTCAAAACCCAGCAAAAGCTCTAAACAGAACAGGGTTGAGTAGTCATTTGCAGAGGGTAGGATGGGAATTGCGGGGGGGAGGGGAGCTTGGCTGACCAGAGTTAAATGACATGGGCAATTACTGGCCCGCTCTATCTGCTGAGAAAAAAACTCCATGAGGTCACTGGCAAAATATAGCTCCCAAAAATAATATTTTTGTAACTATTTCGGTGGCCATGGTAACGCTGTGCAGTTGGGGGTTTACCTCGGTGACATCAGGCATTGGCTTGGGTTCCTGGCTAGAGCAGGGGAAGGGGAAAGTGCATTTCAGCGAAGGACTCAAGCTTCTTTCTGTTCTGCAAAGGAATTGCATTTCCCGAAGCTGCCTGCAAACAGTTCCATTGGTTCGCTGTCGCATGGCGCGCTCCCCATGAGTGAGGGGCAAAGGCAGGCCTGTTCCATCTGTCGGGGAAGGCAAGGCACAGCATTGGAAATGCACTTGTGTCTGGCCAAACAAAGCAGGGCCCCGCGCCTGTCTCCCCATGAGATCTCGCTCCAGAACTCAGAATTAATGAAGGTGTCAGACTCCAGCCTCTCCGGGGCACGGATTGTGCAGACAGGAAGTTTTGATCCCAGTTTTGTTACTTAGAGAAGAACCTAAACTCTGTGTGAAGTTGCTCTCATTTTCCTGAGCCGGGGGCAGGGGTATTGTAGGGGAGCTCCCAGCTAATTCAGTCCCAGCCTCTCCCAGCAAGGGGTGCAGTGGGGAGCGAGGCAGGAGCACTGGATGTGGGGGAAGCGCCCGGCTACACCAACTGCAGCCTCTCCCAGCAGGGGGCGCTGTGGGGAGGGGGCAGGAGTGCTGGTTGTGTGGGGAGCTCCCAGCAAAGCCTGGGATACGTGGCAGGGCCATAGAGGGGAGCTGCATAAGGGGAATGGAGGAGAGGGAAATCGCTGAGACCTGCTTCTCTGTCCCTCACTAGCTGCCCGAGGGACTCTGGAGGCGGGAAGCCAGGCGGCGCAGGGGAGGAGAAGGTAGGTGGAAGGAGGCTGGAACCAAGAAACAGGGAGGCCTGCCTGTACTGTCAGCACTGCTCCGCGGGCCATTCTCCCTGAGGGCACTCTGAGCGCTGGGCCCCACTTCAGCCACACCCTGAAACAAGCAACCCTATGGAGCATCACCCCGCTGAGCCAGGCCCAAAGGGGGAGGGGAGCCATACCCTGCCATCCATGCGCAGAGTCAGCTGCACACTCCCGGGCACCAGGGGAATGGAGACCACAAGGGGCACTGGACAGAGGTGCACCTCTGGGGCCACCTGCCCCAACACCCATCATTAGGGACCTTGAGATGCTCTGCGAGGAGCGTTCCCAACCAGTCCCATGATCGATGCTCTGGCCAGGCCAGGGTGGGACCCAGGCTGCAGTTCAGTTCAGTCCTGGGAGCTAGCATTTACCTCGGCCTGGATCCCGGGGGGCGGGGGGACGGACACGCCCAGTTGGAGAACACTGGCTTGTCTCTCAGGGCCCCTGTCGTGTATTCACCTGCCATCCCCACTCCTGCCATGGCTTCGGAGTCTGCCCGGAGCATGCAGCCAGCCCAGCACATTAGGACTGTCAGCAGCATTCTGCATTTGTGCAGTGCTTAGCGCAGTGGCTCCTACACCTACCGTAATCCACCTAATAAACAGTCATAGCAACAGGGCGCAGCCTGGCCTATTGGCACCCAGCTGCACAGACTAGCCCTGCACACCGTGGCTGGCATGGACTCGGGCTCACCGCCTGGTACTGAAGCCACGGCCACCACAGAGGAGAGGAGCAGGATTTCATTCTGATTTGGGAAACAGATCGGAGTCACCCCGCAGGGACCTCCCAGCCACGCATCCTGGGCTGGCTGTGAGATCCCAGTGCAATGGGCACAACTGACTGGGACAGAAGATGGATGTGTCCCCAGGGGCCGGGAGGACAGGGTCGGGGGCTATGCCTGGCACTCATCCCCTCCCTCCCGACTGCTGATTTCCCCCCATGGCATGTGGCTGTTACCCCATCAACCCACAACAACACTGTCAGGGCAGCCAAGCCTAGAGGTCAAAGCGGGATCCAGCCTGAGGCTGGGACTAGTGCAGGAGCTTGTAGAGATGGCCTGGTCCAGGGCTGGTCCCAAGGATCAGAGTCTGAGTCAGGTTGCAGGTTAGGAGGCAAAGTCCAAATCAAGGAAGGGCCAAGCTCAGGCATGGGGATGGTCACAGCAGCTATAGGAGATCTGGATACTTCCTGGAACGCCCCTTGGGTTTATATAGGGCAGGGAGCCAATTAGGAGCCAGGAGGCTGCTGTCTCTCAGATCCCATGAGGCGGGACTTCCTGGGTCTGTGTTCATAGAGGGCAGTGGACGGCCAGCAGGGTGGCAGCATGGGGATACCAGCAGCCTAGCAGTACCATAGGCCTGTGTTCTAGGCCCACGGGGCCTGACAGAAACCTCCTCTGAAACTTTCAGTCTGACAAAGCCCCGCTCTGCCCAGCCCAGTGTCAGGAGTATGGGCTTAGCCCAGCCTCCTTACGGTGGCGCTACAGCCTGGGCCCTGGGGTGCTGATCTCCCAGTGCCCCCTGCTCTAGGGCCAGGTCTCTTGCTGGTCACCCGGCTTGCGTTTCAGGCACCTGACACCCTCTCAGGTCCCCAAGGTGACTCAGGAGTAGCTACACTGGCATTTACCAGAGGAGGGACATTCTGGAACAGCTGCCTTTTGGGGACAAAAAACCCTAACTGGCTTCAAGACTGAGCTTGGTAAATTTGTGGAGGGGACGGGATGATGAGACTGACTACAATGGCACGTAGTCAATCCATGACCACTACTAGCCAATACCTCCAACGGCTGGAGATAGGACACCAAATGGGGAGGGCTCTGAATTACTGCAGCGAATTCTTCCCCAGGTGTCTGACTGGTGGGTCTCGCTCTCAGGGTCAGGAAGGAATTTTCCCCGGAGTCAGACTGGCAGAGATCCTGGGGGCTTTTCACCTCCCTCTGCAGCATGGGGCACAGGTCACTTGCAGGTTTAAACTAGTGTAAATAGTGGATTCTCTGTAACTTGAAGTCTTTAAACCATGATGTGAGGATGTCAGTAACTCAGCCAGAGGTCAGAGATCTGGTACAGGAGTGGGTGGGGGAGGTTCTGTGGCCTTCAATGTGCTGGTTGAAAGATCAAACTCAAAAAGTAGCTTAGCAATAGTTCACTGTCAGACTGGGAGGACGTATCTAGTGGAGTCCTGCAGGAGTCAGTCCTGTGACTTGTGCTAGTCAATATTTTCATTTATGACTTGGATAATGGAGTGCAGATTATGCTTATAAAATCTGTGGATGACACCAAGCTGGCTGGGTTTACAGGCATTTTGGAGGACAGGATTGGAATTCAAAATGACCTTGCCAAACTGGAGAATTGGTCTGAAATCAACAAGATGAAATTAAATAAAGACACATGCAAAGTACTTCACTTAGGAAGGCAAAATCAAAGGCGCAGCTACAAAGGGGGAACTGACTAGGCGGTAGCACTGCTGAAAAGGATCTGGGTGTGATAGTGGATCACAAATTGAAAATGAGTCAACAGTACGGTGCTGCTGTGAAAAAGGCTAATATAATTCTGGGGTGTATTAATAAGAGTGTTCTATGTAAGATATGGGAGGTAATTGTCCCACTCTGCACTGCACTAGTGATGAAATTAACAGGCAGCAGGTTTAAAACAAACAAAAGGAAGTATTTCTTCACACGATGCACAGTCACCTGTGGAACTCATTGCCAGGGGATGCTGTGAAGGCCAAAACTATAACTGGGTTCAAAAAAGAACTAGGTAAGTTCATGGAGGACAGGTCCATCAGTGGCTATTAGCCAAGCTGGTCAGGGATGCAACCACATGACCTCAGCTGGAGTACTGTGTCCAGTTCTGGGTGCCACACATTAGGGAAGATGTGGACAAATTGGAGAGAGTCCAGAGGACAGCAACAAAAATAATCAAAGGTTTAGAAACCTATGGGGAAAGGTTAAAAAAACTGAGCCTGGTCAGTCTTGAGAACAGAAGACTGAGGGGGGACCTGATAACAGTCTGCAAATAAGTTAAGTGCTCCTATAAAGAGGATGGGGATCAGTTGTTCTCCATGCTCACTGGAGGGAGGACAAACAGCAGTGGGCTCACTCTGCAGCAAGGGAGATGGAGGTTAGATATTAGCAAACACTTTCTAACTCTCAGGGCCGTTCAGCTCTGGAACAGGCCTCCTGTAGGAATGCATAGCTCCCGAATCGCCAGCCCACGGGCGCGGCAAACTGCTCCCATGGCAACGAAGCAGGAGTAACCTTCAATCCAGGGTTTGTGTTTGGGAAAACCTTTTGGCTGATTTGATTGTTTCCTCGCAGCTGGCATTCACGCGCTCAAGAGATGGATTCGTTATCTTATGTGCATGTATACTGCCTAGCTTTTCTATGCGCAAAAATGTAACCACTAAAAAGTGTTGTAAACAAAGTAAAGAGAAAAATAAAAACCCCAAGAAAGTTTTCCTGGGAGGCTTTTTCGGCTTAAAGCTTTTAAGGATTTCTAGCTACCACAGACCTAGCGTTCTGTTTCCTTTCCTCTGTCGTCGCCACAGCCTCCAAGGGGGGTTGTGCAAGCCCGTCACTGGGGGCTTAAGAACAGGCTGGACAAACCCCTGTCAGGGCTGGACTAGGGTTACTGTCGCAGCGCAGGGGGCTGGCCTCTCGAGGCCCGCCTAGCCTCACATTTCTATGGTCCCATGCTCCATTGAACAGGCTCACGCCAGGCTCCCAGGAGGCTAGGGGGAGGCCAGCTGTGGATCCAGAAGCTTCCCTTGGCACCCAGATCATCCATCCCAAGCCCTTACACTTGACTTGGATCTCAGGAGCAGGGGGTTCCCTGGGTCCCTCCATTCCCCGGGCACCCTCTAAGTGCTCTAGCCCAAGTGCAGCACTGTCTCCACCCAAGCCACGGGGCTGACAAGATGGCTGGCCCAGCGGGCTGGGCACTAGCATGAGCCCTGGGTTCAGTCAGTCCCTGGCTCTGTCATAAACTCTCTGTGTGACTTGGGGCCTCGGTTCCTCCTCGGTCCTTCTGGATGCATCTTGGCAGACGGGCTGCCGCTGTGCCACTTGAGAGCTACACTCAGCTTCAGTAATTATCGAGGGTTGGGAGAGTTTTACTAACCTGTTGTGGATGTGTGTAAGTGCTTGAGACTAAGGGTATGTCTACACTACGAAATTAGGTCGATTTAATAGAAGTTGATTTTTTAGAAATCGATTTGATACAGTCGATTGTGTGTGTCCCCACTAAGCGCATTAAGTTGGCGGAGTGTGTCCACAGTACCGAGGCTAGAGTCGACTTTCGGAACGTTGCACTGTGGTAGCTATCCCACAGTTCCCACAGTCTCTGCCCCCGCTGGAATTCTGGGTTGAGCTCCCAATGCCTGATGGGGCAAAAACATTGTCGCGGGTGGTTCTGGGTACATGTCATCAGGCCCCCCCTCCCTCAGTGAGAGCAACGGCTGAGAATCATTTCATGCCTTTTTTCCGTGCAGACGCCATACCACGGCAAGCATGGAGCCCGCTCAGATCGCCACGGCAGTTATGAGCACTGTGAACACCACGCACTTGCAGTGTATGCAGCACCAGAACCTGCAGAAGCAGGTGAGGAGGCGATGGCAGCGTGGTAACGAGAGTAATGAGGACATGGACACAGACTTCTCTCAAAGCACGGGCCCTGGCAATTTGGACATCATGGTGGTAATGGGGCAGGTTCATGCCGTGGAACGCCGATTCTGGGCCCAGGAAACAAGCACAGACTGGTGGGGCCACATAGTGTTGCAGGTCTGGGATGATTCCCAGGGGCTGCAAAACTTTCGCATGCGTAATGGCACTTTCATGGAACTTTGTGACTTGCTTTCCCCTGCCCTAAAGCGCAAGAATACCAGGATGAGAGCAGCCCTCACAGTTCACAAGCGAGTGGCGATAGCCCTCTGGAAGCTTGCAACGATCTATCTGCAGCTCTGGCAGGGGTCTAGTGCTTAGAGTGGAGGGCAGGGAATCAGAACTATCCTTCACTCAGAGTCTCACTGAAGTGCTGGAGCCAGAGCGAGGAGGGAGCCAGCCACCTTCCAAACAGATGCCAGGGCCTGGGTTTGCAGCCCTCAGGACGTAGTTGCTTGTGGCCAGACGTGTCACTCCTGCCAGCAGCTGTGTCATTCTGTGCCTTCAGGGCACAGAGGCTGCACTGAGACGTCCATGCTTTGATCCCCAAAGCTGATCCCAGTCCCGAGGGCTGGGAGACGGGGAGCTGGCATGAAATGGGGACATGGCACTGGGGGTGCTGCCTCTGACCCTCCCCCATGCCACTGTACAGAAGCCCAGCTCTGCAGTGCCATGGGGGGTGAGGGATGCACAGGGCCAAGACCCTAAAAGGGGTCAATGAGGGGCGTGACTGAATAATATCAGGCCCAGCACAGAGGCTGGATTAGGGGAGCATGGTCTAGTACCTAGAGCAGGGGGCTGGGAGGCAGGACTCCTGGGTTCTATCCCCAGCTTTGATACTGGGTGGCTGTGCGCCATGGGACGAGCCGTTTCATTCTGTGCCTCAGTTTCCCCATCTGTTAACTGGGCTAGTGTCACTGCTCTAATATCACAGGATCACAGGGGCGAACAGCAGAGGCTAACAGCGGGAGTTTGCCTGGGAGCTGTCCAAGAGGAGGTACGCTAAGTGCTGCATTGGGGGGCTGTGTTGGTGAGTATCTGAGTGCCTGCTGCTGGGACAGTTGGTCAGTTTGACCGTGTGCTTGATTGCTTGCTTGTTTGTTTGAAAAGTGTGAATTGGGAGTGCTTTGTTCCAGGTGGGCCTTGAGTGGGCCTGACTGGTATATAAGGGCAGTCAGCAGCGAACCAGCTGAGCGGCGAACAGCAGAGGCTAACAGCGGGAGTTCGCGTGGGGAGAGCGCACTGAGGCTTTCATCTGCAGGTTTCTCTGAGTAGTTCCTGCAGCAGTTGAGGAAGCTCTTAAGAGGACGGTGATATGGAATGTGAGCGATCAGCTGTTGTAACCTGCACAGGTTGTGCCATGTTTGTCTTTCTTCCACAGGATAGAAGCGACTTTGTCTGTACAAAGTGCAAGCTGGTCTCCATATTGGAAGAGAAGGTTCGAGGGCTGGAGAAATGAGTGTCGACTCTGCGTTGCATAAGGGAAAATGAAGATTTCCTGGACAGACGTCAGGAGATGCTTCTACGGCCACAATGTTCTGAAGATTCAGAGCAGGCGCAGCAGGGACAGAAGGATTGTGAGGAGGTTTGGCAGCATGTGACCTCCAGAAGGAGAAAGAGGAGCGTCCATGCACCAGCAATGGAGATACAGGTGAGCAATCGTTTCCATGTTCTCTCTACAGGTACTAATGCGGAGAGTGGACTAGATGACCCATCTGAGGGAAGGGAGCAGAAGGAGACTCCACCGATTGGAAGGCAAAAGATGCACTGTCCTAGGGATGGGGGTTCCACGACCACCACTCCCAAGAGGAGGAGGAGAGTGGTGGTGGTCGGGGACTCCCTCCTCAGGGGGACTGAGGCATCTATCTGCCGCCCCGACCGGGAAAACCGAGAGGTCTGCTGCTTGCCAGGAGCTAGGATACACGATGTGACAGAGAGACTGCCGAGACTCATCAACCCCTCGGATCGCTACCCCTTCCTGCTTCTCCACGTGAGCACCAATGATACTGCCAAGAATGACCTTGAGCGGATCACTGCAGACTACGTGGCTCTGGGAAGAAGGGTAAAGGAGTTTGAGGCGCAAGTGGTGTTCTCGTCCATCCTCCCTGTGCAAGGAAAAGGCCGGGGTAGAGACCGTCGAATCGTGGAAGTCAATGAATGGGTAACGCAGGTGGTGTCGGAGAGAAGGCTTTGGATTCTTCGACCATGGGATGGTGTTCCAAGAAGAAGGAGTGCTAGGCAGAGACGGGCTCCACCTAACGAAGAGAGGGAAGAGCATCTTCGCCAGCAGGCTGGCTAACCTAGTGAGGAGGGCTTTAAACTAGGTTCACCGGGGGAAGGAGACCAAAGCCCTGAGGTAAGTGGGGAAATGGGATCCTGGGAGGAAGCACAAGCAGGAGAGCGCAAGAGGGGAGGACTCCTGTCTCATGCTGAGAAAGAGGGACGATCGATGAGTTATCTTAAGTGCCTATACACAAATGCAAGAAGCCTGGGAAACAAGCAGGGAGAACTGGAAGTCCTGGCACAGTCAGGGAACTATGATGTGATTGGAATAACAGAGACTTGGTGGGATAACTCACATGACTGGAGTACTGTCATGGATGGATATAAACTGTTCAGGAAGGACAGGCAGGGCAGAAAAGGTGGGGGAGTTGCGTTGTATGTAAGAGAGGAGTATGACTGCTCAGAGCTCCGGTATGAAACTGCAGAAAAACCTGAGAGTCTCTGGATAAAGTTGAGAAGTGTGAGCAACAAGGGTGATGTCGTGGTTGGAGTCTGCTATAGACCACCAGACCAGGGGGATGAGGTGGACGAGGCTTTCTTCTGGCAACTAGCAGAAGTTGCTAGATCGCAGGCCCTGGTTCTCATGGGAGACTTTAATCACCCTGATATCTGCTGGGAGAGCAATACAGCGGTGCTCAGGCAATCCAGGAAATTTTTGGATAGTGTAGGGGACAATTTCCTGGTGCAAGTGCTGGAGGAACCAACTAGGGGCAAAGCTTTTCTTGACCTGCTACTCACAAACAGGGAAGAACTAGTAGGGGAAGCAAAAGTGGATGGAAACCTGGGAGGCAGTGACCATGAGATGGTCGAGTTCAGGATCCTGACACAAGGAAGAAAGGAGAGCAGCAGAATACGGACCCTGGACTTCAGAAAAGCAGACTTTGACTCCCTCAGGGAACAGATGGGCAGGATCCCCTGGGAGAATAACATGAAGGGCAAAGGGGTCCAGGAGAGCTGGCTGTATTTTAAAGAATCCTTATTGAGGTTGCAGGAACAAACCATCCCGATGTGTAGAAAGAATAGTAAATATGGCAGGCGACCAGCTTGGCTAAACAGTGAAATCCTTGCTGATCTTAAACGCAAAAAAGAAGCTTACAAGAAGTGGAAGATTGGACAAATGACCAGGGAGGAGTATAAAAATATTGCTCAGGCGTGCAGGAGTGAAATCAGGAAGGCCAAATCACACTTGGAGTTGCAGTTAGCAAGAGATGTTAAGAGTAACAAGAAGGGTTTCTTCAGGTATGTTAGCAACAAGAAAAAAATGAAGGAAAGTTTGGGCCCCTTACTGAATGAGGGAGGCAACCTAGTGACCGAGGATGTGGAAAAAGCTAATCTACTCAATGATTTTTTTTGCCTCTGTCTTCACGCACAAGGTCAGCTCCCAGATTGCTGCACTGGGCAGTACAGCATGGGGAGAAGGTGACCAATCCTCTGTGGAGAAAGAAGTGGTTCGGGACTATTTAGAAAAACTGGACGTGCACAAGTCCATGGGGCCGGATGCGCTGCATCCGAGGGTGCTAAAGGAGTTGGCGGGTGAGATTGCAGAGCCATTAGCCATTATTTTTGAAAACTCATGGCGATCGGGGGAGGTCCCAGATGACTGGAAAAAGGCTAATGTAGTGCCCATCTTTAAAAAAGGGAAGAAGGAGGATGCGGGGAACTACAGGCCAGTCAGCCTCACCTCAGTCCCTAGAAAAATCATGGAGCAGGTCCTCAAGGAATCAATTATGAAACATTTAGAGGAGAGGAAAGTGATCAGGAACAGTCAGCATGGATTCACGAAGGGGAAGTCGTGCCTGACTAACCTAATTGCCTTCTATGATGAGATAATTGGCTCTGTGGATGAGGGGAAAGCAGTGGATGTGTTATTCCTTGACTTTAGCAAAGCTTTTGATACGGTCTCCCACAGTATTCTTGCCGCCAAGTTAAAGAAGTATGGGCTGGATGAATAGACTGTAAGGTGGATAGAAAGCTGGCTAGATCGTCGGGCTCAACGGGTAGTGATCAATGGCTCCATGTCTAGTTGGCAGCCGGTTTCAAGCGGAGTGCCCCAAGGGTCGGTCCTGGGGCCGGTTTTGTTTAATATCTTTATTAATGATCTGGAGGATGGTGTGGACTGCACTCTCAGCAAGTTTGCAGATGACACTAAACTAGGAGGCGTGGTCCAGGTTGGATATCAGGAAAAACTATTTCACTAGAAGGGTGGTGAAACACTGGAATGCGTTACCTAGGGAGGTGGTGGAGTCTTCTTCGTTGGAGGTTTTTAAGGCCCGGCTTGACAAAGCCCTGGCTGGGATGATTTAGCTGGGAATTGGTCCTGCCTTGAGCAGGGGGTTAGACTAGATGACCTCTTGAGGTCCCTTCCAACTCTGATATTCTATGATTCTATGATCTTGTGAGCTGGTGCTACCCAGGGCTGGAACAGATGAGAATTCTGCCACAGTTTCTGACCTGACAGTGCCCCCCGCAGGGAACCTCCTGGTTAGCACACACCCCGCCTTCCCCAGCTGTGCAAGGCCCGGCTGGCAAAGAGCCAGCAGCGCAGCAAAGTGCTTTGATCCTCTGGGTGATGGTTTCTGATTGGAGGGGAAACAATTTCCCGGCCAGAGTTTCCCAGCATGGCGATTCAGCTGGTCGATAAAATGCATTTCTTTGTCTCTCCACCTTCAGAGTCTATCGATTTCGCTCAGAAATAGCCTGATGGCAAAGGGGATGAGTCAGACCTTGAGCCTCCCCCATCCCCCCGCTTCCAGAAAGAAAAGGGAAGTCTCGGGGGGGACCCAGCTGAGAGCAGGAAAAACCTCTCATGGCTGGGTGCTGATGCTGGCCTGAGGTGGGGCAAGGAACTGGCATGGCAGTACAGCTCTGGGGCCTCCTCTCTGTGCCAGCACAGCACCTACGACCCCTGCAATGCACGACCCTGATCATCCCTGGCACAAGGTGTCAGCTCCAGGGCGGTGGCTTGCTAGGCTGCCTGCCCCAGGATAGGTCATAAGAGCCAGGCAGGGGCTTCAGCTCTGGAGCTGCTGCCTGCAATCCCGCTCTGGCTGGCACTGACCAAAGGCCCCTCCTGTCTGCTGGGGCCGCAGCTGTGGCTCAGCCCATTGTGAGCAGGCAGGTGCCTGCCCAATAACGGGCATCGCAGTGGGGTGGCAAAGCTGGGGGGAATCTGGAAACGGGGCTCCCCAAGAGGGTCCCTCTGCGGCAGAATGAGGCATGTTGGCAGGGGGCAGAGGATGGGGTTCCTGCTGCAGATCGCTAGTTGCCTCCCAGGAAGGCATGAGAGCCCCCACTAGTGACAAGGGAGGGCCTGGCTCCCTGTGGACCGTGGTGGCACTGAGCTGACATGGTCCTGAGGGCTGCTGTGATTCACATGCCCACGGAGGGACCATTCTCTGGTCAGGGATCCCAGCACCAGGATCGGGCCCAGTGCCCTGCAATCAGGCACTGGCTCCATGGACAAGGTGTCTTAGGAGGGGGCAAGCACTGCACCCCATTAGCACTGCCAGGAGAGGGATTGGGCTGCCCCCCAGTCCCTGCATGGGGCCAATCTCCCGGCAAGAATCCCCAGCTCAGCATCCCCAGCCCTGCAAGGCTCAGGGCTCCATCTCCTGAGAAAGAGAAACTGAGGCACCGAGTGGGTAGGGTTACCATATCTAATAAATAAAAAAAGAGGACCCTCCACGGGCCCTGGCCCCGCCCATTTCCCCACCCCAGCCCCACTCCAACTCCGCCCCTTCCCCGCCCTAACTCTGCCCCCTCCTCCCTCCCACTCCCAGCCACGCGGAAAGGGCTGCCCGAGCGCTACCGGCTTCACGGTTTGCCGGGCAGCCCCCAGAACCTGCGCCCACGGCCAGCGCTTCCCCAGCGCAGCTGGAGCCCGGGAGGGGAAGCGCCCGGGAGGGGAAGCGCCCAGCCGGGGGCGCAGGGTCTGGAGGCTGCCCGGCAAACCGTGAAGCCGGTAGCGCTTGGGCTTCGGGCAGCCCCCTTGCCTCCGGACTCTGCGCCCCCAGCTGGGCACTTCCCCTCCCGGGTTCTGGCGGCGCAGGGTCCGGAGGCATGGGGGCTGCCCGGAAGCCGGTAGCGCTGGGGCAGCCCGGCTCTTAAACAGAGCCGAAGAATCGGGGAGGAGCAGAGCCGCCGCGGCTGGAGGCTCTGCTCCTCCCCTGACTCTTCGGCTCTGTTTAAGAGCCGGGCTGCCCAAGCGCTACTGGCTTCGGGCAGCCCCCTTGCCTCCGGACCCTGCGCCCCTGGCCAGGCACTTCCCCTCCCGGGCTCCCGCGACACAGGGTCCGGAGGTATGGGGGCTGCCCAAAGCCCCTAGCGCTCGGCTCTTAAACAGAGCCGAAGAGTCGGGGAGGAGCAGAGCCGCCGCGGCCGGAGGCTCTGCTCCTCCCTTGACTCTTCGGCTCTGTTTAAGAGCCGAGCTGCCCCAGCGCTACCGGCTTCGGGCAGCCCCCATGCCTCCGGACCCTGCGCCGCCGGAGCCCGGGAGGGGAAGTGCCCGGCCGGCGGCTGGGGTCCGGAGGCAAGGGGGCTGCCTGAAGCCCATAGCGCTCGGGCAGCTCGGCTCTTAAACAGAGCCGAAGAGTCAGGGGAGGAGCAGAGCCGCCATTTTCCCGGACATGTTCGGCTTTTTGGCAATTCCCCCCGGACGGAGGTTTGAGTGCCGAAAAGCCGGACATGTCCGGGAAAAAGAGGACGTATGGTAACCCTACGAGTGGAGACCTGACCTGCATGAGGCCACAAAAGGAGTCCGGTACAGAAACCAGGTGTCTGGCTTCCACTTCCCTCCTGTAACTGCTCACAGGGGATGGGGGGGGGCACTGCTAGGGGGAGGGGGCACTCATACGTCCCAGCCCTGGTTAACAGGCTCCCAAATGGTGCAGCGACCCTGCAGAGAAGCCTCCACTGCTCAAATTGCACCAGGCCCTGGCATCCCCTGCTGGGATGATCTGATCAGCCACACCGACTACCACCCACTCCCCTCAGGAGCCCAGTCCCCAGAATGGGGCTCCTTTCCTCAGGGACCCTCCAGCCCCTTTGAGCCTGTTCCCGCCCCAGACCACGAGGCAGGCCTGGCACCTACCCTGGCACAGCCAGAGTGCTCAGAGGGTGCTCGGAAGTGAGGTCCCGACAGAGCTAGGTGCTAATGAGCCCTCAGGCACCTTCCAGATGGTGAGAGGTCCCTGGGTCCCAGGGAAGAGCCCCCACCTCATCACAGGCAACGATTCAACCCCCAGCTCAGGCTCAGGATCCAGCCCCCCTCCCCCAGGTTCTGGGCCCTCTTCCCTAACCCCCAAGTCTGCATCAGTGTCAGGCATGTCCAGAGAGCCCTGTGAAATGTCCCCAACCATGTGCTTTGTGCGAGTGGGGTCAACCCCCAGTTATTTGCTGGTGCCAGGAACCCCTCGATTTGCATCCTTAGCCAGAGGCTGAGCTGAGCAGTCCCATTGCGGGCCCCAAGGCTACACATGGCCAGCAGGTCTCAAGACGCCCTGGGGCTGGGAGCTTATCCAAAGCGCCCCCTTGTGGGGTAGGAGGGATCATGGCACAACACAGAGCTGTGGCTGCTCCCCCAGGAGCGCCGCCAGCTTTTCTACCGCCCTAGGCGGCGGAAGGTCCCGCCCCGAAATGCCGCAGCCCACAGAGGCGACGGAAGGTCCCGCTGCCGAAATACTGCCATGGTTGCTGCCCCCCAAATTGTAGTGCCCTAGGCGACCGCCTAATGGATTGCGCTGGCCCTGTGCTCCCCCCATTTCCACGTCCCCGGCTGGCTTCTGCTCCCTGGTGTTTATGTTAGTCACTGGCCGGCTCAAACCCTCCCCTATGTCCCCATCCCTGTCTGTGACCTGCAGCTGGGCGTACCAGGGTGGGGCTGGGCCCACAGAGTCACCTGCTCAGCAGGGGCGGCTCTAGCTTTTTTGCCGCCCCAAGCATGGCAGGCAGGCTGCCTTCGGCGGCATGCCTGCGGGAGGTCCGCCGATCCTGCGGCTTCGGCGTACCCAGCCCCAAATTGCCGCTGAATCCGTGGGACCAGCGGATCTCCTGCAGGCAAGCCGCCGAAGGCTGTCTGACTGCCGCCCTCCGCGGCTTGCCACCCCAAGCATGCGCTTGGTGTGCTGGTGCCTGGAGCCGCCACCACTGCTCAGCCTGTAGGCCCCACACCCATGGTTCCAAAGGTGGGAGATAGGCCTGTCTAGCCAGGGGTCAGTGACCCGTGGCTGACACGGGGCCCAGAGCAGAGCCGACAGGTGAGAAGGGAGCAGGCAGGAGGAGCACAGGGTTGTGACAAAACCCTCCACGCTCAAGCCCAGGACCCAACTCTGGCGCCACCCCGGAGCCCTAGGGAAGGCAAGGGCGGGCCTTGCTGGGGAGTGGCTGCCATCTAGTGGCTGTTGTGCATCACCACAGCCCCTTCACACAGGAACCCTGTCAGGCTTGAGCCGTGAACAATGGCGTCAGTGGCCCCGTGGAGCCAGGCCTATGCTCAGAAGGGGCCCTGGCCTGCTCCACTTGCACTGCGCCCCGAGACCCTGCTGGCTGTCCTGCCCACCACTTGCTCCTCTCAGTCTGCACGATGGCTGGCTGAAGGCTGCTCTCCATCCCCACCCCCATGCTTCTCTCTGCCCCCTAGCTGTCCCGGACCCCAGTGCACCTCTGGCTCCGGGCAGTCTCTGCTTCCCACCACCTGTAGGGCCCTGCTTCCCACCACCTGTAGGGGCCTGCCTGTCTCCCGGGAGCTGAGCCGCCTGGGACTGGTGCAGAAGCCTGGCCAATCTCAGGTCTCAGCTGGTGCAGGAGGACGACAGTGGGGGGCCTTGGCTGGGCCTCTCCCGGCAAGTGGGTCCTCAGGGAGCCCAGTCGGGGCAGGCCCTGGCCTGGCTGATCGTGCCACTCTCAAGGGGCCGGAGCGATTTCCCCACCCTGGGACCAGCCCTGGCTGCGCTGCCAGCTCAGCCTGGCAGACAGTCACCTCCCAGTAGGGCCGCTGAGTGTGGCTGGGAGGCAGGGCTTGGGGAACTGGGTCTCTTAGGTGTCGGGGGAGGGGGGGAGGGGGTGCTGGGCTGTGAGGGAGTGGTGAAGATGTGTGTGTTGGGGCACTAGGGAGTGGGGGTTCTGTGGGGGGTGCTGGGCAGTTGTGGTGGGGTTGTGGGCAGGGGTGGTGTTGGGCAGGGCGCTATGGATTTGTGGAGGGGTCTGGGGTGGGTGCTGGGCATACTGGGTCCATGGGGGCTCTGGCTATAGGGAGTCAGGGGGTGGGGGGGCTGTGTGGCACAACATGGGCCCACCCCCCCCCCCCCAAGGGGAAGGGGCATGCTGGCAGCACAGGGCCACTGTGCATCGGGCAACTGCCAGTTTGTAAATAGTGCCCTTGCACTAGGCTGAGCAGAGTGGGACGGCCCCTGCCCTGCCCCATTGTCCCTGGCTGTCCCCTTGCTCTGTGGACTGACCTCCACCCGCCATGCTCCATTGCCTCCATGGAGGCCCACAAATTTTTGGCGCTGGGCACACAAAAGGTTAATCCGGCCCTGTTGTGAGTTAGGGTTTACAGCTGCAGACCAGCTGTGGGACAGTGGAGGTTCCCCTCCTCTCCCTCCATTTCCCATATTCTGCCATTGCAGAATCAAGAGATTTTTCCTGCATGCAAGGTTGTTGGGGAGGGGCCTCATCTCTGTTCCTGGCTCCTTTTCTCACTGTGTTTTGGACACCGGGAACATGCAAAGGGACAGCCTCGGGATCAGGGATCAGGGATCAGTAGAGCTCTGCAACTTCTCACGGCGGGCCGTGTCTGCATGCAAAGGCTGCAGCGCATTAACTGGCCCGGTTAATGGAAGCAGCACAATCCCCGGGGCAGATTCATGATTCCAAGGCCAGAAGGGACCATGGTGACCCTGGTCTGACCCCCAGAGACCAGCCCACAATAATCCCTACAGCTGAGTTCTAAGAAAAATAGCCAATTGTGATTTAAAAATTGCCTGTGGTGGAGAACCCACCACAGCCCTTGGTAAAGGGTTCCCATTGTTCATTATGCTCATGATTAAAAATGTACCCCTTCTTTTCAGTCTGAATGTGCCTAGCATCAACTGGCAGCCATTGAGCTGTGTTACACTTTTCTGTCCTAGACTGAACAGCCCATTGTGAAATATTTGTTCCCTATGAAGGTACTTTTATAGACTGATCAAGTCAGCCCTTCACCTTCTCTTTGCTAAGCTACTCAAGGAGATCAAGCACTATAAGGCAGGCTTTTGAATCCTTTAATCTTTCTCATGGGCCTTCTCTAATTTAACAACTTTCTTGAATTGTGGACACCGGAACTGGACCCAGGATTCCACCAGCAGTGCCAAAAACAGAGATTAAAATAACCTCTCTGCTCCTACTAGAGATTCCTGTATGCATCCCAGGGTCACATTAGCCCTTTTAACCAGTGGCACACCGGGAGCTCACATTCAGCTGATTATCTGCCACACCCACCCAATCTTGCTGAGTCTCTGCTACCCAGGATCAAGTCCCCCATGCTTTAAGGAGGGCCTGCATTCTTTGTTTCTAGATGCATGCATTTACATTTAGCCATATTAAAACACAGTGTTTGCTTGCACCCAGCTTACGGAGCAATGCAGATCATTCTGTATCAGTGACTGGATGCAGTTACACTGGTTTAAGAGGCTGAGGCCTGTATAGATTAATTCTGAATGGGAAGGCCGGTGCTCATCTCTGTGGAAGCTGGTAGTCCCTGGCATTTCCTTCCCGTCCTGACCCTTCCTTCCAGTCCAGGGCCTGGAACATTTTGTTGCCAATATTCCTATGGTTGATGCCATTTTTACTGGGCTGCTCACGCGTGCATACGTGAATAGGCTACACAGGAATAAAGCTCCTTGGGCCTAGCATAGCTGTATCCATACTAGGGGCTTGTGTTGCTTTAACTATATGGGGGGGGGGGGGGGGGGGAGAAATCACACTCCTAACAACCATAGAGATCAGCACAAAAACGGTGCAGACTAGGCCTCAGGAGAGGAGCAGGGGAGAACATGGCCCTGCAGCACTTGCAGAACACATATTGTGACTGTTCAATCCCCAGCCCACAGGAGTGGGCCTGTGGGGAAGGAGCAGAGACACAAGGGAGAGCTCTGGGCCTTTTTCAAGTTCTGTAATAATTCTGCAAAGGACACAAATGCACAGGTAGATACACACACACACCCTGCACTGGATAGATTTACCTGTTGGCTCCACGGGCTGACTTGAAAGCTGTATGAAAATTTTTTCCAGCAAGTGGTGCTAGGAAAGGTCAAAGGGGAAGAGGGGTTTCACTTCCCAGCCCAGGCTGGTGGGGGCCATAGAAAGAATCCAACACAAAGATGCAGCCACTTCTTTAGGACCAAAATAACACCCTCGTGGTTGTGGAATCCCTACTCCCGTCCCCTCCCGCTCTTGAAAGTCCCCCAATTTATTACAAACATTTGAGAAAAAGTTTGCTACAATTTTGAAAGTGGGGTAGAGGGGCAGAAGCTGCAAAGATGGCAGTATGAGAAATGATTGAAGCTGACAAGTGCATGTCTATCACACAAGTGGGGAAATAGGACAAGCCTCAAGCTCCGCCCCCAAGACAAGCTCCACCAACCCAGATGAGCAGGCGAGTCCACTTACAACAGATTGTGTGCCTTCAGAATACACAAACCCCCTCCTTTGTTGCCAGCACTGAAATAGTTAACGACATTGACAGCCAACATTATGTTTCAGAGTCAACACACAGCAGGGACAAGCAGGTGGTCAAGCTCGCAGCCTTGAATGATATCTCTATCTGCAGACCCATGTACATGGTGCTGCATTAGCAGTTGTTTTTCACAAGCAGATGTAATTCCAGAGCATAAGTTGCCAACGCTGCCAGTCATCCCCAAAACAGAACCCCAGGGCTGTGACAGATCTGGGAAGAGAAGAGGCAAACTTACTGGTATAGCCCTTTTTAAAGACTGGATTCACTGGAAGCAGGGGGGCTGGAATCTCTGCCCATGGGCTTGTGGAAGATGAGCTGGAGCAGTAACATCTGGGTGTGGAGAGCATCTCCTCAGAAGACACTGAAGCTTGCTGAAACCCAGGGGCTCCATAAATGCAATGCCCATCCCAAGCAGCCTGAAAGCATGGAAGGGGCCTGCCCCAAGTGGAGGGTGGCTAGTTCCCCCATCCTATGTCAGGAGCCATCCATTCCTTTAAGGCAGAGTGCAGCATGCCAGAGGCCCAGAAACGTGCACCCACCCGCTGTAGCTTCATTAGTACAGCTGGATGGTGAGTGTCCAGCACAGGCTACAGAGTATGATTTGAGCCTGTGAGGGTGAATTGGAGCTCCCTCCTCCTGAGATTCTGCTTTTACTTGCTTCAGTGAGGAGTAAGATCTGCAGAAAACAAGGCAAGCTTAGGGCCAAGATAAGGAGGCCAGTGCTAAGAACTTGGCCTCCCCGATTCATGAAGAGAAGGGTTTGGTCTGATGCCCCTTTTCAGAGGAAGCAAGCACTGAGGAGGGGAAAGGGAACCAAGTGTTGTGGGAAGATAAACCTCTGCCCCAGTGCCTGTGATTGGGCAGTAGTAGAGACCAGGCTCAGGGAACCAGAACAGCAGACACAGGGGATGCTTAGGGCAGAACAGCTGTCTAGGCAGATGCTATTTCTCTCCTACATTCCTTAGCTGTCCCAACTAGCCACCAAGTCTAGTTGCTGGCAGTAAAGGTGGTGTTATCTGACCCAACCCACCTCCCCAGCATAGGGCTGTGCGGGAGCATAGCTGCACGTACTGGGGAGGGGTTTTTTTTTGGGTATAACTGTAAGTCAGGGGTGGGGCTTGGTTCCCAGCTATGGCACTTAAGTTACATTTACAATATAAATATATAAAGACATGCCAGAGGAAGGGGACTCGCAAATTGCTCCTAGTCACAATTCCAAACAGCCAGAAGGTGCACTAACACAGCAGGCTGCTTTGGACAGTTACACAGAGGCTACAAGAATGGTAATTCCAGGCTAGTGCAGTGAGTGTATGAAACAGACCTCACCTACTTGAAACTGACAAAACACAGCCATAGCCCTGGCTCAGGTTAGCTTCTCTCTCTCCTCCCCCACCAGGTAATACTTACATATTAAACAGTTCAAGCAGAAGGGCTGATTCACAGCATACTACCTCACTAGCTGAAGTACCCATTGTTTCAGGCAAGGGCTGATGCCTGGTTTATAAGAGGGGTGACAGGAATAGCACATGTAATCCTACTAAAGTAACCAACTGTACCAGCAGGCAACGCCATGGGCACAGCAACTGCCCCAGCAAGAGTTCATCTGACCCTTGAAGTTGCAACCCTGCAGAGTGTATCTCAACCATAAGAGCGACCACTGAGAACCAATGACAGGGTCAGTTTTGAGTGTTTTTCTTCTGGAAAGGAGCCAAAACCGGCAACTAGAATCAAAATCTTCAAAAAAATCTATACAAAGGTATATCATACAAAATGTACAGGAAAGTTGTGCCAACAAAACGAGACAATACAACAAAGGAGAGGAGAGAGTGTCAAACCACAGCTAACACATCTCTCACCTGCTCCAGAGGCCTGGAGTGACATGGACACTACGCACTCCGAAATCAAAGTACATTATGTTACACTATATACAAGAATGTATAAAGATGCAGCATCCCCTTTGGTCTGGCCACAAGTTTTCCAGCATGAAGGTATAGCAATTCAGACAATCCATCATGGAAGTTACATGCTGGAAGGGAAGACAGTCCAAGGGAATGAAATGGTTAATCCTAACCCATACTCAGAACATGGCACTGCCACCAAGGTCACAGGGTTTAACAGTCAGTTCCAGGTAACAGACAAGTCAAGTGCTTTGCTGGCTTGTAAGCCTCGAGGGTGTGGAACTCATCATTCCATCTCAGTGAAGCGAGCAAACATGGCTTTCCGCACTGCATCCTTGTATGAGTCGGCCGTGGAGACTCCATAAGAACTCCCCTTGGCTCCCAAGCCAGCTCCTCGCATGCGCACTTGAGCCTGGAAGGAAACAGGCACTTTAGCATTGGGCATACAATATCCTGCGCACCGCACCCACTATTGAAATCCCTATGCTGGCTGCCTGAGAGAATCTGCTACAGTGGGAAATAAGTACAATTCTTATCAGGTCAACTGCCACCTAGCAGATGTTATGAGAGAGAGGAGATGAGAGATTTGTTGCACTCCTTTAAACAACTATTGAAGTCCCTCAAGTAGATTTATTACTAGGAGGCCTGTCTCTGGGAGAGGCCCCCAGTCCACAGATACAGCAAGAGCTACATGCTTACGTCTCACCTGTACACACAACTGACCTACTGCCAGGAAACATGCCGTAATAGGATGAGGGAATGTGCCTCACATGTTAGCTAAGCTGCTATTCAAAACAGAAACCATGGCAGACGCAGCCCAGCTAAGAGTCAGAATGGATGTTAGAACATGTGCATGGAAGTGACCACCTTGGAGCAGTAGAATAGGATAAGCACCTCTAGCCTTGCTCACTTCTATGTCATCTTAAAGTCAGAGAAAACTAGATTTTGAATTATAGTAAATATGGTGAAGTTCTAGCCCTTAACTTAACCCATGACCCCAACACTGACTGCTGCACTACATACGTGCACAAGTTTACCTTCCTGTTAAGACAGCTTTTCAAAACTACATGTATGCCATCCTGTGCACACCGCTGCGGGAGAGTTTCAGGAGCCCTACTCCCACAATGGTGCAGATACTTGATGACTGGGGAAGGGTGTCACAGCTGGGGGTTCATGCCAGCTCAGACCTTAGTTGCAGCATATTCTGCTCCAACAGTCAGGAAAGTACTTCTTCAGAGCATCTAATTGCTGGGGACAGCCTCCACCGTAATTGGCAAAGCCAACAACAGATCATACAGCCAGTGCCATCTCTCCTCCTACACCGTGCTTACCTCAATGGGAGCTGTGATACCCTGACATTTCCTTCCGAGTCCTGAACCTTCCCTCCAGCCCATGGCCTGGAGCATTTTGTTGCCAATATTACTATGGTCAATGCCATCTTTAGTGGGTTGCTCATAATTCCTACACAAGAGAACAAACCGTTTGATTAAGGAAAGCTTGTTATGTACTCTAGAAAGCCACTACAGTGCCTGGCAAATACATACACTGTGCCAGCATCAAACACCTTCTTGCGCTTCGGCTCAGGGGGTTCTGGGATGCCGTACTTCTCCCGCCGTTCAGCAGCTCTGTCTCTGTATTTCATCTGCAATGAGATATATTCTGTAGGACTGAGTGCAAATGGCTGTAAGCGGGATGCCAACTCCACCAGACACCCAAAGTCAAAGAATTCCCTCTTGGCACTTTGAGACAACAAGAGCTAGGTGCTCAGAATACAAGTCACTGGTGGTTTGCACAGGTGCACCAAGTTCTGGGTGAATTGTTTAAGCCACCCTCATCTTTCACAGTCTACAATACCAAGTCCAAGCATTAGAGATGCTGCTTTTGGAGCAGGCTGAATATTAACAGGAAACACTTTTTTTCTGCACATAAATACCCAGTCTATTCAACTGGGTAGTTT
This sequence comes from Chrysemys picta bellii, assembly GCF_011386835.1. Taxonomy (NCBI): domain Eukaryota; kingdom Metazoa; phylum Chordata; order Testudines; family Emydidae; genus Chrysemys; species Chrysemys picta. The sequence goes on from NC_088797.1 coordinate 50,875,260, forward strand.
TGCCAACTGAAAGGTTTGATGACTTTGCATTAGCACAGAGGTTCTCTCACATACTCCACCTGCGACACCCAAACCAGCTCTCATTTTGAATCATGACCAAAATACAGTTTATAGTCACTCCACTAAAACTGAGGGTTGGGTTGGTCGAAGGGCTTCCTCTTCTCCCCTCCCTAGTGCTTAAACTATGCCCTGGATGAGACACTTAATCATGGTGAGGAGCAGGACAAGCAGGATCAAGGAAACTGGCTCCTGATGATGTCTAAGCTGTGCATTCCTGGAGCAGAACATGATGGGGCATGGGGAGTAATTACATTGGGGCAAGACTAGCAGGGCAATGAGGACACAGCTACTCCCCTCCTGAGTCCTGGCAAAATAAACAAATCACAGCAGTTGCTAAGATCCCCCACCCCCACTTTCCAGCCCACATTAGGGTCACAACCTCCAGGATGGGAGCCCAGTCATAAAAATACTGCTGTATAGCAAAGAGTGAAAAAGCCACCCTCCTTTCCCCGATAAACAGGACTTATGAGCACCTGAGTATTCAGGTCTTATTCATTGGGAAAGCCCCCAAAGCTTGTCACAAGGCAGATGCTTAGGATATTTTAGCTCCTGGTTATCCCCAGCTGGTGACATGGTACTGGAAAGAAACACCCCATCCATCACCAATCCATGTTCATCTCTGGATCCCCAGTCTTGCCACATGGCCACTGACCTCTCTCTCGCGCAGCTCCAATGCTTCAAGTTCCTGCTCTGACAGCCTAGATCTCCTGTAGATATCCATGTTTTGCTGTGCCAAAGGAAGGTTTCATAGTATATCATGTTAGTAGGATGCTCAAGGAGGCCACATGGTTGCTGTTTTAGAACAGTAACACCTTGGTAGTATACCTGACCAACAACCGTTGGTGCTTTCTGGTACAAGCAGTGCCACAGTACTTTGAACTCCACTGTAAAACATTGCAACCAAGCCCACCTCAGAAATGGAAGCTGCTCCCACAAATAGTTACCTTGTGCAGGTCAGAGAGCTGCTGGTGTCGGACCAAGGCATCTTTGTTTGGAAACTGCCTCCTACACAGCAGACAGGCCAGCTTCTTCCAGTCAGTCAGCTTCTCTTCCTCATTCTCGATTCTTTCCAGCAGGTCCTCTTCATTATCACTATCTCCACTGTAGGCAGCCACCAGGCCACGCTGGAAGGCAAGCAGGGCCACCATTAGCAAAGGGAACATTGTACAGGAAGGCAACTGCAGCAGATGGCAGGATCCTCAGTTTAAAGAGTGGGTATCACAGAAATGGGCAACAACTAAAGAAAGTGCACCTCCTCACCCGCAAACTTCCTTAAAGAATAGGGAAACAACTTCATCATCATGCAAGATCTCATGCTCTCCCCAATGGGCACAACTCTTCAAGGTATTTCCACAGTTTAAACATCAGGGACACTATATCTAGAGCCCTGCAAATCCACAGACAATGTGTGTGGATTGGATGCGGATACAAAATTTGTAACCGCACAGGGCTCTAACCATATCCTAAAAGTGGGAATGCAGCAGCCCTGGAAGAACTAATTATTTCTTCTGGCTGGTCTGCTACAACACTGACTGAAGCAGTGTTTCTCAAACTTTTGTATTGGTGACCCCTTTCACACAGCAAACCTATGAGTGTGACCCCCCTCTTATAAATTAAAAACACTTTTTTTGTATTTAACACTATTATAAATGCTGGAGGCAAAGCGGGGTTTAGGGTAGAGGCTGACACCTCGTGACCCCCCCCATGTAATAACCTTATGACCCCCCGATGGGTCACACACCCCAGTTTGAGAACCCCTGGACTAAAGTGTCTGTACGGTTAGGACCATTACCTGAGCCTTTTATTTCTCTTGCGGAATGGATGAGACTGGGACCCTCTCACTACATTCCATCAAGGGGCAATAGCCCACTCCACCACCTATGCCTCCAACCCTTGCACAAAAGATCCCAGGATGACTTCAAAGCAGAACAGTATCTGCTGACACTCATGCTCCCAGCAGCATTATCCAAAGCTGCAGCAGTATGGTAATGAATTGAATGTGTGCACACTTACTTTGAGTGGATTCTCCTCCTCTCCATTCTTTACCACCTCTGGCATGACCTGCTGTCTCTCAGACAAAGTGCCCTAGGAAAAAGAAAGACATGAGCTCTGGGCTCTGCACAGCCTGCCCTGGTCTGTAACCACTTTCCTCCACATGACTACCTTTTTCTCGAAAAGGGCAAAGCCAGCATCTGCTGCTGCTGATTCCCTCCTCTCTTCTTCCCTGGAGCAGAGTGGCTGGAAGCTATTCTTAAAGTTCTCTTTCTGTTTGTTCAAACTCTTTGCCCAGCGTTCCATGTCTTTAGCAATCTGAAACAGACAACAAGGACTGGGTCAGACAACTCACTTTGCACAACGATTCCTGGGATTTTGGATCTAGTCATTCCAGGATCTCTACTCCCTGTAGGAGTTGACACACAGGCTAACTCCGCTCTTACAGTGCTTTCCTTTAAAAGGGAATTTTCACTGTCCACAGCATGCCAGAATTACAATTTACCCTTTGCCACTTGAAAGCCTTTAAGGAATCCAGTAACCAGCTTTGACTCAAGCTACAGTGAAAGCAACAGCTTACAATTACCCCCTTAGCCCAGACACCAGCCCCTGCATGCTGCTAGTCAAAAAGACTACGGTGCTCCTGTTATGCCATAACCCCTTGGTTTTCACAAAACTTTCCAACTCCTCCCCAGTTCTCTATTATACCTACTCTGAGGTGCAGCTACCCATCCAAACGGCTCAACCCAGATGTCCCCCGCTTCCAAAAGAACCCAGAGTTTAACAGGTTACATGTGCCAGTTCCAGAAAAGCTCTCAGATTTCCCATCCCAGCTGTGATCTGATATCTCCTCACCTGCTGAGCGGTTTTACTCTTGGGTTTCTCTTTCTTCTCCTTCCCTTCTTTGCTGGAAGGTGCACTAGTTTGCTGGTATGTTATACCCTCTGCAGCAGGCATGTAGGTCTCTTTCTCACCATCCCAGTAAAGATACTGCTGGGTTAGGGCATTGTAGTAATACTGGGAGAGAAGTGAAAAATCAGACAGTTATCCATCTGAGATGAGCTAAGTGTACAACGAACAACTGCTACTCCCCAACCAAGAGGATTGTTAGATTTGAGTCAGAGTTTTCCACAGTATCTCAAATCTCCACAAAGTGGTCAACCAGGTGTCAGCCTGTTAAATCCTCTGCTTGCAAGCACATGCATTCTAACTAGGTAGCATTACAGGAAGAACCTTTTCCTCTACTTCAGAATGTCTTTTGGGACACTCCACTAAAGCCCAGAGCTAGACAAGTTTAACCAGATTCTGCAGAGCTAGAAGTCACACCAATAGGATCTATAGTTAGAGGCCTATGCTAATATGAGTTGTTCAGGGGGAAAAAAGCAATGTGAAAAACTGCTACAGCCCTGAATCACTGTTGAGGGAGTGTGCTGCATTCACTATTTTACCCCCCTCCCAGGAATGTCAGTTTCCTTCACAGTTGATGAGGCATGAAACTAATGGACCTCAAAAATTATGATTGATGGGAAGAACTTGCATTTACCTGGGAGTTAGGATCATAATAGAGCCCTGTTATAGGATCATAATAATATCCTGAAGACTCATCGTATTGGTAGGTAGAGGTGTCAGGGACAGCTGTAAAATCAAGATGTGGCACATGATCGTTTCAGTTGAATTGAAACAGGCACCTTTTAGTTTCAGTTAAGACAACTGTGATTATAGCAATTACGAGGATAGAAAAGGCTATAAAACACTGCCATCTTATCAACACACACTGCATTCCCCCCAGGGATGCCTTCATTGCCAACAACATGGGAAGTTGTTTATCTACTGCCACCCAATCACAGATGTGCTTCTGCCAACAAGAATGACTCAGCTTTGCTTACCATATTTGGTGCCAGGGACCACACCAGTTGGAGAAGCTGACTGTGCCTGGGTGCTGGTGCTAGGCTGTGCTGTTTGAGTCTGGAAAGAATTGAAACGTCATTAAGAATGTCCTTGCAGGGTCCATGGAAATCAAGCCATCAGCAACATATTACTATGCACCCCAGCTGTTCTTGACCCATGTGCTCTATATTCCTTCTCTCAAAGAGAGGAATCAAAGTCAGTGTAGAAACAAAAGAGCAGCTTTCTGCCATTCTAACTAAAATTTCCCAGATAGACTAATTTCAGTCTACGAAGAGATTAAAGTTTAGTAAGAAATGACTCCCCAATTTTGCTACGCGCTCAATTGCAAAGCAGCACAGGAATGCCCCATGATCGATTCCAACCCTGCCTGCACAAAAAGTCAGTTGCAAGAGCTCTACAAAGTTCTATATTTACCGGAGAGTCAGGTGAGTTGGGCTGTTGATTATATAGCTGAGGACTCTGGGATACGACAGCTGCTGTTGTGGTGGTAACTGGAGCACCTGCCAATGTACAGTTTGTCAGTGGGTCAGTGAACTTATTTCCTGGAACTCTTAGGACAGTACCTCATGCCAGAATTAGAGTACAGTAACTCCTCACTTAAAGTCGTCCCGGTTAACATTGTTTCGTTGCTGATCAATTAGGGAACATGCTCATTTAAAGTTGTGCAATGCTCCCTTTTAACGTCGCTTGACAGCCGCCTGCTTTGGCCACTGCTTTCAGGAAGAGCAGCCTGTTGCAGCTAGCTGGTGGGGACTTGTAACCAAGGTGGACCGGCAGCCCCCCATCGGCTCCCCTAAGCTCCCTGTGCTACAGCCGCCAACAGGCTATCAATTGCCGGGCAGTTCAGCTGTCCCTCCCCCCACTACCATGTGCTGCTCCTGCCCTCTGCCTTGGAGCTGCTCCCAGAGACTCCTGCTTGCTATGCAGGGAGAGAAGGGGGGGGGGGGGGGTGTTAATGTCAGGGTGTCCCCCTCCCCCTGCATCCCGCTTACCCCTTCTCCATATAGAGCAGGGAGGGGACACTGATGGAGAGACAGAGAGCGCCTGGGGCAGCAACTGCTGTCTCAACTTCCTGATCCACTTAAAAAGACAATGCACTTAAAAAGAGTGGGTCAGCTTACTTAAAGGCGCAGTGTGCATCTCTCTCCCCCACACACAAGGTGTGTGTGTCTGTCTCTGTCTGCTATGCTGTTCCCCCTCCCCCCTGTGTTCGTGCTGCCTTGTGGGAGAGGCTACATTAACAACGTGTTAACCCTTGAGGGGTCAGCCGAGTGTTAGTTCATCATTTAGCAGCAAGGCATTCCCTGGGAAATATCCCTCCCTCTTCCACCCTCTAACTTCACCACCTCAACCAAGCTTCTCAATAATCAGAGCTGTGAACAGTATTAAATTGTTTGTTTATAACGTATTGTGGAAGTTCGGAAAAGAGCAGACATCTTAGTTTTCCAGAAAGAGCAAGAGTCAGGCTAACTCTAACAGCTAATAATAACGCGAGACTTCCAAGCAGGGCCTGGGTGAGTGGAAACGAACTGTAAGAGATGCTGTTTTTTGACCTTGTGTTAGATAAGAATAGAACACAGACTGTAGCAGAAAATTGTTGAGAAAAGAAAGATATCAGGAAGGAATATGTTTAAACAAAATGCAGCTGTTGATCATTACTGTATGTAACAAAAGGTATAAATGCTTGCCCTCATTATTTATCTTTTGGGAGACCTGCCATTGTTCACTCTTCCCCTTGCAATATGGCTTGAGAATAAACTGCCTCTTACATGTTGCAACCAACCTCAGAGTGAGGACTCTTTTCTCCCACAGTATACTGTGTGTATATCTATATAATATATAGTTTGGTGAAAAAAATTTCCCTGGAACCTAACGCCCCCCACCCCCCATTTACATTAATTCTTATGGGGAAATTGGATTAGCTTAAAGTCGCATTTTTCAGTAACAACTACATCGTTAAGTGAGGAGTTACTGTAATTCCACTTACTGAAGTGTGTATCAGCTCCCATTATCACCTCCAATAGTCCTCTTGGGCAAGAGCATTCAGAGAATTGTCACAGCTAAATGGGTATATACTCGATCATAAGCTAGTTCGTTTATAAGCCAACCCCCCCAACATGGATAAGTAAAAATGGAGAATTTTTATAACCCGTTCATAAGCTGACCCTACAATTCAGGAGTCAGCAAACTTTGGCTCCCAGGATAAGCTGCTGGTGGGCCGAGATGGTTTGTTTACCTCGAGCATCCACAGGCACTGAGGTAAATCTAAGTAAACAAAGTGTCTCGGTGCGCTACCTGCTTATCCTGACAGGCCAGGACAACAACTGGTGGGGAAATTTTTTTTTGGGGGGGGGAGAAGCTAGGAGTCAGGGGACTAACCCCTGTGACCACCCCCCACATGACCCCACTCCTAGCCCGGGACCCCCACACTCTCCCCATCCCATCACTTCCCACTTTATCTGGGGAGGATGTCTCTGGCCTGGCCATAGCGTGCTCCGGCAGGCCGGGCCGAGCCGAGCGACGGGGCAGCCCCAGAGCTGCAGCTGCTTTGGATGGAGAGCAGCCTGACCAGAAGCAGAGAGACTCTGGCCCCGCCTCTTCCCTTCTGGCTGTGCTGCCTCTCCTTGCTCCCTCTGTTGGGGGGAGGGGCTGTGTCCCACCTCTCCCTCTCTATACCCGCTCATAAGCCGATCCCCTTCTCTGGTGTTTCCCTTTTTTACTACATACATTCGGCTTATGAACGAGTATATACGGTAATTCAATCTACATAGACTGGGAAACACTTTTTTTTTTTTTTTTTTACAGAAGGAGATATGAACAGACTCTCTGGGAATGGAAGAGTTAATACAGCATGGTCAATACATGCAGGATCTTTCTTGGCATGAATGTCAAACATTTACTATGCTAGAAGGCAGCCACCTTGACTACATCCAACAGTAATTCCCGATAAACAACAGCTGCCAGCATCAAAGATTAGGCTGGAGCAGCTTAGGTGTGGCTTTGAGACAAATGCAGATCTGAGTTCTAAAGGGGAGTCCATAGCTGCCTTCCATTTTAAATGAGTTGAAACCAGAAGAGACTAGAGGTCCCTACATGCTCCATCTTGAGCAGACCTTGGCCACCCTGGTTTGCTGGAGATCAGAGACTCCTTTATTTCAAATGGCAGAATCAGCTAGAACTGCTGATGCTAAACGGGATTCACTTGATTCTGCACAGATTAATACTGCTACACAACTCGCATCCCAGAAAAAGAGCTACTCAGAAACAAAGAAGATATTACCTGATATAATAGATGCTTCTGTGTCCAACGCTCCAGCTTGACTCTGGTAGTACTGCTGGTAGTCTTGCGAGTACTGTGAAGGGAAGCACAAAGTAAGCATCCGGCTGAGCAGACTTTTGCTCAGACGAGTAAACACTGCTAACAGCATTAACCAACACTACCCACCTGCGCATACTGGGTATAACCATCTTGCCCTGGCTGGAGGTAGCTGTAGTCAATGGTGCCTCCTTCTCCGCTATGAGGCTGCAAATTCCAGCAGAGAGTTTTATCAGAGACAAGTCAGTTCCTGTATTTCACTGTTTCTAAAATGTGCTAATACTGTATCCAAGCCAACAAGCTTGCTAGCTGTTATGACCATTCTCTTCCTTAGTACTCTGCTCTGTATCTCCATTTACCCAAGTCAGGAATATTAAATTGTCACTAGTGGGACTAAGCATTCTCTAGTTTCATTTCAGCAAAAGTAATGCGCTAGTGTATGGAAGCCTCTTCCCCAAATCCTACCTGGGTGGATGACCACTGAGCTGCAGCGATGGCTGTGCTTGCCACAGAGAAGGCGCTGACCCGGTTACCATCTGGGAGAAGCAAATCTCTGAAACCAGGAAGATCAAGTCACATGAACAAACAAGCGATGCTTTCTCTCAGGCAACCTCCACGCAGGAAATCTCCCTGTATTCTATAGTTCCAAGGGGATTCACTGACAATGCTACATGTGGATCTCTAAAGATACCTACAAACACCCTCTCAGATGTCCCAGCCAGCTAAAGTGCAGCCTGGCAAGTTTGGGGAAATGGGATAGTTACTCTGAGGCTCACTACTGTGCAATCCAGAAAAACTGAACAGAAATTATTTTGGGGAAATAATTCTGCATCTCTTAAAAAATCAGTGGCAATGACAGGGGCTTGAAAATGCAGATGAGGAATTCGCAGCCAGAGTTGATTATCATATTTTCGCTTCATGTGAAATGATGATGGACAAGCAACAGCAGACACTGGTTAGGCAAGCAGAGACATTTCCCCAAAGAGAATGTTGTACTAACAGCAGAGGCCATGACGACACCTGCAAGTCTGAGGCCTCGTCTATAAAACAGGGGAGGTGTACACACTACAAAGCTACTCTTGGCAGCAAAACTCTGCTGTTCTGCCGACAAAATAAAACCACCTCAACGAGAGCCATAAAGCTTTTTGTGGCAAAGTTAAGGTGACAAAGCATCAGTGTAGAGACTGCTGTTTGTTTTGATGACATAACTGGCTTCCATCAGTATCCCATAATGCCTGCTGAGACTGCTCTGCTCACTGTTTTGATCGTTGCTGCCCCACATGCATACGACCCTCCCCTTTCAAAGCTCCGGAAGTATCTGACAGCTGAGAATGCTAACCTGGAATGCTCCTGTTCTGCCCCACACTAGGAACACGGAGTACATGGGGGGGGGGGGGGGGGCGGCTCGGAGAGGAACTGCTGTGCTCCTTTGACATTCCTCAGCAGGGAGAGCTCACAGAGCTGCTCAGGATGCCGCTCCCGGCAGCTGAGGAGGCTGTGGGAGAATTTGGAGGGAATTCTAGAACCATAGACAGGCAGGCAGAGGGCTGCCCGCTGAGGAGGATTTGGAGGGAATTATAGAACCACAGGCAGAGGGCTGCTTTGGGAGAGACTGCTGTGCCTGCCCCCCCTTCAGTTAAAAAAGTGGCTGACAATCTACTAGGATGCCCCTGGAACGATGGGATTGAGAAACCTGTATCATGTGATGCTGTACCTACACCATGAGGTACTGCATATCCTTCCCAAAGCACCCTGCAGCCAGTTGTACAGTGGGATAACTACCCACAGTGCACTGCTCTCTGTGTCAATGTAAGAGTTGTTTGTGTGGATGCACTCTGCCAACACAAGGAGCTAGTGTGGACATACAACAGCATTTTTAATTAACACGCTTTAATTAAAGCGGCATAACTTTTGCCGACAAAACTTTGTGGTGTAGACAAGGCCATAATAGTTAGGAAAAGTCAAGCGCTTATAACTCACTTTCTGGCACTCTTTGCAAAATCAACACCAATTGTTTTGCCATCAATTTTCAATGGTGGCTGAAGACTCTGTAAAATCTGCAACAATTGAGATGCATCCTAAAAAGAGAAAATACCTGTGAGTATAGTACAAGCTACCAACTGAAAAAGCAAGGTATTGTTGAAATGAAGATTCAGTAGTGTTCATCCCAAGTAAGTATCAAAAGTGCCAACCCCTAAGGAAAAGATGGATAAATTACATGCAATTGCACATGCTATTCGCAAAGTGGCTAAGAATACAAACATTTCCCCACTCCCTTCATACTACAAGGGTAGATTTCGTGCTCTTGAGAGACGACAGCACTGATCAAAACCATGGTCTGTGGACAAGCTCTGAAAGACTCCCAGATGCAGCTTTGTCAATGTACCTTCCTCCTGATCTGTAAAACCTCTGGCTCTTCAATTCTCAATTGGCCAAAATGGTCTGTGAATGGAGGTCCACAGGGAACTTATCTGAGACTAAACTACCTGTTTTCAGTAGCCATGATCAGGATTCAAACCTAGTCTACAGAAACTAGAGCACAGATCCTACCCTCTAATACCAAAAAGCTTTCTTCCCCCTTTATGCATGTTTCATTTAAGGATCTCTAGGTGCTTTTTCACCACCATGAGGATAATGAAGAAATAGGCGAACGGTTAAGTGATACACTCGCTGTTACAGTGAACCAGGGCAGACCAGGAAATAGCAACCAAGGTCCTAATTCCTCGCTTCAGCCACTAGCCCATGTTGGCAATGCACTTCTCACAAGGTTCTTTCATATTTTTAAATCAAAGTGCATTAAACTCTCACCATTGCAGAAGACAGCTGCACAAATGCAAAGCCCCGATTCTGCTGGGTCTGCTTGTCTTTGATAAGGCGAATGTTATTGACTGCCAGCGAAGCATATGGAGACAGTGCGGTCATGATGGAATCCACTACTGTGTGGGGAGCTATGTTTCGTAGAATGATGGCTGAGGAAGAAAGAGACAAAGTGTTACAACAGTTATATTCATAAATGCTCCTCACAGTACTTTTAGTTATTATGAAACCAATGCTTGTTGGAAGGTCCCTCAGCATTAGACCTTAAATAGCAAAAAGAAATGTCTATTTTTAAAGAAAATTTAAGAGAAATCTCGCTTATCTGGAAAGAGAAGGAGGGTAATTTCCCCCCCCAAAGTTTTATTCTACATGAAGATAGAACCTGCCTACACACATCATTGAATTTCTCCTATAAGTCATACCTAATGAACATGCGTCATGGAGCATGCTACACTGAACAACCTGCACTGAAAAGGGAACAGGAAGTGGGTCCCAAATACATAGTACGACACAGACACTAGAGAGGATTTTCAGCTAGATCATTCTGTCTAACACATGAAATCAAACAAAAAGCAGAGAGACTAACTTACTATCACAGTAGTAATCCACAGACTGAACAGCTTCTGCTGATCCGGGTGGTACCTCCTGTTCTGAATCTTCACAGGAAAGAGGAATAAATTGCTGTTAATCATACAGCATGGATCTCTCACTCAAAGTTAAAACAGACTCAATGAGCCAGCCTAGGACCTGTGATCCCATTTAGTTTCCAACTGCAACAGGAAATATTCCACGTAACAAAACGTGCTCAAAAAGCTGAAAGTGACTTACCAAATTTATCTGCTCCACAGCGGAAGCATTTTAACCTTCTCCTGAAGTTGTAAAGGCAGCACTACGGGACAAAACAATCGTACTGAGATTTTACAGGGTTCATACCCTATCTGGCACGCTATGAAATGTCCATATGATGTACTGTACATCTTCGTTATGATGCTATAGTCAGAGACCGAACATGCCAGATTAGAGTTAAGATGAATCACGGCTGCTATGCCACAAAGTATTAGAACAAAGGCAGTTAACAGGTGATTGATTCTGTCTTAAATTAAATTACTCGGGTATTTGATGGCTGGGATTGTAGACCGGAGACTATGTAAAATATCCATGTACTACTATTACAGGCTCATGACTGTCACGCTAAGCCATCCCTCTCTGGTAAGCCACAATGTGCTACTGTTGCTTACTTCCTGATTAACGAGACATGGTCTAATTTGCCATGGAGTTTTGGCAGCTTGAGTTTGGGCAGCCCAATTTCCACTGCAGATTGCAGCATGCATAGCTAAATGAGAGACAGCAAGCACTGGTTGGTACAACCCAGGTCTCCATGTGGTTAACTTGTATAACTGCCAGAGAGAGCTGAGAACAACTTTTCTCTAAGAGGCGAGAACTAAGCTAGAGTGACGTAAAGCTTGTCTGGAATCATCCCATCTCAGCACTGCTGCGGGTAAACAACAGACAAAGCATTTTGAGTTTCAAAGATTGCTCCACTGACCTCCACAGAGTGATCAGAATGGTTCTTTGGGGCACAAACATGATGCAACAGAAAGATCTGAAAGTTAAGTTTCTCCATTAAAAGCTGGCATTTGAGCCGAGCCTAGCCTGCTGAAGGCAGGCATCTTGCTGCGAAATAGCATCAGAATAGCTCCCATATGGGTGGGGTCAATGAAGCCTGGCCTGCAGATTACCATTTTAAGACTTGGTTATTTACACAAGTGTCACAGAAAGTTAAATCAGAATTAAAGAGAGACTGGAAACAGATTTACTATAACTGTTGCTTAGACTGATGGGCTACCACCACCAGCACATCAGATTTAGTTTAGTGACCTATGTCTTAAATACATTAAATTGAGATATCCTATCTCCTAGAACTGGAAGGGACCTTGAAGGTCATCGAGTCCAGCCCCCTGCCTTCACTAGCAGGACCAAGTACTGATTTTGCCCCAGATCCCTAAGTGGCCCCCTCAAGGATTGAACTCACAACCCTGGGTTTAGCAGGCCCAATGCTCAAACCACTGAGCTATCCCTCCCATTAAACTGCATTCTATTTGCCATGCAACTTGGAACACAAAATAAATATGGATGGAAGCTTTCTTTAGTGCCATGAAATGCCATTCTACCAAACGTGTGACCCTAGAGACTGCTCAGTTACAGCATCCTGCCTGTGGGCCAGAGATCTAGTCATGCTCACACCCCCTTTAAATAGTGTTTTATTAAAATGGGGGTACAAGGCTGGGAAGCAATATGGACAGAGCAATCTGTTTTTGTTCTTGCTGGGTCATTTCCACTTTGGGCTCAGCAAAGAACATGAGAGTATTTACTACTGAGTAGTAATTCAGCACTGGATTAGGGTGGTCATATCCTACATTAGCACTCAACATCTACTATAGTAGAGAAATTCAGCTGACAAATTCTTAAATCTGATGAGCTAATGGGACTCTCATCTGACATCTCCTCGATCCTATGCCAAGATCCTCAACCGAAAATCCTAAATCAAAATTGGATGCCTTTCTGAAAGATGCACTCCAGTTCAGCCACAGGTTACCTGGCTCAATGCAACAACTGCTGAGGTGAAATTCCATGGCCTGAGTTATGAAGGTCACTTCTGGCCACAATCTATGAATTGGTGTCCATGTCACTTCAGGTCTCTCGACTGAGCATCTCCCTTTCATTTGATCTATGTTTTGTTTTATTTGGCCCCAGAGATGGCACATTTTAATCTTATTTTGTTCCTTAGTATCATCTGATCTCTCAGGAATTGGCAACATCTGCAAGGTTAACATACCTCTTTTCCCATATCATTAACAGTGGTAAACAGAACAGAACCCCAATGTTGATTAGAACTCTTTGCAGAAACCATGCATCTTACCTTGTTACAAAGCCAGTCTTCAAATTTAGGCCTTGGGTTGCTGTAGTGCATTGCAATCTGCTTCCCCTGAATCACCAGTTTTTTCTGCAAGAAAAGCAGGTTTAAGTTATTCCCGTATCAAGGCACACGTGTCCATTTTCCCATGCCAGAGCACACTTCGGAGGAATCAGTGCTCCTGAATTAAATGGACAACATATGGGGAGGATGTGGAGGACCAACCACCGCCACCAATGCTCTGCCCATCCAATCCTGCAGGGAGGAGGACGTGGGCAGTAAGAGAATGGGATGTGGAATAAAGGTAAACGGAATCAGGGAGTGTTGACCAAGCTGCCAAATACTAAACGCTGACATGGAACAAGGAAGTGTCTCAAAGGAGACAGAGTCCTAAACCTGCTGCATTCAGTATCGCCAGATTATAGGAGTTTCTTGCACCCAAGTATTTCTACTTCTGGTGTATCACTGAGCAGCTTTCTAACCGTGTCTTTACTGCTTCACTTCTGACCCTACTCCAAACACCTACAGCTTTAAATAATAGCATTTTGAATTTTTTCCCCCCTCAAGTGCTCTCTTCAGGATGTGTCCCTTTGAAAATACAGTAATTTCTCCCAAAGGTACCCTGCTTAGACTTCTTAGAAGTTGGATTATAAATGCCATCAACTGAAACATAGCTCAAAACGGATGCCTTTGACTAATGCACCAGTTCATGTGAAAGCCTGTGTAAGAGGTTTGTGTTCTTCATTTAAACAGCCAGGAACTCTCTTCAAAATGAGTAACTAGACTGCAAGTAAAGTTCTCCAAGGAGTAAGAAGAGATCATACTGCTTTCATCAGTGTCCTCTTAGTCAAGAGTGTGACATTACAAAGGGGCTGGGAGTTTTAATTTATTTCAGCAGCCAAGGTTCTGAGCTTCAATCATTCCTGAACCCTATGTACACAAAGTGCCCTTTCAAAGTATGGCCATTTACAGGCTTACAACTTAACAGTTAATTCAGCTGCCTCTAAGTATGGCAGGGAACATGTGTTGAGGTAGCATGGGCCAAACCCCAGACATTTTATTCAACTGAAGAATTTTTTTTTTTTTAAATGAGGGTTAAGCTTTATTATAGAGGCACTAAAGAAACATCAGAACCAGTCTTTTTGATAACACAATCTGACAGATCTAGGGTGTAGCACATGAACAGGGCTCTCAAGTTCTATACTGCTAGACAGGAGAAAGCTAATCTTGCCCTATGGGCAGAAGGGAGGATTGGAGGGCCCAGTACTTGCTGGATATGCACATATATGAAACAAAGATGCTGGCATGTTTACAATACATCATCTCTTCATCTAACAGTCAGCAGCAGGGCCACTGGGGAGTCTCAACTACTTTTTTCCCTACTGCTAGGGTGGCTCTGGTTCTTTCGGAGTGAATTTGGATTGTATCCGTCTCAATAAATTATACATTAACACAGCTTTGTATACATTAAAACTGGGATGATTTTTTAATTTTTTTTTTTGGCTAATGTTAATTTCTTGCCACCAGTAGTTCTGGTGCATATGTTGCAAACAAGGGACATTATGTCAGGAAACTAGGACTTGAACGTTTTGTTGCTATGGAAGAGGGCTGTGGTATGAAATGCATGACACTCTAGGAGGCTGCATGTTGCAATTTCTGATTACTGACACAAGAAGTCTCAAAATCCAACATGAATTTAATTTTCTTAAGTGTTAAAAATAAAGGACTATAACATTAAGTGTGCCTCCTTTTAACTTTAATGGTTTTCTAACCACACAAACAGAGCTCTCATTATATTGTGACTCAATGTGAGGAGATCAATTTGATGAATTTTGCTGCAAGGACTGATAACCAATATCAAAATGGAGCAGAACTAAATATTTCCATTCATGGGTAGTGTAATAGGAAAACCTCACTGTAAAATGGAATGAACTTTTAACAGAGGATCTATTCTGGTTTTCAGCTCCTATTATTCTCAGGAAAGAGGTCAGAAACACACAATGTCACTTTGAGAGAACTGAGCTTCTAGATGCCTTTAGCAGGTCTCATGATTTGAATGGACTCCAATAAGGAGTTCCCTCACTAGAGAGGGAGCTAGGGTCTGTCAGTTTACAATCAAATGTCAATGCTTTCATGGCTAGTACCAGTGATGCAGATATTCAACGTTACTACTGCACTCCTTTTGAAAGGTCTGGTACTTTGTATGGCAACAGTGATATGGGAAATGTCAGGTGGAAATAAAGAAAGATGTTTCAGAAGACTGGTCTGGGTAAGAGTTTTAAGAGCCAATTAGACCTGTACTATATAATTAAAACACCAGCACACAATTAAAGCAGTGGTTTATGCCTATTTGTCTAACAGGGGGTGGTTCAGCATAGCCAATTATTTTTCTCCTAATACTATCCTTGTTCCACTGTAACAAATTTTAATATATACAAAGCCTTTATTCTTTTAAATCACTGTTTTGGAACAAACCACTCCTTCCACCTTTTGTTTAGTCTTTTTTTTTTTTTTTAAACTGTACAGACTTGTTCCATTTTCAGGAATATCTAGACTTGGTGAGTGAAGCAACCTGATTGGCTTCCATCCAGCTGGTAGCATCTTGAAAGTGATAAAACTCCACGAAGGCGAAACCACGGCTTACACCTAGAGACAGCATTCAGATATAGACGGGATACTTGTGTTAGTCAGTTCCTTTAAAACAGGTGAATCTCTCTCCAACTGCTTCATTACGTCATGATAAAGCAGCTTTACAAATGCGACGTCAACTGCTGGGATCTGCTTATTTTGCCATGGCAAGGAACCAAGCTGCCTTAACTGGCTACATTTTGCTCGATTTGAATCCACGTTTAAAGGTAACCATGCAACAGACTACATAACTGTCAAATGGGTTTATGCTAGTGTTACTTACCCATACCTTTTAACAAAACCCCCTGAAGACAGACTTCTTTTACAGTGTTCTTCAGCTATCTAAAAGCTATCAAAAGGCCACATTCCTTAGCCATGGCAAACCTTATATTTTTATTTTGTGTGCTTGCAGATTTGGGGTAATTCTGGATGTTCTTGTGTGTCTGGGGGTGAGGGGAGAGGAAAATGGCACCGACAGCCAGATTAGAGCACTCACCTGTCTTTCTTTTCATCAGCCTCACGTCTGCAGGCTGAGGGCCTTCGAAGGACTCAATAAGCTCTCGAATCTGTATGGAGTTTAGTCATAACAGACAGTTAAAGATTCAAATCTTGACAAATATCCTTTTTATCACTGCAAACTAATTTGCAGCCTTCTACCCCAAATATTTTCTCTGAATGAGAATCATTGTGTAAAATCACATTTGTGAATTTACTTTACACTGAATTGAGAGAAAAGTACCACCTCCCTGTGTAGGAAGTAATTTAAGAGCAGTAAGTAATACTTACTACACCCAACCAGTGCTCCCCTTATTTGTATTTAAGTAGTGCCTAGGCGCTCCAGTCATGGACTAGGACTCCATGGTGCCAGGTGCTGTACAAGCAAGATGCCTGTCTCTGCCTCCAGGAGTTTGCAATCCAAGATATAACCTACAGTACTCTTGTCTGCAAAATCGCTAGACCCATCTCCCTTCCTCTCAAACCAAGAAGACTGAAGGGTATTTATATAAACACTGATCTTGCCTTGCAGCCCCCCTCCCCCCCCCTTTTTGACCTACTCTCTCCACATTCTCTCAAGGGGAAGAAGGGATCTGTGCAGAATACTAACTTCAATGAACAAGGCTAACAGGTTAATAAGGCACCATTTCCTCAACTGTACTGAACCTGCTTAAAGCTCCAGAGGTGCCCAACAAGAAAGATAAAGAAAGGGAAAAGCATCAGATTAGTAAGAAGTTCCCCAGAAGAGTGAAGAAAAAGGTCACTATTGGCAGAAATGTTAGAAAACTGATTAAAAGCAGATAAAAGAAATCCCGACATGGCACAAAATGAAGATACGCAACAGCTCAAAAAGACCCGTCAGTACAGGGAAACCCAAAGGCAGATTTGATCAACAAAGCACCAAGACAGTACATGGCCATCCTGTAGCTTTGCAAGTCAAACTGACCTATGGTTAACTACTGTTGACAGTGGCGTCTTTTGGAGCGGACTTTTACATACAACATGCCAAAGAAAAATTAAACAAACAAAGATAGCCATTGCAACTGTCTTCCCTAACCACAAAGGAAAGGCAGCAAATTTGTATAGCAGTAGTTGTTGCATTTTGGAAAGTGCAAACTCAAAACAAAATATGACTAACTGGTACATAATTAAAAACCCTACTTACACATTAAAGATTTGTTCAAATTCTGATCCTAAATGACAACATTATTCAAAGAAACTACACTACAGTCATTTTAGCAGTTAGCAGGCAAATCAATATTTAAAAACTGTTCAAGTAATACAGCTCAGCTAAATCCATTTAAATGCCTCAGAACAAGTAGCAATTTTACACATGATTTATGCCTGATACTCAGGATTTCAATAAAAAACAAATAAAAACATATACTGAAATTTTATAAAATTAATTGTTGAGTCTGGATTTGAGTATATTTATGCTTTGTATGAAACAACCACTGCAGCATCAAACTAGTGAATGAAAATCCGAAAATAAACTGGGCTGGCTAGTCACTACTTTCTTAGCTAAGTGAAATGCAAAAATTTAAATTGTAAAAGTGGCCAAAAAAAAAATATTGGTTTTAATAATTCAGAGAGACATTATTAGAACAGACACTTCAGAATTACAGATGTAGTCTGGTTAAAAATCAAATATGAACAGCTCTGCTTTTAAGTATCAGAGGGGTAGCCGTGTTAGTCTGAATCTGTAAAAAGCAACAGAGGGTCCTGTGGCACCTTTAAGACTAACAGAAGTATTGGGAGACTTGCATCTGAAGAAGTGAGGTTCTTACCCACGAAAGCTTATGCTCCCAATACTTCTGTTAGTCTTAAAGGTGCCACAGGACCCTCTGTTGCTTTTTACAGCTCTGCTTTTGTGGGTTTGGTATTATTTTAACAGGCATTAGGATTAGATTATTTTGGTTACCCGGCCAATCTGGCAGAAACAGAAGAGATAAAAGAACACTGAAAACTACTTCTGAAAATTATTGGAATTTGCATGAACACTGCAAAGGCTCAAGAGTTATCAAGAAATATAGCTACCGATCCCACTTGTACTCTGTCAGCATTATGGCAGCCATTTTACCACTCCAACAGCTGTGCTGACAGATTAGGCTGGTGCAGAGATGTTTTAACAGGCTGAAAAGCTAAGTAAATTGGTGTAAAACAGCCAATTACATTATCTTTGGCCTCCATCAAAACAGGAAAATAAATCCATATTTGTCCCTGGAAAAATCTATGTTAGTTACATTTATGGAAAAGTAAATAAAGAAAAATAAGCAGAATTAGCACTGGAAGTAGTTACTTAATAGCATCTTTTCTGTGCCTTAGCCAGGGATGGCTACTAACCACATGCGAAAGGCTTATTTTTAGATTGTTCTATTTTAAAGAGGCACATATGGCGTTAGCTGACCCACTTATTTAATATAAAACAGCTACAGTTTAAACCCCTTCAAAAATCCAAGGTTAATAATGGAAATATTAACCAGCCCTTCGAGATAGGATTATCTTTGCAACCTTCAGGAAAGAGGCAGTGATAAATTGTATCTTTAATATGGCGTAAATAAGGCTAAGTTTATGTCATGGAAGTCACTTGACCTCCTTGACATTCTCTGCTTCAGCACTAGGGGCTGCTGGAGTCTGGAGCAGGTAGCCAGCGGGGGTAGGGGTGGGGGGCCTGCAAGATTCCATTGACAGGTGACAGACTCCTGAGGGGTCCTCAGGGCTCCAGCAAAGGGTGACAGCCTTGCGCAGGGGAAGAGGGGGCATCTCAGGTGAGCGGCTGGGGGTGTCCCTTTTTCTCTTTGGGAAATATGGTTACCCTGCAGCTCCCAGCTACTGTGGGCGGAGGGGGAACCCCACAGATCCCAGCCACCAGTGTGGCAGAAGAAACAATGGAGCCACAACAGCAGAAGTCACAGACAGATCACAGCTTCCGTGAATTTTTGTTTATTGCCTGTGACTTACTAAAAATAACCATGACAAAATCTTAGCCTTAGACATAAGTAAACCAAACCAATTTGGAACTCTTGGTAGGGTAAGCAAAGCCATTTTCTTTGTATACTTACATCGTTTTCTGTAACAGTGATAGGAAGGCCACGCAACATGATGGTCTTGCTTTCTTTCTCATCATTAATGTCATTCCTGTAGTCATGCTCTCCATAGTCACCATCAGAATGGTACCCATCTTCTGATTTATCGCTATTCCGTCTCTCACGCTCCCTCTCCCTATCCCTCTGGTGAGTGAATACCCAGATTAGCAAACACGCACACTGCTAATGGAGACAGCTTATCACTCAATATGGAAAAAGAAATCTTAACAAGACCGGAACAACCTCCAGCAGATCTGGAGCTTTAATTTGCAACCAGACAGTAATTCCAAAGAAATAGTAAGAGATGCATCTTAAGTAACCAGTGAAGTTCCATTCCTGAGGAGAGTGGGTCTTACACTACTAATAAAAACTGTACTGGAAACCTTAGGGATGCTCTGAAGTGGTTGTTTAAAACCAGATTTGGATTCTATCACCTCAGAATACCTTCTCCATAAAAGTGAAGGTATCAGTTCTGCCAGGAAACCAAGAATAAAGAATGTGTTAATATATTTAGGGTTACAAATTTTTAAGAAATTGGATTACTACAGACAAGTGTCAAGATCGATACCAGAAGTTCACCAGTACAAAAGTCTGAGATCCCTTTCAAATAGCAAGCCTCTGAGTGTGACCCCCTTATACATTAAAAACACTTTTGATATAGTTAACACCATTATAAATGCTGGATGCAAAGCGGGGCTTGGGATGGAGGCTGACAGCTCGCGACCCCCCATGTAATAACCTTGTGAACCCGACCCCCAGTTTGAGAACCCCCGATCTATACTATGCTGATGACTATGTTATCAGAACGCTAATACAAAATTCACTCACAGCCTGAGCGAATGCAAATGTTTTCCACTTACCTCAGGGCTGTCATAGTCCCGACTGTCATAGTCCCGACTGTCATAGTCCCGACTGTCATCATATCTCTCGCTCCTGCGCTCCTCACTCGATCTCTTGTAATCAGAATCCCTTCGCCTGCTTCTAAAGTCCCGATCCTCCCGATCCTCCCGATCTATGATAGAGCCATACCTTCCACTTCGTTCAGTCCTACTCACACTGTAAAAGGGAGGTTTGTTCAGTTTGAGAATTCTCTCTCAGGGAAAAGAAGTAATTCAGGGAAATGCCATGGTTCAGTTTACTTTCAATACCACAGCATCTGTGTCAGCTCAGGAAATTCTAGCATTTTCAGTTCAAAATTAGCTAAATAAGCTACAACACTGCAAAAAACGAATGGACTACCACCCTCTCCTCCATTTTGTAGCATCATGTCATTCAATAACACAATAGTCAAATAGGTCTGGAGAATACACTAGCATACACATTATGTGGAAGTGCACTAGTGTGTAAATTGAAGAACGTGTGTAACAAAATATACAGATGAGAAATGCATTGACAGAGATAGAATCATAGAATATCAGACTTGGAAGGGACCTCAGGAGGTCATCTAGTCCAACCCCTTGCTCAAAGCAGGACCAATTCCCAACTAAATCATCCCAGCCAGGGCTTTGTCAAGCCGGGCCTTAAAAACCTCTAAGGAAGGAGATTCCACCACCTCCCTAGGTAACCCATTCCAGTGCTTCACCACCCTCCTAGTGAAAAAGTTTTTCCTAATATCCAACCTAAACTTCCCCCACTGCAACTTGAGACCATTACTCCTTGTTCTGTCATCAGCTACCACCGAGAACAGTCTAGATCCATCCTCTTTAGAACCCCCTTTCAGGTAGTTGAAAGAAGCTATCAAATCCCCCCTCCTTCTTCGCTTCTGCAGACTAAACAATCCCAGTTCCCTCAGCCTCTCCTCATAAGTCATGTGCTCCAGCCCCCTAATCATTTTTGTTGCCCTCCGTTGGGCTCTTTCCAATTTTTCCACATCCTTTTTGTAGTGTGGGGCCCAAAACTGGACACAGTACTCCAGATGAGGCCTCACCAATGTCGAATAGAGGGGAATGATCACGTCTCTCGATCTGCTGGCAATGCCCCTACTTATACAGCCCAAAATGCTGTTAGCCTTCTTGGCAACAAGGGCACGCTGTTCACTCATATCCAGCTTCTCATCCACTGTAACCCCTAGGTCCTTTTCTGCAGAACTGCTTCCTAGACATTCAGTCCCTAGTCTGTAGCAGTGCATGGGATTCTTCCGTCCTAAGTGCAGGACTCTGCACATGTCCTTGTTGAGTCATTAGGCAACCTAACAGGTCTCTTCCATACAACTATGATAAACTCTGTTTTGCTATTTTTCTAATCCAAAAATACATTCAAGTTAAGGTTTTTAGTAGAAAACAAATTTATCAAATTAAAAAGTGATAATTGGATATAAACCAGTCACATCAACTGGAGACTAAGAGCTGATACTATTTTTATTACTCCCTTCACAGAGACAAGGAAGTTCACCGCCAGTGAATTATTATGGTGGCACTGATTGCTTCTCCAGAGCTGTTTTCCTCCAACCCACATGTACAGGGAATGTGGCGGGTCCACATCACCTGTCATTTTAAGCAACAGTGGCTAAACTATTGTACTAAGTGGAAGGTGTTTTCTTTTTCCAATTCCTAATTAATCAAAGCATGCTGCTGCTTGCTACTAAGAGTATTCTCAAAAGGGTTTATTGATTTGAAAACTTAAGACACCCTGATGGCTCCTTAAGACTACTGGATCCAGTTATTGAGCTGTTTTCACCACTAATCCTGCCCCATAATGTGCTCCTCTAGGACCCCTACCACATATAAATAAAGGTTACTATAGTGTCACCTTCTCCAGCACCAGTAGATAGTTGGGTTTTTTTTAAACACCACTAGAGATTTCCTTCCTAATAACCCATACAGAAGAAGCCAATGCCAAACTAGTACCAATTTAACAGATATTTCTGTTAACAGGCTTCTCTCCTTTTGAGGGAGTGATTTTCTTTGCTTTAGATTGTAATAAAATTCTCACTGGCTTGTGACCTGCCCCCTCTCGTGACCCCCCTGGGGGCTGAGGAACACTGCCCTATAAGTGCATTTATCTACGTATTGGCGTGAGAATAAGTCCTGCTTAAGCCCTGAACAGAGCCATAAACTAGCGGATTTGGATCTCGCTCAGCCATCCGTGTGCTCGCGGGAATGTGCCCGGCTCGGGGAGATGCCAGTGGCCTGGGCGGCTGCTCGGCAGCACACAGTTCCTGCCATCCGCGGCCCCACATCCAGGGCGAAGAGGGAGAGCTCATCGGGCACGGCCAGACGATCGCTCTCCTGTGTGTGGGGCGCGGACGCAACCCACCGTTTATCGGAGCCCATGGTCCCACGGGCAGCTTGACTCCCAGTCCGGCACACAGACGATCCTGAAGGACAAAGAAGAGCAAGCGTCAGACTGCGCGCACGGGGGCGCGTATGGAGGGCGCGCGCGGTTGAGGAGCGCGGTTGAGGAGCGCGCTCAGGAGCGGCGCGCGAGACGGGGGGACCCACGGAACCCGGGGGGCGCTACAGACTAGCGCGCGGGACTGGGGTCGGAGCACGGGAGCTTCGGGAAACGCGCGGGTCAAGGCCAGCGCTGGCCAAGGGATCCTCTACTCAGGCAGTGATGGGGGATGAAGGGGACTCTCAGGGCCGGGCCACTCTCTTACCGACTCCCAAGCTCCGCCGATGCTTCTCTGCCGCTCCGTAAAATGGCGCCCAGGAAGCTCACCGTCTCCTGCCCACAATGCCTCGCGCCGGCCGCCTGGAAGCTTCCAGCGGCCGCGCGTGCGCAGCCCCCCTCAGCCGCACGGCGTGCTGGGAACTGTCGTGGGGCACTCCGGCCGCATCCCCCTGCTGCTGCTGGAGGCTCCCCGGGGAGACCCCTTCGCAGTCGAGTCCAAAGAGGGGCAGGACCCAGCCCGTCCCCCGGGACCCCCCCCCCCGAGCTCCCTGCGTCCCCCACACTTGGGTGGCCACCAACAGCTCCCGAGGCGCCCCAAAAGGCTAGAGCTGGCTACCCAACCAGTGTTTGATTTGTGCCAAGGCCGAGCTCCGGCTTCTGGCTTGGCGCATCTGTTATGGATGTAAAAATATTGCTTGAGCCTGGTCCCTCTTCCATTACACATTAAGACCGGAGCTCACAGGGTGAGGACCACCCGCGACCCTGCTGGGCTGGGCACTGCGAGAGCAGCAGTCAGTGAGGGGAGAGTACAGGAAACTGCAGCCCAGTGTGAGCTCGATATAGGGGCGATCTGTCAGTAACCCGCCGGGGCCAGGCACGTCTCGCGGAGCAGCAAAGCGGCCAACGACGCAGCAGTGTTAGCAACTCGCCCCTGCTCTCCGCTACCTTGGCGCGCTTTGCCCTACGCAGAGCTCGATGCCGGGTGGCTGTGGCCCTTTGCTCCCCCTTGCCCCAGGGCCTGGCTCCAAGGCGGTGGCTGGCTGCAGCGGGGCCAGGGAACGGGGTTCTTCACCCTGTGAGCTGCCCCAGCCGCCTACCACAAGCCGCGCCCATTGCCTGAGCAGCTGCGCACAAAGGAGCTGGCCACCGCCCCTATTCCACGGAGGCAGAGGCGAGACTACAGGTCCCAGCGTGCAGTGCGGCGAGGCGGAGCATTGCACGCCGGGAACCTTCTGATGTTGCCCACGTGCCGTCAGTGCCAATACTGCACTGCAGGGGGCGGGGAACGTGCCTCCGGAGCCACAGAAGAGAAGTGTTAGGGGGAGGGGGAGAAATGCATGGGCCCTACGGGTGCATTTGGGAGGGCATCAACAGGATGGGGGAGGGGATGTTTGCCCCTTCTTTCCCCCAGTGCTGTGCCCACTCCAGCTTGTGAGGCCCACCAGTCAGTAGCTGCAGAGTGGGGCAGTGCCTCCCCTCTGGGCACAACTGCTCCAAACTAACAGCAGTGATTCATGGGGGGGAGGGGGGGGGTCACTCGCAAGCCAGCCCCATCCTTGCTGTGCCCGTACATGGTGCAGAGAAACCACTGCAGCAGCCTATGCTCCTTCCAGACAGGAGCCCATCTAATACTCAGCTAACTGCTCCCACATGTTCCTGGGCACCCCAAAAATAGCCAGTGCTCACTGCTGTGCAGAGCAGCAGTGTGTGGGGGAGGGGGTGCAGTGTCATTGGCAACCATGCATTGTGGGAGGGAGTTAGGTAAAACAGCTGGAAATAATCCTTCTGGCTTCCTGTCTCCTCTAGGGAGAAACCACTGTAGGCTGCTCAGATTCAGCTGCATGGGAGCTAGATAATAAAACCTAGCATTTATGCGGAGCCTATAGATTTCATACACAACAAATCTTTATTGGCTATTCCCCTCCCTCAAAAAGCCCAGGACGCGGCAGCGAGAACAATAAATGCTGTACAGCAGGAGACGGATCATGTGGGTGATCTTGCTGTCGTTCTACTGTGGGGTTTGCAAAGCAAGAGCTATGTTCATTTTGAGAAGGCCCCAGTCTCCAGCAAACTCACCAGGAGAATGATGATGTTATAGCCCTCCTCACTGTGGTGTCTGAGACCTTCACTCAATAGTGGATGTTAGCCTCAAAGTGCCCATAGGAGCTAGAGAAGTATTTGTCCCCATTTTACAGAGGTGAACTGAAGCCCTACTTAGGTTAAGGGATTTATCTACAGGCAGGCAGGGACTCAGGGGATTGGCCAGGAATTGAACCCAGGTCTCATGTTCTAGGGCAGGGTTGTCAAACTCAAATGATCATGAGGGCCACCTGAGGACTAGTACATTGGCCCGAGGGCCGCATTGATGACACCTCCCCCTCCTGCCCCTACTCCACCCCTTCCATGAGGCTCCACCCCTGCCCCGCCTCTTCCCACCCCTTCCCTGCCCCTATTCCAACCCCTTCCCCAAAATCTCCACCCCAACTCTGCCCCCTCCCTGCCCCCAGGGGATGCAGGAGGGGTGTGGTGGGGGCTCAGGGCAGGGAGTTGGGGTATGGGGTGCAGGAGAGGTGAGGGGTACAGCAAGGGGTCAGGGTGCAGCAGGGGGCTCAGGGCACTGGGTTGGGGTGCAAGAGGAGTGTGGGGTGCGGCAGGGGGTCAGGGTGCAGGAGGCATGCGGGTTGAGGCAGGGGGTCGGGGTGCAGGGTGCGGCAGGGGGCTCAGGGCAGGGGGGCAGAATGCAGGAGGAGTGCGGGGTGAGGCAGGGGGTTCAGGGCGGGGTGCAGGGTACGGCGGGGTCAGGGCTCAGGAGGGGTGCAGCATGGGGCTCAGGGCAGTGGGTTGGGATGCAGGAGGGGTGCGGGGTGAGGCAGGGGGTCAGGGTGCAGGAGGGGTGCAGGGTACGGCAGGGGGTCGGGGTGCAGGAGGGGTGTGGCATGGGGCTCAGGGCAGTGGGTTTGGCTGCAGGAAGGGTTTGGGGGGCAGGATCTGGCCCGGCACGTACCAGGGGCAGGACAGGCTCCCTGCCTGCCTGTCTGCGCTGTCCCCGAAAGAGGCTGAAACATGGGGAAGGGGGGAGCGGAGGGGCTGTGTGTTTCTGTTGCTTGAGGCACTGCCTCCAACAGCTCCCATTGGCCGCGGATCCCCGTTCCCAGCCAATGGGAGCTGCTGGGGGTGCTGCCTGAAGTAACAGCCACACACAGCCCCTCCGCAGTCCCTTCCCCACATTCCAGCCTCTTCCTGGAGCTGGGCAGGCCAGGGCAGGCAGGGAGCCTGCCCTGCTCCTGATGCATGTCTGGATGCCGCTCTGGTAAAAACTGGGGGAGGACAGGGAGGCTGCGAGGGGCTTGCGGGCCGCAGAAAATCACCCCGCAGGCCGCATGCAGCCCACGGGCCGCGTGTTTAAGACACCTGTTCTAGGGCCAGTGCCCGACCTACTAGGAGGGGAATATGGACACGAAAAAGCAGCCAGATGTGGCTTGAGTGACCAGGCCTCAGAAGAGTTGGGGGGACAATACCACAACCCTTGACTTTTCCGCTGTCATGTATATCTTATTGTATCACCACCCCTCCCCTCTCCAAGGCTCTTTCACTTTCTCCATGGAAACAACACAGCTTAAAGTGATATCTTACCAAGCTCCACAGCTATGTAGCAACAGCAGCATAATGGCATTAAATCCAGCTATGGCCATTCCCTTCCATTTATAGACAAAAGAGACTGCACAGTATCGCCATGCTTATGTGTTCCAAACTCATGAGATTAAAAGAAAAGAAAAAAAGATTAAGCCAAAGTAAATATTTGGGCTGTTTTATTTGCTTGTCAGGTGTACTTGTCATGTTTCAAGCTCATCTCTGCAAGAATGGGGGCTAGAAACTTATTTTAAGAATAGGGGAGAATCTCAGTTTTTATAATCACTGGACTGCAGGAGCGGGAACTTTAAATAGTAAAATATAAGGCTTGCAAAAAATTTTAAGAGTTGGCTACACTGCTACAATATAGCTCAGTAGAGCAAACTAGTTCTGCCTGATATTCAAACCCCCTTTATTCAGGTGTAAGTGGTATACATTATGATCTTTGGGACAGCCACAGAATTGGCATAACCTAGGGTTACCATATTTTGAGTGTCCAAAAAGAGGACACTCCACGGGGCCCCAGCCCCACCCCCACCCATGCCCCCGCCCCAACTCCGCCCCCTCCCCTGCTTCCCGCGAACATTTGATTCGCGGGAAGCCTGAAGCAGGCAGCAGGTAAGCTGGGGGTGGGAGGAGGAGGTGCGGCCCAGTCTGGCCCCCGCAACCAAGCGGCTCCCTCCAGCGGCTGGACCCAGCGTCTCCAGCCTGGCTCAGTTCCTGGGGTGCCGGCCCCCGGCCCCGCACCGCTGGTCCTGCACCGCCAGCCCCCGGCCCGGCCCCGCACCCCAGGGCCAGCCCCCGGCCCGGCCCCGCACCCCAGGGCCAGCCCCCGGCCCAGCACCGCCGGCCCCCGGCCCAGCACGTCCCTATTTTCCCCGGACATGTTCGGCTTTTTGGGATTTCCCCCCGGACGGGGATTTGAGGCCCAAAAAGCCGGACATGTCCGGGAAAATCTGGACGTATGGTAACCCTAGCATAACCCTGTGCGGTTCTCCATTGAGATAGCAGCAGGAAAGCTGGAGTGGAAAAGTGGTTAATTTCACTGGCAGAGAAGGTGGGGTTGAGTGGTCTGCAAAGCATTCAGTTCCACTACAGTGCATGTTTCTCACAGGATATCTGGAGGCTGCCTGATCAGCAATCTGTATTGCTAAATCCACTGCATGAGGGACAACTCAGCAGTGTAATTTCAATACACTGGCCTAGAATCCAGCACAACTCGGGCAACGTTACTAAGCCAATGCAGGAAAGCTGCAGACAAAGCAGAGTGCCCATTTCCAAGCAACCTCTGCTCCAGGGGCCATGCCATCAATGCTGGAGCTAGAGGGGTTTGTCTTCTGAAGCAGCTGATCTTGGATATTCCCCCAGGGAGGAGGCTGTAATAGAAAGTATTGATTTTATGTAACACGCCCCGCTGAGGCCCTGCCTGTGCGACAGCCTCTGAGCAGGAGTCGAACTAGCAAACCCTGGACAGTGACAAGTACTGCAAGCCAGATGGCCTCAACCCCTCAGTTTTACTGACATCACCACTGGGTTTATGCCTCCACCCTGCCTAGCCATGTATATTGGTGCATTCTGGGACGATGTGGGCAGCTGTCCCCATAATGCCTCAGGAGGGGGACACAGCACCCAGGGGACATGAACGAAGAGCAACATCAGTGGCAGGTTGGGCAGTGCATTCCAGGACGGCCCACTGCCCAGATTGCTGGGAGGAAGGAGGTTTGGCCAAACAAGCTTGATTAAGGGTAGGGTGACCAGATGTCCCGTTTTTAAAGGGACAGTCCAGTTTTTTGGGAATTTTTCTTATATAGGCACCTATTACCCTCCACCCTGTCCCGTTTTTTCACAGTTGTTATCTGGTAACCCTAGTTAAGGGGGCCTGTCTATACTACAAAAGACAGTTACCATTTTCCGTAACTGGTGTTCTGAGTTGAATGGACATGAGCAACACATCTCAAAGATGTGTGCATTCGCCACATGCACTGGTACCGGAAGTTTTTCCCTCAACAGTATCCGTAGGGAACCGACTCCAGCGCTAGTGAGAGTGGCGCACATATGCTGTGGCATATAGGGCGCCGTCGGCTCCCCCCACCCTCAGTTCCTTCTTGCCAGAAACTCTGACAGTGGGGGAAGGAGGGTGGGTTGTGGAATGGACATGAGCAACACATCTCGAAGAACACCAGTTACAGAAAAAGGTAACTGTCTTTTCTTCTTCAAGTGATTGCTCATGTCCATTCAACTTAGGTGACTCCCAGCAGTACCCCGGAGGCGAGTAAGGAGTTCACGGACATGTAGATTGCAATACAGCTCTGCGGAACCCAGCATCATCCCTGTCCTGCTGTGTGATTGCATAGTGGGCCGTGAACATGTGCACCGAGGACCACATTGCGGCTCCACAGATGTCCTGGATCGGGAAGCGTGCCAGGAAGGCCACCAAAGATACCTGCGCTCTGGTTGAGTGGGCTCTGACTATCAGCGGTGTAGGGACTACCACTAACTCGTAGCAGGTCCAAATGCAGGAGGTGATCCAGTTAGAAATCCTTGCGTGGACACTGGGAGGCCCTTTATCCTATCAGCTGAGATGAAAAGCTGAGTCGATTTACAGAAAGGTTTTGTCCAATCTAGATAGAAAGCCAGAGCCCTTCTTACGTCCAAAGCGTGAAGGCGCTTCTCTTCACTGGTCTCATGGGACTTAAGGCAGAAGACCAGAAGGAAGATGTCCTGGCTCATGTGGAAAGTGGACACCATGTTGGGAAGAAAAGCTGGGTGGGGCCAGAGCTGGACCTTGTCCTTATAGAAGACCGTGTATGGTGCTTCTGAAGTCAGGGCTCGCAGCTTGGAGACTCGCCTCGTCAATGCCACCGCCACCAGGAAAGCTCCCTTCCATGATAGGTGAGATAGGGAGCATGAGGTCAAAGGCTCAAAGGGCGGACCCAGGAGCCTGGACAGAATCAAGTTGAGATCCCACTGAGAGGCTGGGGACCGGACTTGAGGAAAGAGTCTCTCGAGGCCTCTAAGGAATCTGACTGTCATGTCATGGGAGAACACAGTCTGCCCCTGGATTGGCGGATGAAAGGCTGAAATGACCACCAGATACACCCTGATAGAGGAGTGCACCAGGCCCTGGTTCCTTAAATGAATCAGGTAGTCCGAGATTGACTGCACTGAAGAATGCAAAGGAGAGATACCCCATTCGGCCTCCCAGTGGGAGAACCTTGTCCACTTTGCCAGGTAGGTCTGTCTAGTTGAGGGCTTTCTACTCTCGAGGAGGACTTTCTGGGCCCCGTCCGAACAGGCCCGTTCATCCGGGGTCAGCCATGCAACATCCACGCCATGAGGTGGAGGGACACAAGGTTGGGGTGCAAGAATAGGCCGTGCTCCTGTGACAGCAGGTCCGGTCAGTTCAGCAAGGGCCAGGGAGGGATTGCCGACAAGCTTGATAGCATCTTGAACCAGTGCTGGCAAGGCCACGCCTGGGCGATCATGATAACTGCACCTTGTCCCTCTTGATTTTTTGCTAGGACTTTGCTGATGAGCAGAATCGGAGGGAATGCGTACATCAGGCTTCCTGCCAATGGCAGGAGGAAGGCATCCAAGAGGGAGCCCTTACCCAGACCCCGTCTGGAGCAAAACCTGTGGCACCTCCTGTTCTGCCTAGTGGAAGATCTTGCTGGCTACCTCCAGGTGGAGAAGTTCCTACTTAGGTGATCTGCTAGTGTGTTCCTGGCCCCCTGGAAGGTGACACACTTCTAGATGGATTCCATGGTCGATGCAGACATCCGAGAGACAGAGTGCCTCTTGGCAAAGGGCTGAGGATCGCGCTCCGCCTTGCCTGTTGATGTAGAACATCGAGGCTGTGTTGTCTGTGAGAACTGCTTGACAGGTGAGGTAGGAAGACCGTACACGCTCTGTACACTGCCCTGAGCTCTTTGACATTTATGTGTCGCGTTGACTCCTCTGGGGATCACATGCCTTGGGCCTGGAGGGTGCTGAGGTGCACCCCCCATCCGAGGTCCGAGGCGTCCAAAACCAACTCGACTGAGTGAGGAATGCTGACGAAGGGAACTCCTTCCAGGACTTTCCTGGGGTGAGTCCACCATCGCAGGGAGGTAAGTACAGTTGCGGGGATGGTGATGACCTTCTCCAGGTGGTCCCTGGACTGGGAGTAGGCCATTGCTGCAGGAGTCGCATCCGGAGCCTGGCACGGTGTACCACATATGCACACGCCACCATGTGACCTAGTATGCATAGGCAAATCCTGGCCATGGTCAGGGGAAACGCGGAGACATCTGCGATGAGGTCTGTCAGTGCTCTGAATCTCTCCAGCCGCAGGAACGCCCTTGCGCAGGTCGAGTGTAGCACCACTCCGATGAACTCTATCCTCTGTACCGGAACTAACGTGGATTTTTTGTCATTCACCAACAGGCCGAGGCGGCGGCACTTGGCTAGCAGCACCGCAATGTCCCCTTGGACCTGGAGTTGTCCTTGACAAACCAGTCGTCGAGATACGGGTAGATCTGGATATCCCAACATCTGAGGTAAGCCGCCACCACTGACATGAACTTGGTGAATACCTATGGTGCTGTTGCTAGGCCAAATGGGAGGACCTCGAACTGATAGTGGTCGGGACCTACTGTCAACCCTCGAAGATGGCGATGTGGAAGTACACATCTTTCAGATCGAGGGTGGGGATGATGGAAGCCAGGGAGATCATGCAGAAGTTTGGTTTCACTAAGTAGCAGTTCAAGCCCCGCAGGTCTAGTATGGGCCGCAGACCGCACTCCTTGGCTTTGGTGATTAAAAAGTATCGGGAATAGAACCCCTTGTTTCTGTCCACAGGAACTACCTCCACCGCACCCAGCTGTAGTAAACCCTCTACCTCCTGTATGAGAAGATTCTCATGAGAGGTGTCCCTGAAGGAGGACGGGGAGGGTATGTGTGAAGGGTGGGTAGAAAGTAACTGAAGGGTGTAACCCTGCGCCACCGTACTGAGGACCCATTGGTCCGATGTTATAGACGTCCACACAGGGAGGAAGGAAGAAAGACGGTTGGCAAACAGAGGGGAGGAACGATCCAGGAACAGTCCAGTAGGTTGCCCTCGGGGGTACCCTCAAAACAGATGCTTATCTATCTGCTTATTGCGGATTGAGCCCACCTGGAATGTAGACGGGGGTTGGTGGCCAAGGTGCTTCTTGTAGCCCCTGAATCTTTCGTAGGCAGGCTTCTAGTGAGGGTGGCTCCCCGGGCTCTGAGGCTGCTTGTGGGCAGGGCTGGGGACATACAGGCCCAGTGTTTTTAGGGTCATATGGGAATCTTTCAGGCCATGCAGCTTAATGTCCGTCTGTTCTGCGAACAGGGCGTGCCAGTCAAAAGGGAGGTCTTGCATTGACTGCTGAGCCTCCAAGACCAGAGAGGAGCAGCCACGAAGCCCTGCGCAACAAGATGGCCGATGCTATGGTATGGGTGGCAGTGTTTTGCACTTATCACTAATGTGACCTTCGCCCAAGCACCGTAAACAACTATTATGTGGATCGCTAATAAGCATGGGCCTTTTACAGCGATCACAGGGTTTAAAACCATCCCAAGGCGAAGTCCCTTTAGGGACCTACTAAGGGCACGTCTACACTACGAAATTAGGTCGAATTTATAGAAGTTTATTTTTAGGAAGCGATTTTATACAGTCAATTGCGTGTGTCCCCACTAAGTGCATTAAATCGGCAGAGTGCGTCCACAGTACCAAGGCTAGCGTCGACTTTTGGAGTGTTGCACTGTGGATAGCTATCCCACAGTTCCCGTAGTCTCCGCCACCCATTGGAATTCTGGGTTGAGCTCCCAATGCCTGATGGGGCAAAAACATTGTCACGGGTGGTTTTGGGTACATGTCGTCAGTCGCCCCTCCCTCCATGAAACAACGGCAGAAAATCGTTTCACACCTTTTTTTCCGTGCGGATGCCATACTGCTTTCACCAGCTGGTGCAGTAGGACTGCTAACCATCGTCATCGAATGACTGCTTCCACTGCAACTAGCTCTTCTGCTCTGGCCGTGGACGGTGCAATAGGTTGGAAAAACTGGTCTTCCAACCACCGCTTCCTCTGCCACTCTGCTCTCCTGCTCTTGTCTTGATCAATAGCGAATTTCTCCATGTTGGCTGTCATGGGCTCCCGCTTCTGCTGCAACTCTGCTCTCCTGCTCATGCCATACCACGGCGAGCATGGAGCCCGTTCAGATCACCGTGGCAATTATGATCATTTTAAACACCTCGTGCATTATGCTGCAGTATGTTCAGAACTAGAACCTGCAAAAGCAGGCAAGGAGGCGACGGTAGCACAGTGACGAGAGTGATGAGGACATGGACACAGACTTCTCAAAGTACGGGCCCTGGCAATTTGGACATCCTGGTGACCATGGGGCAGGCTCATGCCATGGAACGCCGATTCTGGGCCCGGGAAACAAGGACAGATTGGTGGGGCCACATAGTGTTGCAGGTCTGGGATGATTCCCAGGGGCTTCGAAACTTTCGTATGCGTAAGGGCACTTTCATGGAACTTTGTGACTTGCTTTCCCCTGCCCTGAAGCACAAGAATACCAAGAGGAGAGCAGCCCTCACAGTTCACAAGTGAGTGGCGATAGCCCTCTGGAAGCTTGCAACGC
Organism: Chrysemys picta bellii; assembly: GCF_011386835.1. Classification (NCBI taxonomy): domain Eukaryota; kingdom Metazoa; phylum Chordata; order Testudines; family Emydidae; genus Chrysemys; species Chrysemys picta. The sequence goes on from NC_088797.1 coordinate 50,908,091, forward strand.
CAGACAGCTACCAGTCAGTCGGGAATCAATTTGGAGTGGGCAAATCTACTGTGGGGGCTGCTGTGATCCAAGTAGCCAACGTGATCACTGAGCTGCTGCTATTAAGAGTAGTGACTCTGGGAAATGTGCAGGTCATAGTGGATGGCTTTGCTGAAATGGGGTTCCCTAACTGTGGTGGAGCGATAAATGGAACGCATATCCCCATCTTGGCACTGGACCACCTTGACAACCAGTACATAAACCGCAAGGGGTACTTTTCAATGGTGCTGCAAGCACTGGTTCATCACAAGAGACGTTTCACCGACATCAACATGGGATGGCCGGGAAAGGTACATGAAGCTCGCATCTTCAGGAACTCTTGTCTGAACAGCTGCAGGAAGGGACTTACTTCCCAGATGAGAAAATAAACATTGGGGACGTTGAAATGCCTATAGTTATTCTTGGGGACCCAGCCTACCCCTTAATGCCATGGCTCGGGAAGCTGTACACAGGCACCCTGGACAGTAGTCAGGAGCAGTTCAACTATAGGCTGAGCAAGTGCAGAATGGTGGTAGAATGTGCCTTTGGACGTTTAAAAGTGCGCTGGCGCAGTTTACTGACTTGGTTAGACCTCAGCGAAACCAATATTCCCACTGTTATTTCTGCTTGCTGTGTGCTCCACAATATCTGAGAGAGTAAGGGGGAGACATTTATGGCGGGGTGGGAGGTTGAGGCAAATCTCCTGGCTGCTGATTACGCGCAGCCAGACACCAGGGCAGTTAGAAGAGCACAGCAGGGTGCGCTGTGCATCAGAGAAGCTTTGAAAACCAGTTTCATGACTGGCCAGGCTACGGTGGGAGAGTTCTGTTTGTTTCTCCTTGATGATAACCTGCCCCCTTGGTTCACTCTACTTCCCTGTAAGCCAACCGACCTCCCCACTTTGATCACTGCAATAAAGTCATTGTTGTTTCAAAATCATGCACTCTTTATTAATTTGTCACACAAATAGGGGGATAATTGCCAAGGTAGCCCAGGAGGGGTGGGGGAGGAGGGGAGGACAAGGCCACACTGCACTTCAAAACTTATTGAATGCCAGCCTCCTGTTGCTTGGACAGTCCTCCAGGGTGGAATGGTTGGGTGCCTGGAGCCCCTCCCCCCTACCCCCCGCCACATTCTTGGGTGTCTGGGTGGGGAGGCTATGGAACTTGGGGAGGAGGGCGGGCGGTTACACAGGGGCTGCACCGACGGTCTATGCTTCTGCTGCCTTTCCTGCAGCTCAACCATATGCCGGAGCATATCAGTTTGATCCTCCAGTAGCCTCAGCATTGCATCCTGCCTCCTCTCATCACACTGCCGCCACCTCTCCTTTTTCTCCCGCCACCTTTTCTCTTGCTCATCCCTCCTGTCCTCGTGTTGATTTTCTGCTTTCCTGGACTCTGCCATTGTTTGCCTCCACGCATTCTGCTGAGCTCTTTCAGTGCGGGAGGACTGCATGAGCTCAGAGAACATTTCATCGCGAGTGCGTTTTTTTCGGCTTCTTATCTGCGCTAGCCTCTGGGACGGAGATGATAGGGTGAGCGTTGAAACATTTGCAGCTGCGGGAGGAAGAAAAGGAAGAGTATTCTTTAAAAAGACACATTTTAGAGAACATTGGGTAGACTCTTTCATGGTGAACCAAGCTGTTAACATTACATAGCACATGTGCTTTTGATACAAGGTTGCATTTTGCCTCTTATATTGAGGGCCTGCCGGTTTTTGGAGGGGCTGCGGTTTTCGGGTTAACGTGCAGCACAAACCCAACTAAACCCCCCCACACACACCCAATTCTCTGTGATGATTGCTTCACCCCTCCCCCCACCACGTGGCTAACAGTGGGGATTATTTCTGTTCAGCCACAGGCAAACAGCCCAGCAGGAACGCCACATCTGATTGTCCCCTTAATAAAATTCCCCTATTTCAACCAGGTGACCATGAATGATATCACTCTCCTGAGGATAACACAGAGATAAAGAACGGATGTTGCTTGAATGCATTCCAGTAGCTGTACTGGCCGCGAATGCATCCCAAGTCTTCAGGGCAAATTAATCATTAAATATGCTTGCTTTTAAATCATGTATTATACTTACAAAGGTACACTCACCAGAGGTGTCTCTCTGCCTTCAAGGTCCGGGAGCCCGCCTTGAGAGGGTTGGGAGGCTATTGGCTCCAGGGTGATAAACAATTCCTGGCTGTCGGGGAGAACAGTTTCTCCGCTTGCCTGCTGTGCGCTACCCTCCTCCTTCTCATCATCTTCCTCGTCCCCCAAATCCTCATCCCTATTGCGTGAGACTCCCCCCTTGCAGGAGTCCATGAACAGGGGTGGGGTAGTGGTGGGGGCACCCCCTAGAATTGCAGGTAACTCATCATAGAAGCGGCATGTCTGGGGGGGTCTGACCCGGAGCAGCCGTTTGCCTCTTTGGTTTTTTGGTAGGCTTGCCTGAGCACCTTAAGTTTCACGTGGCACTGCTGTGGGTCCCTGTTATAGCCTCTGTCCTTCATACTCTTGGAGATTTTTTCAAATATTTTGGCATTTCATCTTTTGGAACGGAGTTCTGATAGCATGGATTTGTCTCCCCAAACAGCGATCAGATCCAGTACCTCCCGTTTGGTCCACGCTGGAGCTCTTTTGGGATTCTGGGACTCCATGGTCCTCTGCCAATGAGCTCTGCATGGTCACCTGTGCTGATCAGCTTGCCACGCTGGCCAAACAGGAAATGAAATTCAAAAATTAACGGGGCTTTTCCTGTCTACCTGGCCAGTGCATCTGAGTTGAGAGTGCTGTCCAGAGTGGTCACAATGGAGCACTCTGGGATAGCTCCCGGAGGTCAATACTATCGAATTGTGTCCACACTACCCCAAATTCGACCCGGCGATGTCGATTTCAGCACTAATCCCCTCATCGGGGAGGAGTACAGAAATAGATTTTAAGAGCCCTTTATGTTGACAAAAATGACTTCGTCATGTGGATGGGTGCAGGATTAAATCGATCTAACGCTGCTAAATTTGACCTAAACTCGTAGTGTAGACTAGGGCTTGGTCTCTAACTTAACAAATAGCTTGAACTAAACTAAAGGGAAACTATATGAGACATTGCAACCCATAATGCTTTATAGAAATATGCTTATGAGTGTAAATATGACATAACTGGAATATGTTTTATGCTAGATATGACATGTAACATATGATATCTCTGCAAAAGTTATGATCTACTGAATATATTCATCCTATTTGTATGCATGTATCACTTTTGTATTCAAAGTTATGAATATTGGCTGTGTACTTGTTTGATTTTAAGTAGCCTCAGTGAAGCATTTGGTCAGCTTCGTGAGAAAAAACTATTCTCAGTAAGTGCCCAATCAAGAAACACTTAAGCTGACAATGAACTTTGAAGGACACCAGTCCACATCTGAGCTTTCCTCGGAACGTGGCATCGGCCTGTAAAGTGCTGAGTCATGCATGGACATGTGACTTGCCTATGTGACTCCAAAACTCCATCTTGGAGCTGGATTCTGCATTGGAGAGGAGAGGGGTTTCTACCCACAAGAGGGAGACTATATATGCCCCTGGGAAAACCCCTCCATTTGGTCTTCAGCTGGCTCAAGAGATAGCCTCTCCACCCCTAAGGATACCCGAAAGAAACTGGAACAAAGGATAGTAACTGCAGGGGTGCGAGTGACTGCTGGACCCAGAGGTTAGTCTGTAAAAGAGGCTTATTGGAACATCTCTGAGGGTGAGATTTACCTGTATTTAGTTTTTTTTACTGTATTAGGCTTAGACTTACATGTTTTATTTTATTTTGCTTGGCAATTCACTTTGTTCTGTCTGTTATTACTTGGAACCACTTAAATCCTACTTTTTGTATTTAATAAAATCATTTTTTTACTTATTAATTAACCCAGAGTAAGTATTAATACCTGGGGGGTGGGGAGGGCGCAAATTGCTGTGCATAACTCTCTATCAGTGTTATAGAGGCCGAACAATTTAGAGTTTACCCTGTATAAGCTTTATACAGGGTAAAATGGATTTATTTGGGATTTGGAACCCATTGGGTGCTGGATATCTGAGTGCTGGAGACTGGAGCACTTCTTAAGCTGTTTTCAGGTAAGCCTGCAGCTTGTGGGGGATGTGGTTTAGACTTGTATCTGTGTTTGCAGCAGGCAAGCGTGTCTGGCTCGAACAAGGCAAGGTACTGAGGTCCCAAGCTGACAGGGAAAACAGGCTCAGAGGTAGTCCCAGCACATCAGGTGGCAGTCCCAAAGGGGTTTCTGTGATTCAACCCGTCACACTATATACAGTAATATTTGCAAGAGGCAAAAGAGTTTGTGTGTGGTCACAAACAATGTCAGAGCCCTCCAACACCTGGGGCTGGTTACACACTCCCAGAGTTGTGATGTGGGCAGGGCTGGCAGTGGAAGGCTGAGCAGCCCTTCCCAGCCTGACACCAAGGACAGGAACGGGCAGCTCACAGCTGTTGGACATGCCCAAGACCAGGAACTTATAAGACTCAGGGGTGTTGGACATGTAGGCTGTCAGTAATTCGGGGCAGGGACTGTCGTTTGGTCTGTGTTTGTACAGTGCCCTGGCACAGTGGGGTCCTGGCCCAGAGCTGGCTCCTAGGTGGTATGATACAAATAAGTAACAATAATATATGGCTAACAAGTTAGAACAGTTACTGCTAACCAATGATTCCTGGAAGGGAGATAACCTCATGCTTCAGGGCTTGAGCTAATCTCCAACAGGGGTTCAGATGAGACTCATACCAGCTGTGGCGTTTCTCACACCTTCCTCAAGCGTCTGGTGCTGGCCCACATAGGCAGGACGCTGGGCTCAATGGATCTTGGCTCTGCTCCACTCTGGCAAGTCCTGTGTTTCTAAGAGGAAAGGAAACTTGCTGCAGGAGAGTGACTCTGCGTCTGCAGAGCTGGCGAAAAATCACGTGTGCAACATTCTGGAAGCGTCACTGAGACCGAGGAAGCCCATCTCTGCCACTCTAGTCCTGCCCCAGTCACTCAAAGGGCAGCATGAGCCCCAGGAGAGATGAGGAGTCATCGGCTGGAGAAGTCTTGGGAAGGTTCTAAAGTGAGGTTTGTTTTTAAAGCAGAGATTTTGGGGGAGGAGATAAGGAAACAGCACTGACAAATTTTCCATTTTATTTAAAAAAAATTCTAGCAGCAAAACCAATAACAATTTGAAAATGAAGAGAGACACTGTGACACAGAAAGAGAGAGAGAGTTGGGTTTTGTGGGATTCCACTTCATTCATTCAAGTTCCTTATAGCGGGCAAACATAACTCTCCTGACAGCGTCCCGGTACGTTTCATTGGACTGCCTTTTGCTGGGCTTCCCTTGGGTTACTAAGCCAGCTCCCTTCTTCTGACCTTCTGCCTGAAAACAATACAGACAGCTTGTTTTAGCAATTCTTTGTGTTCTCTTCATCAGCACAGACTGCCAGGGAGATTGCTTTGGCTTTATTTGACAGCTGTGCTAATGACCTGGAAAAGGGGTTACATGGTGCACTAACATGCCGAGAGGATATTGGGAGGAGTTGCTGATGCTGCCGTGGACAAAGAAAGCAAGACAGCAAACAATCTAGGAAAACAGACTCCAAAGCATGGTCAGTCAATGGGGAGGGAGCAATCCAGGAAACAGCGATGCTCAGAGCACCAGGATGGGTGGGAGAGGACAAGAGCCAGTGGCAGCATATTATACAGCCAGTAATGGAGGCAATCAAAACCAATTTGGTTTGAGGAGGACATTGAGCAAAGGAAAAGAGGCTGAATCTCAGATCCCACAAGGAACAATCTCTCTCATTAACCTGTCTGATCACAACTCTCAGTTCCTCTCCCGTCACATGGGATTCCCATAGGCTCTCCTCGCTTGCTCTGAATTCTGACCTTGTGAACGATCAGTGTCATAGAGCCAGTGATTGTATTATGCAATACTGCCTGCCTAGAGTGTCCCAACTAGAGCAACACACAGCGTGGGAGTTGTGTTTACTTTTAAATGCTAGTTATTTGGATGCCGAGGGTTTGATCAATTCAACCAAGGGATCCAAGTCTCCAGAGGCTGAATGAAGCACAAGGCCCTGTATTAACATGAAATGGGAGGAGAGGACCTTACATCTTTGTGGCTTCTCCTTGAGAGCTTGACAGGATTGTCATGAGCTGAGGAATCTTGTTTGCAGGTCAGCCTCCCAGGGCTAATCTGAGCTGGCTTTTCTACAGTGCCCATCCCATCAGCTGCAGGGGTCTCCTGGTCAGGGCAGAGTGAGCACCTGAGGACATTTTCTGACCATGTTTGAACCAGAGAGGGAATGGTGTGTTTGCTGCCTGGGATAATGAGTGTTCAAGCACACACGTTACATTCCGAGCCTCAGGTGATCTGCTTTGAATTATACACTGGATCGGAACATGCAAAATTCACACTGCGTGCTATGTTGTGGAGTTACATACATCCTCCATTCAGAGTACAGAAACAATACCATGTGACATATGTAACCAACACTACACATATTTCACATATAGCAGCCAGCTAGCACATGCTAGTCTCATAAGGCAAAACATTTAAGTGAAATCTCCACATTATTTCAAACAAATGCAATTTGAGACTGCTTGAACTGCAAGGGGTAAAATTAAATGACTACATTGTTCATTATGACAAACTCCCTCCACTGTACTTGTCAAGCAGCACTGGCACATGTGATTGGGCTCAAGGCAGGTGAACCGGTGTGAAATTTCAGGGCCTGTGCTATACAGGAGGTCAGACCAAAGGATGTAATGGTTTCATTGGCTTTGAACGGTACCAATCTGTGAATAGGGGCTATTTCCCTCTTCCAGAAGCTGTGCACGGTTCTGATCTCACCAGGCGGATCCCCTACCCCCCACATTTCTTTCAGATGGGCATGGGAAATGCTACCAAATTCAGGATTGTACTATCTGATTTTGAAGGGAAAGGAAAGCGTTTCACCTCTACTGGCGACATCATGTCCTGCTGCTGGCGTCCCAGTCCTGAGCCTTCCTTCCAGCCCATAGCCTGCAACATGCGGCTTCCTTTGTTATTACTATCGATTCTTGCTTTACTCGCAGGATTATGGTCACTGCAAAAAGAAAACAACTATAGGTATCCATACACATCGCTTTATTCTATTTTCCAACGTGGTACCAGGGATTTTCAACACAAAATTGATTGCACCTTGGATAACATCAAGGGCTTTTTGCAAAGATGCACCCATATTGCATGCATGAAACATGCTGTTTAAGGCTTGTTTTGGGTTCACTATGGAGCATTATGCATGCATAATTCAGGCACATTTTGGAAAACGTAGCTCCTGAAGTTCAGTTTCAAGGTGACTTGCAGGGGAGTGGGAGGGGAAATGGGTGCGTATCCTTAACAATATATTCTTTAAGATACTCAAAGGCGGCCTGAAAAGTTTTATGTACACATGCGTGTATGTACAGGGTTTGGGTTTTATATATAAACTTTGGAAATACCAGGAATGGGAAGTCCCTCCTGTCTTGCTGGAGCTTTCCTTTTGAACACTGAGCTAGGAGGAATTGGGATCACACTCTCAGATTTGAGCTGAAGGGGTAAAGGTGTCCAATTTTTAACAAGGGGGGCTTTTCTTTCAACTGTTCTCACGGATCGTTAGCAAAAAACAAACAGCTTTCAACACTCTGAACAACAAACACTTCCCCTTTCAGTCAGGTTCCATTTTTTAGGTATCTATGCTACCACACACACAGTAAGTTCTCCAGTCATCTAATCTCTTCCAGGAAAAATGGAGAAAACAAAGACCTGACTTTCTGATCCACAAAACGCACAGGGAAAAGCCTCCTTCCAAACCTTCATATATCAGAAAGAAACAAGGAGCACAAACCCATTTCTTCTCTTTGCAGGTCACTTTTAAGCCAGCCTAGAACACCTAAGGCTTTTATTCTGCCTAGGATGCCTTGGCACCTGCAGACAAACCATGGCGCTGTGCCCCAGGCACAGGCAGTGCTCTCTTTGTTCAGCTACTCTGACAGAGAAGGAAAAATGCCAAGTGTGTCTGTCTTAGCTGGAGCAGATGAAAACATGGCCCTGCTCCTCCTCCTCCTGCAGCCTGTTCTGCTCCCTTCTCTCTCTGTGGTTCCAAACTACAGACAGGAGAACAAGGAGAGAACCAGTTGGAATGACACCCCCGAGGAGCCTGGGCAGGGACACTCACCTGCCCCAGATACCTGGCTCTCAACTTCCTAGGAACAGGGTAGCCAGGCTCCTCCCTTTGCCAGCAAGGATCTGGTCCCAGCTTTAAATCCCCCCCCCCCGCCTCCTCTGCCAGCACATGTTGCTCATTTCAAAGGGCCCTACTGTACATTTGGCAACGAGGCCACTGAAAGGTCAGAGAATTCATGAAAGGCTAAAACTCCATGTTGCTTTACACAGAGAATGCAGCCAGCTGTCCAACCCTTCACCCCCTCCTCCATCTGCCCTGCTGGTCTTATCTCCTCCAGCTACACACAATGTGCCAGTCTGGCGCACCCAGCCGCTGACAGCACCAGCAGTTCTGAGGAGTCCTGGATGCCCTGAAGCAGCTGTTACCTCTCAGAATCCCAGGCCTCCTTCAGTCGTTTTCTCTCTGGTGAGTCCAGGCGCTGAAATCTCTCTCTCCGGTCATTTCCCTTGTCTTTAATCTTCCCCTTTACAGTGGGCAGAAGAGAGTTAGCATTAGTAGAGAAGCTATGACTGAGTCACTGCCCTGCCTGCAGCTCCATGGGGAGCAGCAGTCTAGATAATTGACGTGCTCTCCATCACTGTAAGACCCAATTGCCTCCAAGTATTTGTAAAGACACAAAAGAGTCATCTCCTCTGCCTCCTTCCCCTTCCAGCCTGCGGGGAGGAGCCTGGTTAGTGAGCAGGGCGGTATGTTTGGGGAGCGAGGGAGACTGCAGAACACAACTTTTCCTCAATAAGTCATTGCCCTTCGTTCTGAGGGCAGTCAGGCCCCAGAACCGCTTTTGTGGCAGTGAGTTCCACAGTCTTGGTCCGGTCCTGTGGAAATTCAGTTTCCCACACTCACAAACATCCCTCTGTCAGGGAGGGAGAAAGGCTCTCAGGTAGCTGGGACCAACCCCAGGGAAGATTTTGTATATTAGACGAGAGAACAGGCACAAAGAGGGAACTGGGAGACACTCACCAGTGGGTTAGAGCAGCACACTGAATGTGGCCCAACAAAGCAAATAGATGGGACTGTCCCTCTGGGATTCCAGGGAGCAGCTGGAACTGTCTGATACTCTATGTCAGCAGCTGAAGAGCCGCTTTCTTGGCCTGACTGACTGACTGCTGGATACATAGGAGGCTTTTATAGCCCTGTGTTTGGCACCATTCCACGGGGCCTCCATCACAGTGTCACAACATTGCTCCCAACAAGTCCAGCATCCAGCCCACTTGGGATCAGACCAGTGCTTATGCTGTAGCTGACACTGAGTGGGGAAGGAGGAATATGGACATCAGCCACCCCTCCAGCATTGCAGACACCAAACTCCTGCTGCTCCCCACGCTCTGCAGGGTGGGTGCCGGCCCCTGCTTCACAGACTGGAATGCTCCAGCTCGCATGAGCACAGGGGCAGCCCACAGGGAGCCCTGCAAGGCACAGAGTGCTGGTGAAACAAGAACCACTTACATCCAGGTGGGCTGATGAAAAATCAAAGCAATTGAAATCACTGATTTCAAGCCTTGATGTAACCCGTTGATTTTAATCATGCTTTGCATCTGTACTTCACTTATTGCCCTAAAGAGAGGCTGATTCTCATTGGTCGGAAACCACTAAAACATGTTGATTTGCAAGTAAACAGCTTTTCCACTAAATGTGGTGCTACTTTTCGCTAACCAGGAAGATACTCAATATTTACATGCCTTTATTTGAGCCACTTGACAGCTGCGCTAATTTTGCATACAAGTCAGGGTACCTTGAACATCCCACACAAGCATAACACCAGCTCCAGTTGGAACCTCCTCCTTTTGCAAGGACAGCACCACACCAAGATCATACCTAGTGCCATTTGAGAGGAAGAGCAGATTCAGGCTGTTATCTGGCTGACATACTCATCTCTAAGGTCATACCTTTGCACCAAGGGCCACAGCATAAGACTCCCTAGACTGCACGTGGTTCGTAGGCTGAACTCTACAACGTGTGCATGGTGGGGGGAAGCGAACACTAGGGGTTGGCTGTGGGCTAGCGCAGGATCCTGCTTCGGTAGGGTGACAGATGTACCATGCTGAGTTAAAGCCTCCCCACCCCCACTTGCACACACCTCTCGCTCTCTCCTCTCCAGATATGCCAGCTCTTGCTTGGATCGTTTAATCTTCCTGTGGATCTCTAGGTTTTGCTGGAAGGAGGAAAGCAGAAGTCTCTGTCAGTGGAGAAAGCAAACAGCTGGAATCATGGATTGAGTCTAGATGATTTGATCTTTGATTTTGAGCCCAAAAAAACTTAACATTTGACCTCCTGCCTGACCTGCGTGCGTTAGGCCATAACCTCCGATGCCGCCCAGCATTGCTGCTTTCGCAACTCATTTAATACCCATGGACTGGCGCCTGCCCTTGGACAGTCAGAAGTCCTTCCTTTCTCTTCCCAGCCAAGCTGTAGAGCACGGAATCACCGTCACTGCTTCGTAGCCTTTTGTGTTCCGGAGAGTGTGTGAATTTGGTACTCACTGAAGTGAGCTGGCTGAACCTGTGCAGAACACAGGCAGGTACTGTCCTCACTTCTGTCTCTGCAACTCTGCCTGCATCCCTCTCCGTGCTCCCCCCCTCACCCCCCCCCCCCCCGAAATGTCTCGCTGTGTGTAGAAAATAGTGTCTATAGATTCAGGTAGTAAGTGCTAGTTTGTACGCAGCACTCTCAGAAGTACCCAGCCAGGAATCCATATCACCCAACAGCTGACTCCCTTCATCCACCCCATCAGAGAACTAGCAGGTAGCACATCCCAGGACAGGCATGCTCAGCCTTATCCCTTTAGCGCCCTTCCTTGCTGAGGCAGGTTAACCAATAACCACCCTACAGCACAGATGACTTCCTATAGCTCATCTCCACACTACGTCCCAGGTGTAAAGGCACACGGCTCTCCCCAGAAACCCGTGCGGGAGAATGCTCCTTTTAACTTCCCCCTTCCCAGTACAGAACATGGCTTGGGGAGGTTGTTTATGCCTGCTGGGTTCTGCAGCCCGTAATACCACACTTTAGCTAGTTACAGAGCATCCATACACGTTGTCCACACACAAAGGCTCTGAACAGAGAGGCTTCGCAGGCTACTGAGCCAGGATCCAATCAGTTCCACCCACACAACTCCTTCCCCTTCCCTCATAAATCACAGGCTAAGTCAACTGCAGCCCCGAAGAGTGGGACCAGCTGGGGCCCCCATAGGCCTTCCATTACCTTGTGCAAGTTGGAGAGTTGCTGATGCTTGATCAGCACTTCCTTATTGGGAAACTGCCTCCTGCACAGTAAACAGGCCAGCTTATTCCAGTCAGTTAGCTTGTCCTCGTCACTGTCAGCCTTCCTGGGCTGCTCCTCCCGCTGCGCAGGTGGATGGGGAGGCTGTGGCCGCTGCAACTGCACTTCCTCTTCCTCCTCCTCCTCGTTGTCGCTGTCTCCTCCGTACTCGCCTAGGAGCCCTATCAGAGGGTTCACCACCTTGGGCTGCAGACAGAGCAGCAGAGGATAATGCCACTTTGCAACCCCAAGTCTGTTCCGCCCTGCCAGGTCCTCATGTAATATCCCCCGCCTCTGTCTCTGCCTGGTGGAGAAGTGGGTGGCATTTCAGCAGCATGGGCACCACATGGAAAGAAGCTAGCAGCTAAGTAGTCAAATGTCCCCTGTATTCCCAAGATGGGGTGCCTGGCCATTAGCCACCCAGCCATGTATTTAAGCACGGGGATTGCCTCTCCAAGTCAGGAGGGACTGGGCATGGGGTGTGCAGCAGGATGTCTCTTTCCTGTATGCCAGTTGCAGTGTCACTCTCCCTGGATTTCCCAAGACCTTAAAAAGGGTGAGATTACTGCGTGTTACCTACAGACCTCTCTGGTCCACGAATCTTGTGCAAAACAAGTTCGGAGTTAAAAAAACAAAACAAAAAAACCCTCTGCAGTTCTCTGAACGTTCCCTTCTCTGGCTGATGAGCACCAGAAGCAAGAGTACCCCAAAGCCAGGGTGTAAATCAAGGGGGAGATAAGGAGATGCCAGGTGCAGAGACAGCGGCCTCCAACCCCACTCCATCAGAAGTCTGCATAAAGTTAAACAAACAGCATTGGGAGCAGGGGCTAAGGCTTTGGGGTCTAGGTGCAAATGGAGGGACCCCCAGCTGCATTCCTCTGCACTCCATACCCTGCAGCAATGGGGTTTGTGCTAGGAAAGCCAACAGAGGATCAGGTCAAGGTTCTGTCTAGTTTAATTTTTCTCCACTAACAAGCCAAACAGCAACACATGCTACAGAGCGTCTTACCGGGGCTGAGCTCTCTTCCTTCTTCACCGTGGGAGGCAATGGTTTTTTAAAGACGTCTTCCACAAGGGGCTTCTCTTCTAAAAATTCATTCTGAAACATCCAAGATCGGGAGTTAAACCTGCAGTGTCCTGGACAGCAAAGTGAGAGTGCCCAAAGAGCGGCTGGGAACTCACTTAGCGAGCATCCCTGACAGACAGTCAGAGGAAGGACAGAAGGGTTTAATGTTGCAAACACACCTTCTCTGGGCTCAGCAGAGGCTGTGTGTGTCCTAGAGGTAATGTCCTTGCAGTCTGGTGCAGCAGCAGCAGTTCTCCATGAACCCCCTCCCTCCCCACCAGTTTGTTGAGCACTTTCTGCTGGACCAGTCCATTGCAATACTGACAGCAGCTGCCAGGGAGGCTGCGTGTCCCTGCTACAGGCAGGCTGGGATCTGGGGGCATGACAAGAGTAGGATTACCCATTCAGACACCTCTAGTCCCAGAGGACTATGCACCCTCCTGTACTGAACTCGAAGTGAGGGAAGATGCTGAGTCGCCCACCGTGCTCGTCAGCAACAGAGCTGCGTAATCTGCCTTCAGAGTGTTCCCTGTTCAGGGAGCAGCTCTCCCCCACAGGTGCACTACAGCACGGTAAGGACAGGAGAGGAGGCGAGCGGTTTCTGGCTGCACTCATGTCAAAACCCCCATGCCCATCAATCCCCCTCTTGCTGGCATTTTGTTACAGCAGCTCCCAGAGACCGCAGTCAGGATCAAACCCCGTGTGCTCAGTGCTGTGCCAAACAGGCCTGCCTACATACGTTTCCCTGAGGTGGATCACAGCTGTCAGCTGGTTCCATACCACAGCTCCCCTCTGGGCACAGAGGTTATTAACTGTTGGTGTTGCAATAGCACTTGGGGGCCCCAGTCCAGACTCAGGGCCCCACTGTGCTAGGTGCTATACAGAACAGTAAAAAAGGATGTCTGCCCCAAACAGCTTACGATCTAAGCTCTGCCTGAAGCAGCTGAAGCGTTGGTCCCCTCCTCCCTCCAGCCCAGGACTGCTGCCTGGCTCTCCTGTCCATGTATGGTTTGGGGGTATGGGTTGATTGCTCAGGGCATGCGATTGGGCGGGAGGTGAAGATGCATTTGCTGGCATGTTGTCTTTATGTACCATGGGGCTTTTGGTGGCAGTTCTGTTACGATGCCCAGATGCCTTCAGCATTAGGGGCCTACGAGTTACAAAAGATTCCTAGACTCCAGAGCCTGCAGGGACCATTGTGCTCATCTAGTCTGACCTCCTGGAGAACACAGGCCAGAGAACACCCCACAATCCTTCCTGGAGCAGAGCTTTTAGAGAAACAGCCAGTCTTAGTTAAAAATGGTCAGGGATGGAGAATCCACGACAGCTCTGGGTAAACTGGCCCAATGGTGAATGACTCTCCTGTTAAACACATACGCCTTATTTCCAGTCTGAATTTGTCTAGCTTCAACTTCCCACCCTATGGCTGCCATCTAGCCATAAAGAACGGGAAGGTGGTCGTGACTCCCAGGTGGAGAACCCACACTCCGCAGTGACTCTTCTGCTCTTTCACTGTCCCTGCTCTCCCTCCTAGACCTTCAGCTCCTCTCAGCTCCTTCTTCGCAGCTCAGCTGCCGGGCCTTAGACACTGGACCATTCTGATCACAGAGACGATTTACCTTCGCTGAAGTACTTCTGCCTCTCTCCTTTCTGTCCCTGCCGGATAGCTCCTTCCTTTCACTTGTCTTTTCATGGCTCCCATGCCTCTTTCCCCGGCCGTTCGTAGGGGCCGATGCTGCTTCTCGGCCCACTGTGACTTGTTTCTGAAATGGAGTGTGTGCAAGAGAGTTAGCGAAGAGCAAACGCTTGGGTCCCAGTATTAGACTGATGATATGGAGAGAGCAAAGGAAAGAGATTGCAAGGGCAAAGGGACTGAAGGAGACAGTGGAAGAATGAGACAGTGGGAGTGGCACAGTGGACTTGGCTGGGGGAGGGGGGGGAGGAGTCTATGGCACAGTAACCCTGGGCACAGCCACAGGACACTTATGGCTACCGTCCGTGGGGAAACAGCCCCCCATGGGGTTGGGAAGACCTGCTCTGGATAGCGCTTTCCCAGCAGGGCTGTAGCTAGCACTCTAGGCTCTGGACACAACAATGGCTCAGCCATACAGCCAGAAGATGGAGTGAGCGAGAAGACCAGAGATAAAGCTTGGTTTTCACCATCACATAATGGTGGCAGTCATGTGCTTTCAGTCTCCGGTGAGGTCCAGGAAAGGCACTCTGCCTGTGGCATGTCTGCTGAACAAAGCAGGGACACAGACCTCTGAGGTGGGACTCTAGGGGACAGGGAAGAGCGTAGGGTGGAGCAAAGCACCCTTTAGGGCAGTGATACTCCAACTGAGGCTCAGGAGCCTGCAAGCAGCTCTTTAACATGTCTCCTGCAACTCTTTGCAGCACATGATATTAAAACACTGTGATTTCATTATTAACCAATCTAAGTTATTAACCAATCCGAATGCTTTTACTATGTTATTAGCCAATTACAGTTAATAAAATAATACTTGGTCAGTCATTTTGCTGCAAGAATTAGATAGATTGGATTAAAAACTAAATATTTCCCCCATCATACTGTTTAAGTATGACTATATAATACTATAGTAAATGAAACAATGAGTTCACACGACTGTGGCCCTTTTGGGTAATGACAATTACTAATTTGGCTCCTGAACACCTGAGGTCTGAGTATCACTGCTTTAGTGAGTTAACTGAACCAACGTGAATCCAATCAGTTCCAAATCTCTCCTCCCACTAAGTCAGTCCTGTAGACTCTACTGGGAAGGCAGAGCTTCTTGAACTTTCGGGGCACTAAGCAGGGGACAGGACCTGGAAATAAAGCCCAATCTGTATTCCCATATCCCAGACCTCCTTCAACTGCACCATCCGACTCCAAAGGGGAAAGTGGCACCAACGCTGTGAAATGTGCTCCTTAGAGGAGAGTTCACACAACCTGCTATAAAACCAGCTAGGTGTATATTCCCCTGCCCACCCACTCACCTGTGTCTTGGGGTCGTAGTATAACCCAGCTATAGGGTCATAGTAGTTCCCAGTCTCAGGATCATAGATGAAAGTGGACACATCTGATGGAGCTGAATGGGAAGACAGAAGAGCCAACATCAGATTCCGCCCTAGGAGAAACTTTTACAAAAATACAGGTGTGCGCAAATATTGAGCTGGGGGAAAGACGACCAACCCTGGAGATGGAAGCCCTCTCTCCACAGAGCATATACAGTGCAAGCTTCCCCACACTGCTCTGCCAATAGCTTTCACTCCTCTAAGGCCGAGAAGATAAATTTGTTTTCATGACCCATCCAGCCCTGACTCTGGTGGTGCCAGTTAATGCAATGCAGGCATTTTCCAACTGGCACCTGGACTGAGACCACCAGCTGATTTCATTTAAAGGGACACAGCCAAGTTTAAATCAGTTTCAAAATAATGGTCAGTTTCAAAATAATGACTTAAAAGTGGTTTGATAACCTGTCTCTGCCCCTACTTGACAAGGTGTGTGCCTCTACAATAAAAGCTACTCAGAAACAGGAGGGGAAACACTGATCCTACAGGGCGCCCATGAAACGGGCTGCACACAAAGTGCTGTCAGAGGCCTCAGGCAGGCACATCAAGGCATATGAAGAATGTTTTTTCTCTCTAATCACCATCAATTTACAGTGATCTAAGATGTTACAAGTAAGGACAGTCAATGCCACACAAGTGCAATTTTTTACATGCTATTTGTACAACCCTCCCATACAATTGCTGTAACTAAGAGAGATCAGGGGAAAATATTTCTCTAATTTTTACACTGGTTGATTGACTGTGTACAATCAGTTGGTTTCCCCTGTTTGTGTGGGTCTTTTACACACAGCAAGGGGGAGAGAAAAAACATAATAAAACAGGACAATGTGATTGTAAACCTGACAAAACTGGTAGGGGAACTGAGAGGCGAGAGTAGGACCAGAGCCTACTTTCAGCTCTTAAAAAATTGATTGATTTCAAGTTGGCAGTGCTCCTTTAGCCACCTATAAAGAAGAAAAGAATCCACGGTAAAAGCAAGGTAGAGTTTAGCCTTACACTGCGCTCGGCTGTGTCTCTGCGATTCGGCACCTCTCCTGTCCCGCATGCCCCTTTTGCCCTGGAACAAGAGAGCTGTTTAGACACAGGTCACAAAAGGAGACTATCTGGCAAGCACTCCTCTCTCACATGGGCTCCAAGAATGCAGGGTGACATGCCTTCAGCCACTTCAAATGGAGGAAGAGTCGACATCATTTTTCCTCTAATAAGGGGACAAATGTACTCTCTCGGGGCCTGATCCAAAGCCCACTGAAGTCAAGAGAAAAACCCATTTACTTCAGTAGGTTTTGAACAGGGTCCCAGTTCAACAGTGGTCTCCAACCTGTGCTGTACAGAGAGAACATCCCACATCCCATCCTCCCAATGCTGTACAAAAGAGATCCTGCCCCCACCTTGGATTGTCTGTAGCTGTTTTTTTAAAAGGCTCTTATGGGTAAGTACTTTTCTGAAGTTATGGCAGATAATGAGACAAGTATTGATTAATAGACATGCACCAAGATTAACTCTGTGAAAGCATTTCAGAGTACAGACAACAGCAGCAAGTTCAGCAAACTTTGTCCTTAGACAGGAAATTGGCTAAGCAGAACAATACAAAAGCTACAGAGTTTCTGTTGTGTGAACTGTAGACTAGTAAAGAAGATAGTTGCATTAGTCAGACTAGATGATCACAACGGTCCCTTCCAGCCATGGACTCTACAAGGAAGGAAAGAGTTAACATGATTACAATCTTTCTGGGAGGCGGTTTCTTGCAGTACACTCAGTTCACCTTACACAGTAGGTGCTTTGAAATCCGCCCCCAAACCACTTACATTTATAGCACGTTTGCTTACAGCTTACAAATCACTTTATACGTCTCTGATGATCCAACACACCTGTTTGTGCCAGTCCACTAGATTACTGTTCTGTACCTTTCTTTCTCTCTCTTCTGGATATTACATTTGAAACCAGTTGCCCATGAAGGTACTTGTCCTCCAACGTAGAATGAATGTATTTTGCCTTTGACAGGCTTTTTCTTTGCTAATGTCAGAAGCTACGTTTAGCTTTGCGGAGTATTGTGGGATATATACATCTCTTGACAAGAGTGGGCCAAGTGGACAGAATTATGGGAAAGCCATAATATAGTATGCCCTACGCCCAATATATGAGTACTGGCTAAGCCAGACTATTCGATCCCTTCAAGTCTCTGCCCTGAACCCCCTCTGCCCTAGGTACTGAAGGTCCAAGCAGGGTGTTATAGACTGAACGGTGCATGTTGCAATGCCTAAGAGTTAGGAGCAGAGCAGTTTTGCCCTTGGCTGAGTGTTCTGCCTTCAACCCTGGGAGTTTTTGGCAGTTCAAAGGAAGCGGTCTGGCAAAGGAAAGCCCAGTCCCCCTGCTGGCCACCAGCAGCCCAATCTCCCCTTCAGCGTGAGTGTCATCATAGCCAACAGCACAGATGATGACAATCACAACTAGCCCCTTTTGCTAGCTACAGGTAAGTCACTCCAAGATGCAGCACTGGCGCAGACCTACCGGGTTGTAGTAGAGTTTGTTGGCCTGCTCCCCGTAGTCATTTCTAGTGAGAGAGAAACAGAATTTCCTAATTAAAACTAGGTTAGCTTCATGTTTGAGACCCCTGCCCTAGGAAATGCCAAAGCCCCATCTCCTAGCCCCTAGGAAATGGGAATTGGTCAGTGGACACCAACTTTAAAGGCCACTTGATTAGGACAGTAGTTCTCAACCAGGGGCATGCGTACACATAGGTCTTCCAGTGGGTACAATCAACTCATCTAGATATTTGCCCAGTTTTACAACAGGCTACAGAAAAAGCACTAGTGAAGTCAGTACAAACTAAAATTTCATACAAATGACTTATTTATACTGCTCTACATACTATACACTGAAATGTAAGTACAATATTTATACTCCAGCTTGATTTATTTTATTTTTATATGATAAAAATAAGTAAGCAATTTTTCAGTAATAATGTGTTGACACACTTTTTTATGCCTGATTTTGTAAGCAAGTATTTTTAAGTGAGGTGAAAGTTGGGGTATGAAAGACAAACCAGTCTCCTGAAAGGGGAACAGTAGTCTGGAAAGGCTGAGAACCATTGGACTAGGAGGTTAAGCCCATACAGCCAAAATACTCTTGCCACTTGTTTTTCAGACACCCAAGTCACCTTGTCAAACTTGGATGACTAAAGTTAGCCTCTTAAACCTCTGGGAAGGTACCTAATTACCTATCCAGGCACCTGTGCACTATTTGTGTGCTTAAGCTTTAGGCATCCAAATATGATAACGTGACCCTAACTGGACAGACCAAGGTATCACAGCCCATTGTACATCGGATAGCGTTGCCTCTCATCTTCTCTCACCTTCTCTTTCCTGTGGCTAGATTCACAATCACGGTGTGCCCATCAATGCAGATTGGGGGATCCAGGTTCTGCAGAACCTTCACCAACTGCACTGCTTCCTGGGGAAAGAAGAGACAAGCTTGCATTCTTCAGAAGGAAACAGAAGCCCACTTCCAAAATCCAGCCATGACGGAAAGAACTCTGAAGTGACTGGGGCTATTCTGGGTGAGATATTTGATGCTGAACCCTCAATACAGGTCACCCACCACACCGTGTAACAGGCTCCAGAGGTGACTGGATATGAACCAGGTCTTATAGTTTGATTACTGAATTCAGTAAATCCATATCCACTAGGGTCTATGAGCTGCTAGGGAGAGTTTTGCTGTGCTAGAGGACTCGACCCAGACCCACCAGGGAGGGAGCCCTCCGAAGGATGGTTTGAGCTGTGCAGCTAGCAGCAGGTTGGAGTACTGCCCTGGGACAATAAACATTACAAGAGCCCCGTCTCTTTTAAACATGTTTCAAAGACTCTTGGGATGTGAGAAAGGGGGAAGTGCATATTTGGGCTCCCTGCCCATCATCCAGCCCCTTCACCAGCCAGGGAGGAACCTCGCCTGGATCTTGCTTTCCCTGCCACTAGCCTCTGTGCAAGGCAAGGCCAATAAGGAGAGAGTATTGGAAACGGTTCTGCCCGAGGACAAAGGCAGATCCCTAAAGTTGGTTGATATGTGAAAGTTTGCATCTCATAGAGCTACTGATGCAAGAAATTCACCCAGCTTAACGGTATCTATGATGGACTAAAGCGTGGATGGTTTGTACTGGAGAGCAGAAGGAGAGACGAAGAGCCGTCAGCCATTCCCCACACCTAGGACTAGGGACTCGTCTAGACAGACCTAAGCGGGACTAGGGCACGCTGAGGCTGGCCTGAGACACTGTTGCTTCCACTAACAAGACAAGCCTTTCCAAGGTAACTGTAGCGTGAACTTGGATGTCTACGATAGGACTATTGTTTTCTCTTGCTCTTTCTCTGCACAGACACTGGGGAAGGGTCAGGGCCACTTACAGCATGCGAGTCCAGTTCCACAAAGCCATAGTTGTCACTCCTCTGGCTAGCCCTTTTCTTGATGATGCTCACGCTGGAAGTGGAGAGACGAACAAACGGTGCCAACAACCCTACGATCACTTCCGGAGGGGTGAAGCGAGGAATACGCTTCAGCATAATCGCTGCGGCAGCCCAGGCAGGGGGGAGGGAGAGAAGAGAAGACCGAGAACATTGCATGAAGCCAGCCTCTTACCACCACAGTGATGGCAAAATGAAAATAAACTTGTCTGAATGCTTCGGATGCAGCTGCTTACATAGCGGCTGCTCACTTCCTCCCCCAGGTGTAGCTTTGAAGACCCAATCTCCTCCCATTGTCTGCGCCCCTACTATCTCTGGGCCCTGTAGAAATCTGGGTCTGCCCCTCCTGATTTTGGAATCACGCACAAATGCAATCACTGCTTAATTCCTGCCAGTGAGCCCCTGGCAAAGACAGACAAGAAGTGGCCAGGAGTTGAGGTCTGAACTGGTCACTGGACCCCCAAGAGGAGACCTGAGCCAGGCTATGACTAGCAGGAAGCCTCCCTGTTTGAGGACACAGACACTCTGCCATCAGGACAGAAGCTGCTTCATGAAGACGTCACTAGTAGCATGTTCTGGTGGTAACAGCTGTGCTGCCTCTGCTGCAGGCTCCATCCTCTGGGATCATGTGTGTGGTGCGAGAGGAGACCCTCCTCCAGCAGCTGTGCACCTCTCTGCCCTCCAATGACCAGAGAGAGGGTGTGACGTTATTGACATGAACTGTGACCGTAGAAAGAACAGGAGTACTTTATATACATATAGCTAATGCTAATTATTTAGCATTTATAATAGCTAATTATTTCTCACATCCTGGCTAATGCTATATGCATCCGAAGAAGTGGGCTGTAGTCCACGAAAGCTTATGCTCTAATAAATCTGTTAGTCTCTAAGGTGCCACAAGTACTCCTGTTCTTTTTGCGGATACAGACTAACACGGCTGCTACTCTGAAACCTGTGACCGTAGAGATCATTGTTGCAACCAAGGGCCTATAGTGGCACCAAATCTTGTATAAAGGGAGGTCACGCAGGGTGTCCATGAAAAGGTTATGATTTCCTGGTTATGATTATGCTATCTGTATGCATGTATCATTTTTGTATTTAAAGTTATAAGTATTGGCTTTATACTGTATTTCAAACTTGTGATATGCTTCTGGGTGACACCCCAGACAATTTGGTGTCAGCACTGCATAGTCTGCTTGATGGCCCATTAAGGACCATCAGCTATACAACTGACCCATTGAGAGAAGGCAGATACACCTTGTGACTCAGCAAGGCATGCAGGGACATGCCTATGAACAGAACTCTCAGGTTTTTCCATGCCATGTGGAACAAAGGAAGCACAGGCTGCATGGCAAGAGATTATAAAAGGCAGCTGCATCTCCTCCATCTTGTTTTCAATCCTGGTTCTTACCTCTGGAGGAACTTTGCTACAAATTGAAGCTCTGAACAAAGGACTGAATGACCCACCCAAGATGTGGATGTATTCCAGAGACTTAATTTAAACCTGCAGTTTATTCCACCACTGCTACAAGCCTGAACCAAGAACTTTGCCATTACTGTATATAATTGATTCCATTTAACCTATTTTAGCTCTCATCTATATTTCTTTCTTTTTATGAATAAATCTTTAGATTTTAGATTCTAAAGGATTGGCAACAGCGTGATTTGTGGGTAAGATCTGACTGGTATATTGACCTGGGCCTGGGGCTTGGTCCTTTGGGATCGTGAGACCCTTTTTTCTTTTACTGGGGTATTGGTTTTCATAACTATTCATCCCCATAAGAAGTGGCTGCTGGTGGTGATACTGGGAAACTGGAACGTCTGAGGGAATTGCTTGTATGACTTCTGGTTAGCCAGTGGGGTGAAACCGAAGTCCTCTCTGTTTGGCTGGTTTGGTGTGCCTTAGTAATAAAAGACACCCAGCTTTGGGCTGTGACTGCCCTGCTCTAAGCAATTTGTCCTGAATTGATAGTCTCAGTTGTGTCCTGCCAGAGACCGCATCGTTATAGAGGGTCCCTGGGAGGGTGGGTGCAGAGGGGGGAGAGCAAGAAGCAAAGCAGGCCCTGACCTGCTAGGCTCTTCACAGACCCTGTGAGAAACGAACTAGCCCAGCTGGCTGCCTCCAATCTCCCACCTCCCACCCTGAGCAAATCGGGCTTCCTGGCAAATCGCTCTCTGTGCTCCTCAGAACAGAGGGGGAGAGAGGAACAGGACCCTAGAGCCACCCCAGCAGCACGGACTTCCTTGGGGCAGCAGATCTGGAGCACAGCACAGAGGCGGGGCTGAGACCACCAAATTAATGGTATGGGGTAGTTTAATTTTCTCAAGGGCAGTTTGGGCAGGGACCACTCTCTTTCCCCAAATACCCTCTGAGAAACCCAAGCAGGGCCTCCCTCCCCAAATCCACCAGTACCTGAGCAATCCAGGCAGAGACACCCTCCCACCCCCTCAACTACCCCTGTCTGCAATAGATCATGAAGCTTACTGAATTCACACTGAGGAAGTATCCTTCAGACAGGTGTCATAGGGAAAAGCCATTGCACTCTGTCAGCGACAGCCCAACCTGCAGCCAAATCCGGGTGCTCTGCACTTCAGCCCTTTTTCTGAAAGCCTGAGACTCAACTTACTTTTACTCTCACCCTCCTGAGGTGCGGTCTGTTCAGCTTCCCTCCTGGCAGCAGGCTCCTGGCTCTCCTTCCAGGGAGGGTACCTTTTCTCCTGCGAAGGCCATCGCTCTCTGCCTTCCTCTCTCTTCCGAGGCTCGGGTTCCTGGGGCTGGCTCTGCTGTGGAAGAGCCGCGTGCTGGGGAGGCTGTTTCTGAGGCTTCGGGTGTCCTGATAGCTCTTGCTCGGGTTTTTCAAGCTTGGCTTCTGTTACTGGAGAAAAGAAATGGAATTAACCCATTTTCAGCATCCCCCTCTAGCACACACTACAAACCTTGTATTTTCTCCCAACTGCCTGCAGTGGACTGGCAAACAGACTCTGCTGTCCTTTGATTAGCCACATTTCTGAACATTTAGCAGGAACACGAAAGCTTCCTGGACTTCAACAGACAAGACATTAAAGCTCACGTCATCACATCCTGCTCCAACAAGGAGCTCATAACACTGGTCTACAATTTGAGAAGTCGTCTGCTTCAGAGATAAAATGTGCTATTTATTATGTATTTTGATGTGCTGAATTCAAATATGACAATTAAAACAACTGATTGGCTACTGTTTCTAAGATATTTAAGTTTTTACATTTTATGTCTATGTATATTGTGTAGATAGAGTTTTAATCATAAATTGTAAACCTAGGTCTTTTCATGTGTTTATGGTTACTTTACATAATATTTCACCTGTCCTGTTTATGTAACACTTTAAAAATCAGCAGAAGGGTTATATAAATAAAATTTATTATGAAACAAAAGGCAAAAAACTATTATGTACATAGTTTAGTCCTATTCAGTGTCTACTCAGCGCTTCTTGGCTTGTCTCTTGTATTCATTAAATGGAGCATCTCTTGTCACTGTCTAGCAATAGTCTGCAAGCATTAATGGGCTCCATTTGCCCTGATAGCGTTTCTCCATTGTTGAAATGTCCTGGTGAAATCGCTCCCTGTGCTCGTCGCTCACTGGTCCGCAGTTCGGTGGAAAAAAATCTAGATGAGAGTGCAAAAAATGTATCTTTAGTGACATGTTGCAACCAAGGCTTTTGTATGCCTTGAGGAGGTTTTCCACCAACAACCTGTAGTTGTCTGCCTTGCTGTTTCCGAGAAAATGTATTGCCACTAACTGGAAGGCTTTCCATGCCGTCTTTTCCCTGCCACGCAGTGCATGGTCAAATGCATCATCTCGAAGAAGTTCACGAATCTGAGGACCAACAAAGACACCTTCCTTTATCTTAGCTTCACTTAACCTTGGAAATTTTCCATGGAGGTACTTGAAAGCTGCTTGTGTTTTGTCAATGGCCTTGACAAAGTTCTTTATCAGACCCAGCTTGATGTGTAAGGGTGGTAACAAAATCTTCCTTGATTCAAAAAGTGGTGGATGCTGAACACTTTTCCTCCCAGGCTCCAATGACTGTCGGAGTGGCCAATCTTTCTTGATGTAGTGGGAATCTCTTGCATGACTAACCCATTCGCAGAGAAAACAGCAGTACTTTGTGTATCCAGTCTGCAGACCAAGCAAGAGAGCAACAACCTTCAAATCGCCACAAAGCTGCCACTGATGTTGGTCATAGTTTATGCACCTCAAAAGTTGTTTCATGTTGTCATAGGTTTCCTTCATATGGACTGCATGACCAACTGGAATTGATGGCAAAACATTGCCATTATGCAGTAAAACAGCTTTAAGACTCGTCTTCGATGAATCAATGAACAGTCTCCACTCATCTGGATAGTGAACGATGTTGAGGGCTGCCATCACACCATCGATGTTGTTGCAGGCTACAAGATCACCTTCCATGAAGAAGAATGGGACAAGATCCTTTTGACGGTCACGGAACATGGAAACCCTAACATCACCTGCCAGGAGATTCCACTGCTGTAGTCTGGAGCCCAACAGCTCTGCCTTACTGTTGGGTAGTTCCAAATCCCTGACACGGTCATTCAGTTCACCTTGTGTTATGAGGTGTGGTTCAGAGGAGGAGGATGGGAGAAAATGTGGGTCCTGTGACATTGATGGTTCAGGACCAGAAGTTTCATCCTCTTCCTCGTCTGACTCAAGTGAGAATGATTCTGGTGCATCAGGAACCGGCAGTCCTTCTCTGTGGAGTACTGGGTGTATAGCTGATGGAATGTTTGGATAATACACAGTCCACTTTTTCTTCTTTGACACACCTTTCCCAACTGGAGGCACCATGCAGAAGTAACAATTGCTGGTATGATCTGTTGGCTCTCTCCAAATCATTGGCACTGCAAAAGGCATAGATTTCCTTTTCCTGTTCAACCACTGGCAAAGATCTGTTGCACAAGTGTTGCAGCATATGTGTGGGGCCCACCTCTTGTCCTGATCTCCAATTTTACAGCCAAAATAAAGGTGATAGGCTTTCTTAACCATAGTGGTTATACTGCGCTTTTGTGATGCAAAAGTCACTTCACCACAAACATAGCAGAAGTTATCTGCACTGTTCACACAAGTACGAGGCATCTCTCCTCACTTTGGCTAAACAGAAATTTATCGCTTTGCAAAATCAAACACTGACAAATAAGAGAGCACGACACTGATTTCTAGAGCTGATATAGGGCAATTTGTTCAGCAGAGTGATGTAAGCTTTGTTATGATTGCATCATCCATGACTTCTAGGAATAACATGATGCAATTCATATCATGTATGATGCAATACCAGCTTCAGATTGCATCATTCATTGTTTTGCCTGAAAAGCAAGTACTGTCCAAACCCAGTCATAGATTTATTCATAGATCCAGTCAAAGATGTATTTTAGTCATTTCTGGTTTAAATTGAGATCCCTTCCCTTTATAACTCACTTATCCTCCGCCATTCCCAAGTCAAGGGTCGTATATACTGACCCAATAGCATATCTTGAAAACTAGAGCCAATCAACAATTTTAAGCATTATTTTCGTTCTCAGTGACCCAGAATTAGTAAAGTTTGACTACATTTATTTCAGAAGCATTTTGGCTGTAGAGCAGTGTTATCTGTACAATGGAATCCCAAATGGGTTTGGAGGCTACCTCCCGGATCCGGCACAGGATCAAGCCCACCTCTTACACTAATCACCCGAGCCTTTTATCTAGTCTGTACTTGAACACCTGTAGCCAGGAACTGTTAGTGATTGGTCACTGATTCTCTGACCTCGGTGTTCCAGAACAGCTGCGCGTTAATGGACATGTATAACTACAGCACTGACGGGCAATGTAGTGAGATTAATTACGAATTTTATGAGGTGGCTATCCATCCCAGATGAGGAATAAACCCTCCCCACCCCCCAAAAAACCCTTCTTTTGATTTGACTTTTAACATTTCTTGTACTAATTAATATTTCACACTTGCCTCCCCTCCCCCTTAGGCTGGATCATGTCCCCTCCTGCTGCCACCCTTACCTCCATCCTAGCAGCTACTCAGGCTGCCCAGACAGGAGCGAAGGAGATGCATCAGGCCCTGGCCATATTCTCTGCTAACACCTGTACTGCTTACTTAATAAGATCACGGTCTCACACCTTCCTCCCCTCCCACATTGCATTTCGTTCACAGGGACAAGTGCACCCAAGATATACATTAAATGAGCTAGGGATGTCAAGATCACCCAGACTAGCCAGTCTGAATGCCATGCAAACCATATCGGAGTGGTGCGAGACCTGTGGAATTTTCTATCTCCTGAATTTGGGCTGATCATGTTACAAGTTGTAGAATCAAGTCCACAGTGGACAGGGATGAACTGTCTGGTTCCCGGGATACAGACTAATGTCCGGAGAGTATGATCTTCAGTACCTGGATTTAGGCCAGTGTCGCTCCGAGGTACTGGAGGGATTGGAGATACTGAGTACATAACTGTGCTTTGGATCCATGTCCTTCCAGGCCAGAGAAGAGTTGATGGAGATTGCTTACATCTCCTCCTTTGGAAGGTCAGGGTCTTAGCTTCAATAAAGGAAGATCTTGTGCCACCAGCCATCCCTCAAAAGAGACTCTTGGTGCTGACAACCCAGCCAACTATCAAATCTCCTGTTCTTGGCGAACATTAATGGGAAGGCTGTGGAAGACAACTCTCAGAGTGCATGGTCACTTCACATCTCTGACTTGTGTCAGTCTGGGGCCAGCCCTGCATGCAGCACCGACTGCTTTACAAACAGATCTGTCCGCTGCCTTCAACACTGGGGATTGTGAAGAGTTGCTGACTTGCCAGCAAACCCTGGCAGGAAGCAAGGGGGCTGCCCCTCAGGGGTTTTGTCCCTCTCTCTCGGAGACCCTCTCTGGTTTCTGCTGTGTGTGGTTCCACAGCGCTCTGTCTCGTTCAGGGTGTACAAGGGGCTCTTAGCAAGGCTAAGCAACAGACATTGAGGATCAACTCCTCACAATCAACAGAACTGAAGACAGTTGATGTGGGCTAGCTGGCAGAAGCTCAGTCCAGACAAACCTAAAGTGAGGCTGGCAGGATGGGGAAAACAACCATCTCGTGTGAAGGGAATATCTGCCACCTTACTGAAGATGGATCCTCAGTGATTTTAACCTCAAGCAATTAAAATCAGGGCTATGGCTGGACCCCAGCTGCTGCTATATCATTTAGTATCAGTGACAAGGAAGGCTTTTATCAAGCTGTGTCTAACCAAGAAGCTGCAAAGATTTCTTTCAGATGTGGCTCTTGCTCCCATGATCAATGCTTTCGTCATCTCAATATCAAACTACTGTAATGCGCTCCTCACAAGGTTAAACCTTAACCTGGAAATTCAAACTAATTCAAAAAGTGGCAGCTCGCTTTGTAAGTGGAATCTCTCACCAGGGCACAGGACACTAGTACTCCGTAGTTTGCACTGGCTGGCTACTGATTTCTGAGTGGCGTTTAAGGTGTTTTGAGCTATAAATTCCTACATGGTTTGGGACCTCCACACTTGAGAGATCACCTCTTTATTTGTGCCTCACTGCCTCAGCTGAGGTTGGCAGAGGAGCTAGAGTTGGCATCCCCTAGGTTGAACTTTAGAGCCCATTCAATAGCATTACCTCCGCATATTAGACTTGCTGGATGCATCCCCTGGGACTGCTAAGCTCTGAGAGCCCTCCAGACTGCACCAAACATCGTTACAAATGCACTCTGCAAATCCAAGCACATTAGTCCTTCTACTAAACCCCAGACTTCTCTTACAGGGGAACTCGGAGGAGGTAGGGGGTGGGATGGGATGGGAAGTGAGAATGCGCAGAGAACCCCCGTATTCATGATAAATAACCTTTTTCTATTCCAAGGCAGCCTCTGCATAGGCCCACTGGTGGGACTCTAGTGAGCAATACATACCCCAGGAAGATGGGCTGAGGAGTTTTACCTAAATGAGGGGGAAGGAGAGCCCTGGGATGTTGAAGCACCCGGTCTCCCATCCCAGGCCATGCAGACGACTGCCAGGATGCAGAGGGAAGGTCCCTGCACTTGCGGTAGGCCATGGAAAGGTAGAAACAGGGGTGGCTGCTCCACAGATTCGGTGCCAAGAGTGGGTCCTTGTGTGACCCCAATGGGCACCGCAGTCCAGATCACTCCCAAAGCTGTGCGGTGTCTAGGGAACATCCAACAAGGGAGGCTATCTTGATGCTAACTCACCGGGGACACTGATCTGTCAGATGGCTATAACCACATATGAACACAAATACTGATAACAGTTATGTTTTAAGCTAACCCAACTCCTTATGATACAAACATATACAGTACAGGTGAGAGAACATTTATTCATTCATATAACACTGCAGCATGTAGCTTGGTTCAGAATGCTGGCTACATACCAAGGTTTTGTGCATGATTTGCACAAGAAATTACAGAGATTACATGTCCAACTGCAGTAACTGCATGTGTAAATTATGCATGAGAATTTTTCCATGCATTTCTACAGATGGGGCCCATAAACACCTCTCCCTCTCTGAAAGAGCATATCCACAACCCCAGATTGTGTGATGGTGATTTTCTTACTGAAGTCCTGCTCGGCGTGCACGTCCTCTCCCTCCAAACCACTTTTGGGCTCTGTCCCTGGTCTGCTCCCTACGAGAAAAAGGCATAACAAGAACTATTTCAAGGCCACCAACCACGAAACATGCAGGAGTTCACCCAACAGCTGCTTAAAGAAGGGCAGGGGTTCTCAACCTCTTTCTTTCTGAGCTCCCCCTGCTCTCTCTCGCCCCCGATGCTATAAACATTCCACTGCCCACCTGTGCCACAACAACTAGTTTTCTGCATATAAAAGCCAGGACCAGCATTAGGAAGTAGCAAGCAGTGCAATTGCCTGGGGACCCATACCACAGGGGCCCCCAGGAAGCTAAGTTGTTCAGGCTTTGGCTTCAGGCCCAGGTGGAAGGGCACAGGGCCCCGGGCTTCAGCCCCATACGGTGGGACTTCAGCTTTCTGCCCTGGGCCCCAGCAAGTCTAACACTGGGGCTGCTTGGCGGACCCCCTGAAACTTGCTTGCCCCGGACTCCTGATTGAGAACCACTGGAGAAGGGGACAACCCTACCCCTTAAGACTGTGTGTCCTTTTTGTGATCCACTCCATCGTTTAAAGACTAGTCACACAGGGTTAAGCCTTAAAACACATGCATTCCCATGGCCATTGGCTAACCAGACTAGAAAAATGAGGCACACAGCCTTAGAACATTCACAGCATCTGGAGGGGCCTGAACGTTTAACTCGCTATACAGCTGTTTGTATCGCCATTCGGTTAAGTTAGCCAAGAAGGCAGAGCTGAAAAGGTCAGCAGTTTGAGCTCTGCTTCCATAACACTGATGGTGGGTCACTCATGTTACAGCAACAGTGAAAGGAAGTCAGGATCTCTCTAAGGATGGGGCTGCAGTGAATAAAGAGCTCTGAACAGAGCACGGGGGCTAATAGGTAATGGCAGTTTGTTCTCTGGATCAACACAGATTGTAACACACACCATTTGCCCATGGTATGTAGGTTTGCTCTGCAGGAGGCACAGGACATTCTAAATCTGCTAGCAGAAAAGCAGCAGCGCAAAACCTTGCACTGTGAATGCCTGGCTGTCCAACAGAAGCAGATTCCTGGGTGGAGAGCCTGGTAAGACAGAGGTGCCACGGGGGTAACTGGCAGAATCCATGACCACAAACTATTGAGGATGCCTGCACTCCTATCAGTTCAGTGGCGCAGAGTCTCAGAGCTGATTGGACTCCGTGGTATTCCCAGACTCTTCAGCAATAGCAGCCAGACAGACCTTTGACAGCCCCTTCTTGGGCTGGGCTGTTGCAGTGAGAAGACCAGACAAAAGCTCCAGTTGCTGCAGTATGCGGCTGCCCATCTCCTAAGCAATAAGCTAGATGGGAAACACATCACACCCATGGTCTACACCCTACACTGGGGCACCATCTAATTTTGTGTCTGTTTCAAGGTCCTAGCCCTCATCTTTAATGCCTGTGGCAGTCTAGCATGTGTAGCCTGGACCAGCTCTCTCTCAGCACCCATCCCATAATGTTAGGAATGAAGGAGAACAATGACACTGAAGGAACAGAAGATGGTACTATCAGGTACTGGCAGCAGGATGTTCTGGATTAAGGGCACTGTCCTGTGGAACTCCCTCCCACTACAGATCAGTGTGGCCCTGTGCCTTGCCTCGCATGCAGAGCAAACAGCCTGGCAGCATATCTACCTCCAGTACTGCTACTAATTCTCTTATATGGTACCTAGACATCCCACTGCATGGCACATCCATGTCAAAGAAACCAGTCAACAGAGACATTCACGCCCTACGGCAAATTAAGGCTTTTAATCTACACCTATAAAACTCAGTTTGGCACAGTGACAAAATATACTCACCATCTCTCGGGAGCTTGCAATAGGAGCAGGAAGATCTGTACCCCACAGTACACACTTTACACTGCAGTGAAAGACAGGCAGCATGAGGGAGAGACATTTAAAAGGCTATTGTAACAACTGTCAACATGTTCCAAAAGTCACAGTCGCTGCTTCACTTTGAGAACGTAGCCAGGTTAGTTACATGAGCGAATAACACAAAGATCTTGTCTACACTACAAGATATTTCGGTATAATCCACCCCCCCCCCCCGAGCGAGGTAAGTTACACTGACCTAAGCACTGGTGTAGACTGTGCTATGGCAGCTGGAGAGCTTCTCCCACCGACATAGCTACCGTTTCTCTTGCAAGTGGTTTTATTATGCCGCTGGGAAAGCTCTCCCCATCGGCATACAGCGTCTTCACCAGACGCAGTGCAGCTGCAGCGCTGTATGTCTAAAAAAGCCCTAAGAGACTGAAGGAGACAAGATAGGTGACATTAGCTGGCAGAGAGCAGAGGGCTGGCATGAAGGGTAGAAGCTGGTGAGGCATGGAGTCCCACAGGACTCCACCCTGGGAACAGCAAGAGGGATTTTCAAGTGACTGAGGAGCACAAGTCCCATCTTTATTAATTTGCATGACTGTCGCTAGAGCCGCGTGCATGGCTCCTAGGCAGCTTTTCTAAGACTGGGCTTTCCTCCTAAAAAACAAAACCCAATGAAGCAAGGACCAACTTGCTCAGCACATTAAAGAGACTCTGCAGATCAGACCTCTCCTAGATTGCCAGCCACCTTGTACTTTGAAAGAATCCAGAGGTGCAGTTAGTTTCCCCTTTCTCAATTGATGCCTGAGGCAGGGAAGTGAAAATTCCCCCAATGTAAAGTGCAGTTTTACTGTGAAGGTACATGGCTCCATGCTATAGAATCTATAGCATGGAGCCAACGCCGACAGAAATACTGTTCCTGGCAGTGCAGGAACACCCCCTCCTGGACAACATTAGCTATGTCAACAGAAGCCCTCTTCCATCCATACAGTTTTGTCTACTCTGGAATAGCTCTGTCAGTCGGGGGGGGGGGGGGGGGGGAGGGGGGGGAGAGAGAGAGGATAACACCACTGACAGCCGCGGCTATGCCGACCCCTAGCTTTTAAGTGTAGACCAAGCCTCTCAATTTGGGGGTGGGATATAAACGGGGGTCAGCAGGTTTTGACCCCCTTGCCCTTCCCAGGTTGTTCAATGGGAGGGGGGTCCCAACTGGACGGGAGGATAATCCAGGAAGGCGGGGGGAGGCAGGATCCTGAAATGGAAAAGGTGCAGACCCTCCCCACTAAAAATCTCTCTGAACATGGCATTGTGAGTTTTCATAGTTATGGATTCATAAATTCCAGTTTGATTTTCCCGCCCTTTCTCACAGCCCTGAAAACTGCTTGGAGAGTCACACTGGGCTCTCTCAGGCTGGTGCATGGACACCAGGAACAAAGATCCCACTTCTGGTGACAACTGGATAATTCCACTATCATCAAATCACCTTCTGACATCTGTGCCACCCCATGTACTAAATGGAGCATCACAAATGGCAATGAAGGTCCAATTTATCCTTAACAATGGAACTTAGTTAGCAATCTGATTGGTGATGCATGAACCAGAGCTGAATCCACCTCACTACCCTCGGAAAGAAAAGGGGCGAGGGAAAAATAAGTGAAATAAATCCTCCATTGCCATGTACTTACGCGTTTGCAGCGCCAAAATTCCGGGCATGGCGTGTACTCAAGGGTCACTTCTTTACCACCAATCACAAGGGTTCCCTGTTGAGACAAGGGAGTCAATGACTAACATGCCAAACACACTAGGAAATTCAACGGTGGGAAAGAGGCTAAGCAAGCCCCAGGATTCCAACCCAATGGGTTTCGTAAGCAAAGTAAGATGGCAAAAAAACCCAAAATCACCAGCTCAATTACAGAGCTGGAGCTTCACCAAGGAAATGAAAGGAGGGAACCAGCCTTTGCCCCTGCCACGGCACTTGCGCTGCACTGTTGACATGGTTTGTGCCAGGGCAGCTGGCCCAGGAAAGCTTTGACAGCTCCTCAAAGTGGAACAGACAGAATACAATGATCCCAAGATAAGCACACATGGGAATTGCTTTGACTCACTGCAAAGTCAACAGGTTGGGAAAGGGGCAGCTGGCCAAACTGCTCCAACCCAGCCACATCCTTGTCTGCTGGATGGGCCTCAGGAGAGGACACCTTGCTGGCATGGACACTCGAGAAGGAACAAAAGGGAAAACACCACAAACAAGGGCAAGAGGAATTTGGTACCTGTATTGGCCTCTCCGTCCTTCCTCAGAACCTGGCTTTTCTCCAAGGAAACGTCCCACCCCATGGGGGAGGCTGTTGGCTTGGGAGAGGGCACAGCATGCCACCATGTGGAGAAAGCAGGTTTGGGGCTGACTTTGAGCGCTCAGGCAGTGGCCAGACAAGAGCTGAGAGTACGTCAGGGGGAGAGAAACGGGACAACAGGACAATACAGGGGGACTATCATGTCCCTGGTCCAACTCTAGTGCATTCTTTTAGAGCTTCCCCTTGGGAGAAGACAGCAGTCTTGGCAGACACTTGGAGCCCTTCGGGACAACAAGCTCTGCTGTGATACAGCTGGGTATATGGATTTTAAAGGGTAAAATGAAGTGGAAGGTGAAAGTCCCAGATATCCACTTGGACCTGCCTTTGAAACCAGTGAGCAGTGAAGACTCCCAGTGGCATTCATCACACTCACACAGAGCCCAGGCTTACATACCCAGGGCATCAGCACTCACAAGAAATCCAGAGATTAGACTTGGTACCTGACAAAGGGTTTGGCTCTAGAATAGCTGGGGGTAAGTCACCTTCTCCTTTGACACTTATTGGGCCAGGTGTCTGTATCACCCAAGGTGGAGAACAGACAACCTGCACCCAACGCATACTGGCACATGGAGAAAATCTCATGCTTTCTCTTCATTCCATGCTCTGGTTTTTGATGAGGAACACTCAAGATTTTTTTCCAGATGCAGACTGTCAGCTAGCTCTAGAGAACCCCAGCAACAGAACAATACTTCTACTTCCTCTCCAGTTCGCAGCTGAACAACAAACCATACTCTCAGCACACATCCACACTCAGTTAAAGCCCCTTTCTCCAACTACACACAACCATCGCTAATGCAAAACAACTGCACAGCTTCTTACCAATGCTGGTTCAGCCTAGCACCCTGGGATTGGGGCTAGTAAATTCTATTATTTGATGGGGGGAGGGGTCTCTTAACTGCTCCTATCTACAAAGCTACTTCATCTGTGACATCAGAACCCATTACAGACAGTACAAAGAGCACCACAAGAGCAGCAAACACCAAATGAAACAGCTCCCACCAGCATGCTGGAGAAAGACAAAAACACTTGCAGCCCAAATCATTACTCCAGAATGAACATACAACAGAAACCAATTTAATTTGCTAAATCAAGTGCTCAGCTCCAGACCTCCACCCGCTAGCTATCAATTTCTGAGGTTCAGATTCTGAAATTGCTGACACCTGCACTCAAGCTCCTGCTCTCTGGATCTCACACCTGCTTTTCTGGTCTGCACTCACATCTGGAAGAGACATTGTGGTATAAGAGAAACAGAGCACAGATACAGTAATAAAGAGAGTAACCTTCGACTTCTAACACACAGTGATGGTCTCCAAGCAAAATAAACACCTCAGGTTTTGTCACTCATGCTACAGAATTAAATTAACCCAGCTTGCTTTTTTTTTTTTTTTTCATTTCCTCATTCAAGACAAGAGACACAATTCTCATATAATTGGAAGGCAGCCAGTGCCTCACCAAACCAAACTGTCTTCTGGCAGTACCCGGCTACTGCAGGATGACGCATCATCTCCCCTCAGCTCCAGGCTCACTTTGGTTTCTAACAAGTCCATGGGGCGATTACTTCAACCCCAGCAGACACAAATTCAGAATGTATTTGCAGTGGAGTGGAGTCCACCAGTGCAACCAGATAATCCAAAGATGGCTCTTGCTCAGGGTCATTAATTACTAGGGTCAGCTGCTGGAGTCCAGTTTCTTAAGATGTTTAGTACTCCAGACTGGATTTTTGTTCTGCCTAGCACAATAGGGTTCTGGGCTGTGACTGGAGCGCCTACGCAAGCAATAATGCAAATAGGTAATAAATAAATAAATAACAACACACAGTCACTGACCTTAAAAACCTCTAAGGAAGGAGATTACCACCCTCCTAGGGCTACCATGACTCAGCACCTCACCTCCTGCTGTGTAAAGGATGGACTGCATCACTCAGCCGAGATGTCTCTGAGCTTTGTCACCAAACTGATGATTCTGGGCCCTTTGCGTGGCAGCAGCACAGACCACACAATGAGAGTAGAGGGGAAGAGGTGTCCTAGCATCACCCAGTCCCTCTTAACTGAGCTCTACGCCCTTCACCATGCCCAGGTGAATCGTAAGGACGTCAGGGGGAGAAGGGGGAAGATTCTGATGTTGCCAATCACAGAGCCATGTCATCAACTGGTCCCACACTGGCCAAAGCAATGAACACTCAGTCAACTGACTCAATCTACTGCAAGCCATGTAGAGAAGGTGCTGCCCTCTTGTGCGCCCAGTATACTTTGCTGCAACCCGTAATCCCATAGGATAGAGGATGTTGCTGAATCCTTGAGTTGTCATGTACAAAACATCACTAAGGCCTGGTCTATGCTACGAGGTTAGGTCGAATTTAGCCGTGTTAGGTCGATTTTATAATGAATATATATTTTATAATGTATATTTTTTTTGCCCCAGAGCCCTAAATGGCCCCCTCAAGGATTGAACTCACAACCCTGGGTTTAGCAGGCCAATGCTCAAACCACTGAGCTATCCCTCCCCCCTACACCCCAACACCGCAGCCATTGTGTAACTGCCTGCCCTCCTCACCAAGTTCCATAGCCTCCTCACCCAGATGCCCAAGAACATAGGGGTGGGGGAGGCCCTGGGCACCCTGCCACTCAACTCCAAGGGATGGCCCACGCAACAGAAGGCTGTCATTCAAACAGCTTTGATTTGTAGTGTGGCTACAATAAGCAATGTGGCCTTGTCCTTCCCTCCTCCCCCACCCCACACCGTTATCAAAGCCGTTGTACACCTGGACTTCTTTTTACTAGTCAGTGTTGTCAGTGATCTCAAGTTTTTTTTAATAAATAAAGAATGGATTCAGAACAATAGGGACTTTATTTCCTGTGCCAGCTGTGGTCAAAGGGGAGAGGGGGATTGGCTTACAGGGAAGTACATTCACCAAGGGGGGTGGCTTTGCATCAAGGACAAACACACACAACTGTCACACCGTAGCCTGGTCAGTCATGAAACTGCTTTTCACAGCCTCTCTGATGCGCAGCGTGCCTCAGTGTGCTCTTCTAATTGCCCTGGTGTCTGGCTGTTCAAAATTGGCCACCAGGCGATCTGCCTCAACCTCCCACCCCGCCATAAACGTCTCCCCCTTACTCTCACAGATATTATGGAGCACACAGCAAGCAGCAATAACAATGGGAATATTGGTTGCACTGAGGTTTAACCTACTCAGCAAACTGCGCCAATGCCCTTTTAAATGTCCAAAGGCACATTCTACCACCATTCTGCACTTGCTCAGCTTATAGTTGAACTGCTCCTTACTGCTGTCCAGGCTGCCTGGGTCCCCAAGGATAACTATTGGCATTTCAACATCCCCGACGGTAATTTTCTGGTCTGGGAAGAAAGTCCCTTCTTGCAGCTTTCCGAACAGCCCAGATTTCCGAAAGATGCGAGCGTCATGCACCTTTCCCGGCCATCCCACGTTGATGTTGGTGAAACGTCCCTTGTGATCCACCAGTGCTTGCAACACCATTGAGAAGTACCCCTTGCAGTTCATGTACTCTTTGACGAGGTGGTCCAGTACCAAGATAGGGATGTGTGTTCCGTCTATCGCCCCACCACAGTTACGGAACCCTATTACAGCAAAACCATCCACTATGCCCTGCACATTTCCCAGAGTCACCACCCTTCTTAGCAGAAGGGTATTGATTGCCCTGGCTACTTGGATCACAGCAGCCCCCACAGTAGATTTGCTCACTCCAAATTGATTCCCAACTGACCAGTAGGAGTCAGGCGTTGCAAGCTTCCACAGGGCTATCACCACTCGCTTCTCAACTGTCAGGGCAGATCTCATCTTGGTATTCCTGCGCTTCAGGGTGGGGGAAAGCAAGTCACAAAGTTCCATGAAAGTGGCCTTACGCATGTGAAAGTTTCGCAGCCACTGGGAATCATCCCATACCTGCAACACTATGCGGTCCCACATCTGTGCTTGTTTGCCAGGCCCAGAATCGGCGTTCCACTGTATCAACATGCCCCAGTGCCGCCATGATATCCCAATTGCCACATCCTGTGCTTTCAGGAACATCTGTGTCCATGTCCTCCTCACTCCTAGCTAGGCTCTGCACATACTGCAGGATAATGCGCGAGGTGTTTGCAATGCTCACAAAAGCAGTGTGCAGCTGAGCGGGTTCCATGTTTGCCCTGCTATGGCGTCTGCATGGATAACCCAGGAAAAAAGGCGCAAAATGATTGTTTACCGTTGCTTTCAAGGAGGGAGGGAGGGGAGACTGATGACATGTACCCAAATCCACCCGCGACAATGTTTTTGCCCCATCAGGCATTTGGAGCTTAACCCAGAATTCCAATGGGCAGCGGGGACTGTAGCTACCCACAGTGCACCACTCTGTGATCGATGCTAGCCACAGTACTGAGGACGCACTCCGCTGACCTAATGCACTTCGTGGGGACATGCATGATCGACAGTATAAAATCGGTTGCTAAAGATCAACTTCTATAAAATCGACCTAATTTTATAGTGTAGACATGCCCTCAGAAAGGTACCAGGATGATGCCCCAGGAGCCAATTCACCTACTCAGAGCACACCAAAAAAGGCACAGGGCTCTGGCGAAGCTGGGAACCTGGCACAAAGGTGCCATAAACATTCAAAGAGGGGGGAGAGTGACTGGGTAGCACCCATCCCTCTAAGGACCCTGGGAAATCCAGCTAAACCCTCCACCCTAGAGCATAGCAAGATCCCTACAGGGATCTGGAAAACCAGCAGGTTGGACCCCACATGACATGCAGGGGAGAGAGATGGGAAGCCACAGTGGAATCAGTGTGATCTATGAACTGCTCCAAAGGGATGGGCCAAAGGTCCAGCCATCCGGCTCCTTCCCTACCCCTGTGGAAACACTTTAAAGCTGACATGGACCAATCCTAGTCCTCCTTACAGGTGTCTAGAATTGTCCAATGAGGGTCCCTCCTGCAAGGGAGAGCCCCCAGTGGCGACAGGCATGTGAGAAGCCATGGCCTCTGTCCCCACAAGCTCCTGGTCTGGGAAACATGCACAGGTTGTGATGGCCACCATAGAGGTCTGCTCAGTCCTGTCCA
Organism: Chrysemys picta bellii; assembly: GCF_011386835.1. Lineage (NCBI taxonomy): Eukaryota > Metazoa > Chordata > Testudines > Emydidae > Chrysemys > Chrysemys picta. The sequence goes on from NC_088797.1 coordinate 50,946,067, forward strand.
TGGGATTGGCATAGCAGCAGCTGCAAGTCCTGTCCCTGCCGTCCACTGTCCTCTGCCATGCAGTGAGAGGAGCTCCTTGGCATACTCCTTGGCATACTCACTCCGCAGTGCAAATAGCGCACCAAGGTGGCAGCGGTCAGCAGGAACAGGACGCACAGTTGCTGCTGCACCAACCCCACAGGCAAGAGGAGGGGAGCTGGTGTGATAAATGAAGTGCTAATGGGAAGGTAGAACTTTTTAAAATTGAGAAAGAAACTTTCTCTTTGTCTGTTGTTCTCCAGAGAAGGAGACATGGAGCAGCAATGCTAAAAGCAGGAATGCTGTGTAAAGTTTGAACCAGATATAAAAACCGTCAGATCATATATAGAACTACTTTAGCAACCCATATATGTAAGAAATTAGTAATGTTTAGGAAGACGCGATTAGGTTTATTTTTTAAGGCTTGTGGACTCTTCTGTGCTGACCCCAGATGTTTTTGTTTGCTTGTAACCTTTAAGCTAACGCCCAAGAAAGCTATTTTGGGTGCTTAATTTTGGACCTGCTTTTTTAAAATCTAGCAAAATCCTAAATTCCAGATGTATTTTCTTCCTTTTTGTTTTTAATAAAATTTACCTTTTTTAAGAACAGGATTGGATTTTTGGTGTCCTAAGAGGTTTGTGCATATGCTGTTTGATTAACTGGTGGGGGGGGGGGGTGGTGAAAGGGCTTGAGGGTACCACACAGGGAGGAATTCCCAAGTGCTCCTTCCTGGGTCCAAGGGGTTTTTTTTGCATTTGGGTGGAGGCAATGTTTACCAAGCCAAGGTCAGAGAAAAGCTGTAACCTTGGGAGTTTAATACAAGCCTGGAGTGGCAAGTATTAATTTTTAGAATCCTTGCGGGCTCCCACCTTCTGCACTCGGAGTGACAGAGTGGGGATTCAGTCTTGACAGCTGGTCTGACCCGAGAAGGTCCGGTTGTTTTCCCACCCAACCCACACCTGACACCTGTAGTCTGGTCCCATCAGGTTGGAGTCATAAGAACATAAGAGCAGCCACACTGGGTCAGGCCAATGGTCCATCTAGTCCAGTGTCCTGTCTTCCTACAGTGGCCAATGCCAGGTGCTTCTGAGGGAATGAACAGGGCAATTTATCGAGTGATCCATCCCCTGTCTAGTCCCAGCTTCTGCCAAAGTATGAGGCTGCATCCCTGATCATCTTGGCTAAGAGCCATTGATGGACCTGTCCTCCATGAACTTATCTAATTTTTTTTTTAACCCAGTTATACTTTTGGTCTTCACAACATCCCCTGGCAATGAGTTCCACAGATTGATTGTGTGTTATGTGAAGAAGTACTTCCTTATGTTTGTTTTAAACCTCCTGCCTATTCGTTTAATTGAGTGACCACTGGTTCTTGTGTTATTTGAAAGAGTAAATAACACTTCCTTATTCACTTTCTCCATACCAGTCATGATTTTATAGATTTCTATCATATCTCCACCCCCCGCCCCATCATCTCTGTTCTAAACTGAACAATCCATCTTTTTAATCTCTCCTCACATGGAAGCTGTTCCATACTCACAATCATTTTTGTTGCCCTTTTTTGTGCTTTTGCCAATTCTAATACATCTTTTTTGAGATGGGGCAACCACAACAGTATGCCATATTCAAAGTGTGGGTGTACCATGGATTTATATAGTGGCATTATGCTATTTTCTGTCTTATCCTTTTCCTAATGGTTCCTAACATAGGTTAGTTTTTTTGACTGCTGCTGAAAACTGAGCAGCTGTTTTCAGAGAATTATCCACAGTGACTCCAAGATCTCTTTCTTGATGGGGACTAAATTAGCTGTTACCATTCATTTTGTACGTACAGCTGAGATTGTGTTTTCCAATGTACATTACTTTGCATTTATCAACATTGAATTTCATCTACCATTTTGTTTCCCTGTCACCCAGTTTTGTGAGATCCCATTGTAGCTCTTCGCGGTCTGCTTTGGACTTAACTATCTTGAATAGCTTTGTACCATCTGCAAACTTTGCCATCTCACTGTTTACCCCTTTTTCCAGATCACTGATGAATATGTTGAACAGCACTGGTCCCAGTACAGATCCTTGGGGGACACCACTATTTACCATTCTCCATTCCGAAAACTGACCACTTATTCCTCCTTTTGTTTTTTATCTTTTAACCAGTCACTGATCCATGAGAGGACCTTCCCTCTTATCCCAGAACTGCCTACTTTACTTAAGGGCCTTTGGTGTGGGACCTTGTCAAAGGCTTGCTGAAAGTCCAAGTACACTATAGCCACTGGATCACCCTTGTCCACATGTTTTTTAAATCCCCTCAAAACATTCTAATGGATTGGCGAGGCATGATTTCCCTTTACAAAAGCTGTGTTGATTCCTCCCCAACAAATCATGTTAATCTATGCATCTGATCATTCTATTCTTTACTGTAGTTTCAACCAATTTGCCTGGTATTGAAGTTAGGCTTACTAGCCTATAATTGCCAGGATCGCCCCTGGAAACAGGCTGCAGGGCTCTAGGCCACTGCCTCAACATGCATTTTTCCAAGTTAGTATCTTTTTTTATTTCCTATTCATACTTCTGGCCTCCCTGGGTACCACCTTTGGAGTATTTCTTGGTCTTCAGTGGTGTTTGCAGCTGCTCCCAATTTAGTATCCTCCACGGATTTCATCCCATTGCTTTTTACCCCCTCCCCAATCATTACTGAAGATTTTAAGTAACGCTAAACCAAACAGTGCTTCTTGTGGCTGTGCACACCACACGAAACATCTCCCCTGTGACTTGGCACATTGCTGCTTATCACTTCCCTTTGCCTGTGGCCCTTCAGCCAATTTCAAACCCACATGAGCGTTCTTATCCATTGCAACTTGAATAAAAACCCATGAGGCTTTGTACCAGATGCTTTCCTAAAACCAGGATCTATCACAGCAACTATTTTCATTCACAAATTATGCCATTTTACATAGACATAGTTAAGTCCATGGTCTTTGTCCTTATCTTCAAAGCACTCCATGGCCTGGGCCAGGGCACCTAAAAGACCATTTAAAGCTGCGGGATGAAGACTGGTTGACAGCTTCGCTCCTCTGGCACAATGGAACTCTCAACAAAGAGTAATGCTTGTCGGTGCAGGAAACAGAACCTTCTCCGGGGGGTGGCCCAAGACAGTGGACTAAACTCCCCCAGAAACAAAGGACCAGCACAAACTTCGCTGCTCTGCACTCCAAGTGCAGGACATAGGTCTTTGATCTTCCCTTTTCTTATATAAACATACAGCCATAGGTGTATTTATTTAATAAATAAAACAAACCCTATCAAAACAAGACACTCCACTGCACACATTTCTCACTCTGGTGAAAGGATGAAAGACCAAACAACGTGTGACAAATGTATAGTCATGTTGCTTAACATGCTACTGGAAGGCAGTCAGATATTACAAGGATGAGTGCAATATAAAAACCTATATAGAAGTGTGTCTGGTGTGATTGGTTCATTATAAACCCATGCTGATTATTGCTTAAGATTCCCCCACCCAATAGATTGGGAGGGGTCAGGGTAGAAGGAGGTCAGGAACCACTGCAACAGCATTAACAGATTGTTTTTTCTAATACTGGCTCCTTTATTTTACAAGGGATTTAGGCTAAACTTACCATTAGACTGGAGAAAAGTGACAGTGGTACCAGACTTCTGCAATGACCCCAGCTCTCCAGAGACTTAACGGTCCATAGTTCAATTACCTGAGTCGCTAATTCCTTTAATACCCTGCATCAACCAGACCTGCTGACTACATGGTTATTTTTTTCAAGTGCTTCTTTATCCAATCTCTTCCCCGCTGCCACCCCCGCAGTTCTTGAAGTTATTAGCTATTTTCACACGGTTAACATCATTACTTAACAGGCCAAAATGCTTCTCTCTCCTTCAGGACCCTTCTTCATTAACGGAGTTCAGCATCTCAATGATTCTGAAGTCCCCATCTCCCGTGTTTCTTAATGGGCCTCTCCTCTCGTACCTTTTCCCAGATATTTTAAAAACCCAATTTCCTTTAATTCCTTATTTACTTTGTTGTTGTTGCTTTTACCCATTCCCTGAAAGTCTTTCCTCTTGTAGATTTGTCTGGTTTCCCAGGTCTAAGACAGGGCTTTTTGCCTCTTGATCTTTGAGCAGGCCTTTGTGAGGCCACAGAGGTTTTCATGGGAATTACAGTCATATTATATAAGGCCAGAAGAGACCACTGAGATCATCCAGACCAGGGATTCTCAACCTTTTTCTTTCTGAGGCCCCCAACAACGTGCTATAAAAACTCCAGGACCCAGTGGTGGAGAGGGGGACTCGGGGCTCTGGAACAGGGGGGAGGAGGGGCTCAGGCATAGGTGTATTTTAACTTCTATTTTGGGTGGGCAGGGGCCAGTGGGGGTTGAGCCAGCTCCTCACAGTGGGGTCCGGGGAGGGAGCGCCACCTTCACCCCTTGACTCACCTCAGCAGGCCACCCAGCCTGTCTGGGTTGTGTGTGGAGGGTGGGGGAGAAAGAGAAGACATGGCAACCAAAAATTATAAGTCAAAGGCGGGGGGGAGGGGGACGCACTCAGCTCAAAAAGTTTGAAAACAGCTCAGGGTGCAGGGAGAGAGGTAGGTAAGGGTGTGTGCCGGGAGGGCTCCCCTGCGGTCCCCATTCCCCGAGGGCTCTGCCAGCCATGAAGCTAGGTCCCTCTGCCCAGGCAACTCTTACTGGCTGCATGAGCAATGGGAGCTGGGAAGAGCATCACTCCCCTGCAGCCGCAGGAGATGAGGGAACGCTGCAGCTGCTTGCTCCGTGGCACCAGCCAGAGGAGCAGCTGTCCCACACTGCCCAGCTCCGGCTTCCCGCCTCCGACCTGGCCAGGGGGTGGGGAGAGAAGGAGGTAGGAAGGTGCGTGTGTGGAGCTGCCCTGCTCTTGCACTGTAGTTTCGGGGGGGGGTGGTGTAACGTCCACGTGTCCCCCCAACTCTACCCATGGGCTCAGGGCTTCTGCCCCATGGGGAAAACCGGGGCTTGGGGCTCTGGAATTCAGCCCTGCTACTCCCAGCTTCAACCCTGCGGGGAATGCTAGGGATCGGGGCTTCAACCCTGTGGGAGGTGCAGGGGCTCAGCCTCTGGGTTTTGGCCCCGGGGCCCCCATGAAAGGGTTTGCGGACCCCCTGTTGAGAACCACTGATCTAGACTTACCTCCTGCATAACACAGGCCACATGACTTTCCTGAATTAATTCCTGTTTGAACTAGAGCATAATTTCCACCACAACCTTTGATGAGATATTCCCATGGTTAACTACCCTCACTGTTAAAAAATTGTACCTTATTTCCAGTCTGCATTTATGTAGCTTCAACTTCCAGTCACTGGAGCATGTTTGACCTTCTTCTGCTTATTATAGACTGATCAAGTCACCCCCCTTAACCACGTCTTTGTTAAGCTAAACAGACTGAGCCCTTGAAATCTATCACTATAAAGGTCTCCCAATATTTTAATAATTCTTGTGGCTCTTTTCTGAGCCCTCTCCAATTTATCAACATCCTTCTTAAATTGTGGGCACCAGAATTGGACACAGTATTCCAGTAGCAATGGACCAATGTGTCCAATGAACCCACCCCAGAGACCTCCTACATGCTTCCCAAGATGCATAAACATGGGAACCCAGGCAGACCCATCGTATCTGGCGATGGCATTCTTACTGAAGGAATACCAAGACGGAGAAACCAACCTCAAACCACGTACCAGACAAAGGGCCAGCTTCCTCCAAGATCATCTTCCTTCCTCCAGAAAATCTGCAGCATCAACAACTTCCCCCAAAACGTCAGCTTTGCCACCATGGATGTGACTGCTCTATACACCAACATCTGTCCCCATGACAGCATTACCGCCTGTCTCAGATATCTATAATATAATACAATATTCTGAAATCACCCTAAACACATCGCCAAACTCATCCATTTCATCCTTACCCACAACAACTTCACATTTACCAACAAACACTTTGTCCAAACCATAGGAACTGATAGACACTGGGATGGCTCCCCAGTATGCCAATCTCTCCATGGACCACCTTCAGGAAGAATTTATTGAAAAGTGCACCACAAACACAATGATATTTCTGAGAGACATCGATAATATTTTTATCCTCTAGACAGACGACCTAAACTCCATCATAGATTTCAACTTCAACCACCACTCATCCAAACTTATGGGTTCCTTTTAGGACTCTTCAGTCTTCTGCCACGTGTGGATTTAACAACAGTACTGGAAACACATTGCACAACACTTGTTCCTGTCATACTCTGGCTATATTATGTTTAACCCTCCAAAAAATTGGATTCTTGAAGTGCATTCTGTGAAACTGTTCCTTACTATGCTGAATTAAAAGTAGCTTGTGATCCCCAGTACATTGAAATCTAAATGAAATTTCACAGGTGATGCAACACAAAATAAACAAAACCACACGATAATGATATTCATGTGATTAATGGAATCTACCACAGCTCAACAACGTGTCATGGACCTATGACTAAGGTTAAGATTTTGTCACAGGTATTTTTAATAAAAGTCAGGGACAGGTCACGGGCAATAAACAAAAATTCATGGAAGCCCACGACTTGTCCCTGACTTTTACTAAAAATACCACTGCTCGTGCAGTGGAGGCTGAAGCCAAAGAAGTCACGGAGGTCCGTTAAAGTCACAGAATGTGTGACCTCCGTGATAAAACAATATTCTTACTGATGACCAATGAACCTGCACTCTTCTCTGCCCATTAAGCTATCTCTCCTTAACATTCCAAACTTCCGAGGAGCTTTGCCTTTTCTTTTTTAAAATCAAGCCGCCAGAGAAAGCTTTCCTTGTTCATTCCCAAACTTCCCAGTGAGGAATTTCCTTCTCAGAATGACAGTGGCCTAAAGACCCAGGGCAGTCAATATACAGTCCTAGGCCAGGGAATATTTTAGAGTCCAATATGACTCTGCAAAGCTAGACATGGGAGCTTTCTACCAATGGCAAAGGGAAAAGCCTAACATTCCAGTGGGACACACAGCACATGCTTCTGGTTCTGGAGAGTCTGGTTCTGGGAACTGAATATCACAATATTATAGATGGGGAAACTATTTTAAGGTTATTTTTAGGTGTTTTATAAATAGTTGCATGTATCTTCTCCCTCATTGGCCTGTACAGTTGGATTCTTGGTACCAGAAGCCTGGTCTTGTACTTGATAGGATGTAACACAGATGGCGTAAGAATAGCTGATGGTATGGTGGGGTAAAAAGTTATTATTGGCACACATCTGCAATGAGCTAAAGAACTTGATTGCAGGTTCACCTTTTGTGAGTAATATGTCAATCCCAAACTCACACCAATAAAATCTTTGTTCCATTTCGTACAGAAATGGCATTCAAACTTATGGGAAAAAACAAGCTCCATATACTATATTTAAGGACCTTCCCATTCGGTTTTTACTGATTTTTACCAAAAAATTCCCAGGGTTTTATTGATTGTCATCTGAACTCTGGACCACTGAAATACATACAAACACTGATTAAGAAAATCCAATATGTCACATTAGATGGATGTGGTCGTGTTAATAACAAATTAGTCTATGTGTAAATGAAAAGCTGCCTATTATAAAGTAATGCAATGTGTTGGAAGATTAACAGTACACATACATGCACATGTATATGTATATGTACTTGTACTGTTAATGTACAGTTCATTACATAAACCACAGGATTTACACTGGTTTTACTTTCAATACTCGTACTTTCCTCTATTTACTGCTTTACTTTTGTTCTCCTGTCACCTAATATGAATCCCAATACTTACCCAGAAAACTATTACGTTAATTTTTTCACCAATTTTCACCCTTTTAAATTGTTTTGTAACAAACAGATAAATTCCTAGGAAATTTTAAACAAAATAACATCCAAAAATGAAAGGCCTTTCATGGTGACATAGCACAAAGAAAAAAAATTCACTGGTAGCCAAGAAAATAATTCAAACTGGAGAAATATAAATTTATCTAGAAGCAGTAAGGACTCCAGAAGCAATGTTATACATCAGCTGCACTGGCTAGAAGTTCCAAATTACAGTTACAATAATCTATCCTTGGGAAGCCAAAAATACCAATATCTCAATAGCCTTGTCAAGCAGAGGTAACAGTAAATGAGATATCAAAAGAATAAGTACCAGCCTTAGTGATGGAAACAAAATACTTCTCAAGACAGAAGACAAAGGCAATGCAACTCCCAGGTCTTGATGGTCAGACAAGGTGAAATGTTATCAGAGCACTTCATCAGAGAAAGCTCTGTATAGGATCAGGCATCAGAAAATTCAGTCTTATTGGAGTTTAACTTGCAAGCTCTTTGCCACTAAAGCAAGTCATCATGACAATGGGATGTTCAGCAGACTGACAGAACTCTGAAGTAAACAGCAACGTTATCGGCATAGTAAGGTTACCCTAAATATAACAACGAGAAAGAGAATAGTGTCAGCATATGTATAGCCCACCCACAAATGCAAGGACCCCGATATAGAAACAGTTGTAGCATGCCAGAACGCAGATAAAATGGATCAGACCTCAGTCACCCTCTGAAGCTATTTGTGGACTGTACTGAGGACTTGGAAGCCAAATATTTTAGTGTTCTTTCAGTGCATGAGCTCATTAATGGAGTAAATATGACACTAGAGAGAAGGATTAGGGACAACTTCTTTGTATACACAATGAATGCTAAGCTCAAGATATCATTGGAAGGTGTAAAAAGGACTCTATGACCTTTTATGAAAGAGCAAAGAAGTACCTGCACAGCAGATATGACTTCTCTCAAGAAAACCTTCACGGCAAAGAATCCAAGCTAGCTCCTGAAAAACCCATCCGGTTTTATTAGCTAACATTTCTGTGTTTGTGGTCATGGTGGCGGGGCCAGGAAGGGGGATATCCTGTATTCTGGGGATGCATCAGTGGCCACCCTACCATCAGGAGGAAATCTGTGGGAAGACAGAGGAGACCTTGAGAATACTGAAGGAAAAAGAAGTGTCTGGCAGAGATTTTATGCTCATGATACCCCTGGAGCAAAAAGCTTCACATCTGGCATTTTCCGCTGTGGTGTACAGGTCTATGGTTAGGTCCCCTCACTTCTAGAATATCAGATCCAGGATGGATTTCTGCCATTACCATTCAAGGTTGGTTACCATGTTCCTGCTCAAGCAGTCTGCAAGGTCATTGTTGACCCCTGGAAGATGCAGGGCCAATGGGGTTAGTGTATTGGTGACACCATCCCAGAACTCAATGGCTTCCAGGCAAAGTGGGGACGAACAAGCGCCTCCTTGTTTGTTGATAGTGCATCGTCAACATATTGTCCATCATGATCTGCACTACAGAGTTTTATAGAACAGGCAAGAACACTTTACAGGCCAGTTTGATGGCTCTCAGCTCTAAGAGGTTCATATGCAATTTCAGCTTGCCTGGAGACCACACACACCTTGCATTTAGGGTACATCTACACAGCAGCTGTGTATGAGTATGTACCCAGGGGATTGGGCAGGTTTGTACTCGGGCTGAAAGCCTGAGCCACCACCCATGCCACCAAAGCACTATGTTTAGCGCACTAGCTCTGCTCAAGCTAGCACATCCAGTCTACCTGCACTGGGAAGCATGCTCCCAGTAGCTGTGTAGATATATCCTTTCGCAATGCTCACAAGCGAAGTCTGGTAAGCAGCACCATGTAAGTACATAGTGCACGTGTCCTTAGAGTGGTAGGCACATGCATACCATTGTGGACAGTCTCACCAGTGTCGTGTAAAAGCTTGAAGGGACCTGACTGTCCCCCTGCAAATGAACTCACATTGACCGGGAATCAAGTCGAGTTCCTATGAACTGAAAGTGAGAGACAATTTCTCATAGTTCACTAGGAGAACAGGGAGAGCACTCATTCTAGGGCTGCCTTGGTCTCATCCTGGGACTTGCACCTGATCAACCAGTCCTCCAGGTTTGAGAAGACATGAAGCATCAGTTTCCTTAGATGTTCTGCTACTACTGCAGAGCACTTTGGGGAACACTCTCAGCCCCATGCAGAGTCTGAAGAGCATAACCTTCTATTGGTAATGATTCAGCCCCACTGTGACTCTTAGGTATTTCCTGTGAGCTGGGGGGATAGCAACATAGAAGTTCATGTCCTGCAAGTTGAGAGCCATGAACCAGTCTTGAGCCTATAGAGATGGGATTATGGAGGCAAGTATTACCATCCTGAATATTAAGCAGTGAATGCATTTGCTGAGTCTCCTCTGGTCTAGGATAGGTTGAAGACCCCTCCCCCTTTCTTCTTCAGAATGAGGAAATACCAGGAAAAGAAGCCCCTTTCCCCAGTGTTCCTGAAGAGCCCCCTCCAGGGCTCTTAGTTGGAGCAACTAGCCCACTTCTGTTTGTAAAAGGCTCTCATGAGATGGGTCCCTCAGGAGGAATGGGGAAGGGGGGTGGTTAGGGATAGGAATTGGATGGAATGGATGCAGGCGATGATCTTGAGCACTCATTTGTTGATGGTGATATCTGACCATGACTGGTGGAATGAGGCACAGCAGCTTCCATAAAAAGTACTCACTTGAATAGTCTTAGAGCTGTCAAAATTTACTGCCATGTGGACAGAGCACTGTGTGTGCCTGTGGCCGACAAGGATTGACATCAGCCACTTCTTCCACTGGTACTCACCTGTCTGTATGAAGGCATCTTTTGGCTCTGCTGCTCTTGAGGGTGGAACGTTTTGCAGTATGCCAGAGGTGAGTAGATTCCCAGGGGCTCAGAGATTCCAAGACCAAAACGGATAATTGTCTGACCTCCTGTATAACACAGGCCAGGGAACTTTAACAAAATAATTCCTAAAGCAGATCTTTTAGAAAAATATCCAATCTCAATTTTAAAATGGCCAATGATGGAGAATCCACCACAAGGTTAATTACCCTGTTAAAAATTTCCAGTTTGAATTTGTCTAGCTTCAACTTCTAGCCATTAGATCATGTTAGACCTTTTTCTGATAAACTGAAGAGCTAATTATCAAATATCTGTTCCCCATGCAGGTACTTCTAGATAGTGATCAAGTCACCCTTTAACCTTCTCTTTGTTAAGCTAAAAAGACTGAGTTTCTTGATTCTATCACTATAAGGCAGGTTTTCTAATCCTTTAATCATTCTCCTGTCTCTTCTCTGAACCCTCTCCAATTTGTCAAAGTCCTTCTTGAATTCTGGACACAATATTTCAGCAGTGGCCACACCAGTGGCAAATACAGAGGTTCTACTCGAGATTCCCCCGTTTATGTATCCCAAGATCACGTTAGCAATTTTGGCCACAGCGTCGCACTGGGAGCTCATATTCAGCTGATTATCCCCACATCTTTTTCAGAGTCACCGCTTCCCAGGATAGAGTCCCCCCACTGTGTAAGTATGTTCCTACATGTATACATGTATGTTTGCCATAGGGTTGCCTTGCAATCTTTTAGTAAATCTCATGCACTGTTCATTTTCTCACTAAAAAACTCTGACCCTTCAAATGGCAAATCCTGGATTATGTTTCACACTTTGTGGGGAATGCCCAAAGCCCGGAACCAGCATGCCCTCTTCATGGTCACCATGGTGGCCACGGACCTAGCAACAGTGTCAGTTGCATCCATTGTGGCTTGCAGGGATGTCCGTGACTAGTTGTCCCTCTTTTACAACATCCTTAATCTCCTTTCTAGCCTTGTGGGGAAGCTTGGTGATGAACTGCCCCATGTTGGAAGGTCATACTGCCCCACTCTGCCCCATGTTGGAAGGTTTTATTTGGCTCAGGGGGCTTGGCAATTGGTCATTTGTAGCTGGACTGATGCTGAGGAGTAGGACATTCTCCCAAACAGGTCCATCACTTGGGATCTTTACCTTTGGGTATGTTCTTTGCGAAGTATGATCTCTTTTGGATGGTGGAGACCGCAAGAGATTCAGGGCTGGGGTGTGACAAAGTATTCAAACCTGGACGGTGGCACCGGCTACCTTTTTAAAATATGTTTTACTTTTGATGATACAGTGGCTGGCATTTGCCATAGAGATCTGGCTGGGCCTAGTAATCCCTCATTTATAGGGATGGCAATTTGGGTGCGGTTGCGGCCAATAGAGTATCAAATTGTTTGTGAGAATTCTCAAATACTACTGAAATCTCAATTGCCAACATATCTGTGATTCATAATTGTAACTCTTGAAATGCCCTGAAGGTATCCAGCATTGGCATCTATGCTGTGGGGACTGCCTCATCAGGTGATGAGGAGAGGTCTTTAGGGGGTGACTCCAGTGCTGATGGGTTTGTGCCTCTCAGTATTCTAGCATCTGTGGTCTTGCCAATGAGGCTGTAGGAGAAGGACATCTCTTTCTCAAAGGGGAATCAAGCGTCTCCTTAAGGCTTGGGAAGGTGTGCCCCAGAAGCGCGAGGTGGCATCCTGTACAGGTACTGGTGGCTGACAGACTGCAGGTTGGGCCACTGCCAGTCCTGTGACGGCTGAGTTCCAAAGAACCCCTCTGGTCTTCCAGTGGTGCTACCTAGGGACCATATGAGGGACAGATCGACATCAGCAAGGAGGTATGCCTCACTGATGACTGGTATATCCTCTCCATAGAGAGTGCCCAGGGATATGGTTTTGTAGGTGCTGGGATTGTTGTTGGTACCAGAAGGTCCTTCGGTGCTGACGACGGTTCTGCTGCTCATTCCCCCAGTGCCAGAGTTGTGACCGGCAGTGGCGCCTTTGTTACTGAGCTTAGGACCAATGGAATTGGCTGCACTAATCTGCTCCCACTTCTTTGTTGTAGGAGCTGGATGCACTTTTGAGAATTTATCCCCCAATGTCTCCCGACGCCTTTTTGCATGGGAGGATGTGAAGCTCTTCTTTGAGCTCCTGCTCAGCATTCAGGGGAGCCTTTTTGTGGCCTGCTTCAATGTCTGGGGCATCGCCTTCAATGGCTTGGATGGTCCCAGTGCCAAGGTTGATGCCAGAGCTGGGTTTTTTTCTCAGTGCTGACTTCTCTGCTAAAGTCCTGGGCACCACCCACCTGCTTGATTATCTACTGGACAGTGTGGGTTTTACCAGTATGGGTGTTCTTAAGCCTGGGTTTTCTGGGTCCAACCCCATCTTTGTAGACTGCTCTAGGAGATGGAGCTTAAGCCTTGCATCCTGAGATTTTCTGGAACGGGTGACGACAGAGAAACAAACCAAGAAACTGCTTGCAATGTGGGAATCACCCAGGCAAAAAAAAGACACCTGGTGTGCCAGTCTAAGTCCTTTGCAATAATAGGCAGGGCTTCTAGCCCACCATCTTGTACCAGGGGTGAGTGTACAGAGGGGTATGGTCAAAGGCTTTCAAACTGGATGAGGATTAAAGAGTCCAAAGGGTTGAAGGTTGTTCTGAAATGTTTTGGAGGTTTCTGATGAAGATAGCTCATGCTAGAGTTGTCAGCAGACAGGATACCACTAGATTCCATCAGGCTGCCACAGGTGATAAGAGGGAACTGACAGAGGGTCAGAGCCACCGCTCCCTTGGGAGCACAAGGGGGTTCAATGTGCATGAGACACCCCAATGGACAAGAATAGTAAAAAAGCACATGAACACCTAGCATGGAATCCACACTGACACACACACTCAAAGAATGGATTTTCTCTTGTGCTTAAGGCATTGGATTTGGACCCAGAGACCAAGCTCTATTCCTGGTTCTGCCATGGACCTGTTCTATGATGTGGAACAAGACTGTCATCATGCATAAGAGGCCTGAATTTAGGTTGCACGAGCAACCCTAATTCTAGCATTTCCTAACTTTTGGAGGCTTCACTTTGCAACCTTAACCTTACACAAGGGTTTTTTGTGTGGGTATAATCCCCAATAAAACTGATACTTGCTCACAAAATATGTATTGTTCATTTACTCCAGCAAGTGTTTAGTTTTAACTTAACTACAGAACACTGGGTGAACTGTGGTATTTAGAAAAAGCTACCAAGTCTTAATTTTATGAGAACACACCATAGCAAACTGCTTTTTAAAAATAGTTTGCAGAGAAGTTGGGCAAGTCTGCTTTTGTTGGGGTTTTTTGGTGTGTGGGGGGGGTGTTTGTGTGGTTTGTTTTTTTTAAGGAAATATTGAGTTTACAAATCAGTGAGGTTGTGGACTAGCATCAGGAATTGGTTTACACCACTGCGGGATGGACAGAAAACACTTTTTCTGAGTGGAACGCTAGAGAGGGTGGCATATTCTAGTGAAATGAGAATATGAACTACAGCCAGAAAGTTCCTAGTCTGACTCCTGTCTCTGCCACTACCCATGTATGTCCAGAGATAAAAAACCCACAGCTGTCCCGGGTCAGCTGACTCAAGCTCATGGGGCTTGGCATAGGGGCTGAAAAACTGCCATGTAGAGATCTGGACTTGGACTAGAGCCTGACCTCTGGGACCCTGCGAGGGGAGAAGGTCCCAGAGCCTGGACTCCAGCCTGAGCCCTAACATCTACACAGTAATTTTTATCCCCACAGCCTGAGTCCTGCAAACTGGAGTCAGCTGATCCAGGCCAACCATGACCATGCCACGAGGCTTTTATCCCTGTGCAGATGAATCCGATGAGCATGGACAGGTCACTTCAGGTGGAATTTCCAAATGTGCTTAAGTTCTTTGGAAAAATCCCATCTTTCTCCTCTCTGTATCTGTTTCCTCATCTTTAAAATGGAGTTAACACTACCTCACCTACCCCATAGAGGCCCTGGAACGATGAGTGAAGAGCTCTGAAGATCTAAAGCACAACATGCAACATTCATATTAAGCCATATATGGATTGGCTTATACCACTGGCTCTTCTGTGCCTTCCCTCTGTAATCTCACTCAACAGGAAACTCATGACTCACTCAAACGGAGATCATCTCTACCAGACACAGCCTCCCCTATTCCTACTCAACTCCAGGGGGGTCGCTCCCTAGACCACCTTCTTCCTAGGTACCACTAAGGTCTTCCTTCCTGTACATAGACCAATTCCTCACCCCCCGATGTTTTCTAGCTCCCTCCATGTTTCTACCTCTGCCCTGCTGAGTCCTCTGATCCTCCTCTTTTCAGACTCCTAAAGCAATAGGAGACCATCCAATTCCGACAGGTCCCCAAATCCTCTCAAACTTTTTCTCTGTACCCAGACATCCTTATCCTGGACAGGCTCTCAAACTCCCCTGGTTTTACTGTCACAATTCCATCCTCCAGACTACAGCAGCACCTCCAAACATGTTGCTGTGCTGAAGCTCACTGCATGGCAGCTCACAGAGAAGGTGGGCGTTGTTTCAGGGAGGGATAAGGCCAATGAAAAGGACAGAGGAGTCACTATTTCCCCAATCAACCTGATTTCTGCCCCAAGGCAGAGGCACAAACAGCCTCCAGAGACCAGCTGTGGAGCTACACCCCTGGGACATTGAAAGGGAGAAGTGGATTCCTGCCCCTCACCCAAACATCCCTCCAGCACTAAGACCAGCTACTCAGCAGGGCTCCAGCATAATGACTTGGCCCACTGTAGTTAAGATTTAGAAGTTATGGTCATTTGTAACCCCCTTTCTTTTAAGTATGTCAAATCGTCTCAAGAGCAAATGGGCAAGAGCTTTCCAGGCCTGATCTCAACCCAGCAGTGAGAAGTTGTTAATTTTATTTGCTTTACAAATTCTGAGTTAAATCAGCTCAGCCATTTTGGAATGGTTGCAGGTGAAGACAGACTTCACACTGTAAAAAGTTCTTTCCAAGGGGGCCTGATTTTATACAACTAAAAGACAGCCGAAGTTAGACACTTCAAACTTGGTTCTAGGCCGCTGGGCAGCATGGCAGGGTCCGGATTCCCGGCTGCCCAGCACTGCAGAGGTCCCTTCTACTTCCTCCCCCCTCCTTTTTCTTAAGGGGAAAGAAATTTTCAAAGCAAAAGCTACAGTTAGTGCAATGTTAAGATGGAAGAGTCAGGGAGTTTCAGAAGTACAGCAGTATCCATTGGGCCACTTACTCTATATATTTATACCGTGCTCATCATAGAATCATAGAATATCAGGGTTGGAAGGGACCTCAGGAGGTCATCTAGTCCAAAGCAGGATCAATTCCCAACTAAATCATCCCAGCCAGGGCTTTGTCAAGCCTGATCTTAAAAACCTCTAAGGAAGGAGATTCCACCACCTCCCTAAGTAACCCATTCCAGTGCTTCACCACCCTCCTAGTGAAAAAGTTTTTCCTAATATCCAAACTAAACCTCCTGCACTGCAACTTGAGACCATTACTCCTTGTTCTGTCATCTGGTACCCCTGAGAACAGTCTAAATCCATCCTCTTTGGAACCCCCTTTCAGGTAGTTGAAAGCAGCTATCAAATCCACCCTCATTCTTCTCATCTGCAGACTAAACAAGCCCAGTTCCTTCAGCCTCTCCTCATAAGTCATGTGCTCCAGCCCCGTAATCATGTTTGTTGCCCTCTGCTGGACTCTTTCCAATTTTTCCACATCCTTCTTGTAGTGTGGGGCCCAAAACTGGACACAGTACTCCAGATGAGGCCTCACCAATGTCGAATAGAGGGGAATGATCACGTCCCTCGATCTGCTGGCAATGCCCCTACTTATACAGCCCAAAATGCCGTTAGCCTTCTTGGCAACAAGGGCACACTGTCGACTCATATCCAGCTTCTTGTCCACTGTAACCCCTAGGTCCTTTTCTGCAGAACTGCTGCCTACCCATTCGGTCCCTAGTCTGTAGCAGTGCATGGGATTCTTCCATCCTAAGTGCAGGACTCTGCACTTGTCCTTGTTGAACCTCATCAGATTTCTTTTGGCCCAATCCTCTAATTTGTCTAGGTCCCTCTATATCCTATCCCTACCCTCCAGCGTATCTACCACTCCTCCCAGTTTAGTGTCATCTGCAAACTTGCTGAGGGTGCAGTCCACTCCATCCTCCAGAGCATTAATGAAGATATTGAACAAAACCCGTCCCAGGACCGACCCTTGGGGCACTCCACTTGATACCGGCTGCCAACTAGGCATGGAGCCATTGATCACTACTCATTGAGCCCGACAATCTAGCCAGCTTTCTATCCACCTTATAGTCCATTCATCCAGCCCATACTACTTTAACTTGCCAGCAAGAATACTGTGGGAGACCGTATCAAAAGCTTTGCTAAAGTCAAGGAATAACACATCCACTGCTTTCCCCTCGTCCACAGACCCAGTTATCTCCTCATAGAAGGCAATTAGGTTAGTCAGGCATGACTTACCTTTCGTGAATCCATGCTGACTCTTCCTGATCACTTTCCTCTCCTCTAAGGCCTGGTATACACTAGGAGGTTATGTCGAATTTAGCAGCGTTAACTCGAATTAACCCTGCACCCGTCCACACAACAAAGCTATTTATTTCGACATAGAGGTCTCTTTAAATCGATTTCTGTACTCCTCCCCGACGAGGGGAGTAGCGCTAAATTCGACATGGCCATGTCGAATTAGGGTAGGTGTGGATGGAATTCGATGCTAATAGCTCCTGGAGGTATCCCACAGTGCACCACTCTGTTGATGCTCTGGACAGCAGTCCAAGCTCGGATGCTCTGACCAGCCACACAGGAAAAGCCCCAGGAAAATTTGAATGCCTTTTCCTGTCTGGCCAGTTTGAATCTCATTTCCTGTTTGGACATCGTGGCGAGCTCAGCAGCACTGGCAACGATGCAAAGCTCTCCAGCAGAGGTGACCATGCAATCGCAGACTAGAAAGAGGGCCCCAGCATGGACTGATCGGGAAGTCTTGGATCTGATCGCTGTGTGGGGCGATGAGTCCGTGCTTTCGGAGCGGTGATCGAAAAAACGGAATGCGAAGATCTACGAGAAGATCTCAAAAGCCATGACGGAGAGAGGATACAGCCGGGGTGCAACGCAGTGCCGCGTGAAAATCAAGGAGCTGAGACAAGGGTACCAGAAGACCAAAGAGTCAAACGGACGCTCTGGATCCCAGCCCCAGACATGCCGTTTCTACGAGGCACTGCATTCCATTCTAGGTGCGGCCGCCACCACTACCCCACCACTGTCCATGGACTCTGACGATGGGGTATTGTCGACGGCCGCTTCCTCGGAGATGTTCGCGGACGGGGAAGATGAGGAAGGAGATGAGGAGGACGAGGCAGTCAACAGCACTTTCAACGCTGATTTCCCCGACAGCCAGGATCTCTTCATCACCCTCACGGAGATCCCCTACCAACCCTCCCAAGGCGGTAACCCAGACCGTGAATCAGGGGAAACATCAGTAGGTAAGTGTTTTAAACATTTATTTTGAACAGAATAGGAATGGTATCTTAACAATGGGTTTTTCATGATTAGTTTGCCCTAGGCTCTTTAGTTTCTAATCCTTGCCAGTGCAGCTACTGGAAAAGTTTGTCAACATGTCCAGTTTTTCATGATTAGTTTGCCCTAGGCGCTTTACTTTTTAGTCCTTGCCAGTGCAGCTACTGGAAAATTCTGTCAATATGTCCGGGGATAGAGCAGAAATCCTCCTGGGACATCTCCACGAAGGTCTCCTGGAAGTATTGTGAAAGCCTTTGCATCAGGGTCCTGGGGAGAGCGGGCTTATTGCATCCTCCATGGTAGGAAACTTTTCCGCACCAGGCTAGCAGCAAGTACTCCGGGATCATTGCCTCGCAAAGCATGGTGGCATACGGCCCTGGTGCCTGCTGGCATTCACGCAGCATGCGGTCTTTCTCTGTCTCCGAAATCCTCATCAGAGTGATATCACTCATGGTGACCTACTTTGAATTAGGGGAATGTTAGTATTGGGACTGATTGCCTGTTCCTTTACATAACTGTAACCGGCCGTTTACAGCCACGCAGTGGAGGCGTGACGGGGGCAGCATGCAGGGATCTTTCCCGGGGACAGCCGCGAGGGGGGTGCTAGTCGAATTCCATTGTCCGGCCCCGCTTGTGTGATCTGTACAGCAAGACCCCAGACACTCAATGGGAAGGCCGAAAATTCGACCTTGTACTGAGTGCACGTGATAGGTGCTGTGCATGGTCTTGTTCACAGAGAAAGACTATATTCATTGTTCGCAAAACTGTATCTTTCTGAGGAATTCACTCCCTTTTTCCCATCCCACAGCTGCGAGTGTCTCCCGAGCTACCCCGGCATCCCCCTCCCAGAGGCTGGCACAGATCAGGCGACGAAAGAGAAGGACACGGGACGAGATGTTCTCAGAACTTATGGGCTGCTCCCGAGCCGAGGCAGCACAGCAGACCCAGTGGAGGGAGAACATGTTGCAATACCAGCGATCACACAGCGCACGGGAAGACAGGTGGCGGCAGGAAGACCTGCAGGTGACTCAAATGCTGCTTGGACTAATGAGGGAGCAAACGGACACGCTCCGGCACCTTGTAGCTGTTCTGCAGGACCAGAGGCAGGAGGACAGAGCCCCGCTGTATTCTCTCTCTAACCACCCTCCCCCCACCACAAAGTCCCATCCCCCCCTCACCCAAAGTCCCAAGAAAGAGGGGCGGCAGGGACCATGAAAACAGTCACTCCACCCCTGCAGACTGCTCAAGTAACAGAAGGCTCTCATTCCCAAAGATTTGATAAGTCCTTTCCTTCACTCCAAAAGCACCTCACCCAAGCCCCCGTCCCAGTTTCATCCCCTGTGTAGTTAATAAAAAATACGTTTCTGTTAATTACTGTTTCCGTCATGTTCTTTTAGAGGAGAGTGTGTGTTTGAAGGGGAGGAAGGGGGTTAGTAATTGGAGAGGACAGTCACCTTTACCAGGGTACAGACACGGGGGCAGGTTCAGCAGAAGGTCACACACACATTGCAGTCACTAGGCACCCTGGTCAGGCTGGGAGGTGGTTTTCATGTTCTGGGGGGAGGGGGGAGGAGGAGGGGGGAGGGCCGTTACATATCTTATGCAGCGGTCCTTAGCCTGGATGACAGAGCCACACAGCAGGGGATTTGTAACCGCCCTCCCCCGCCACAAAGTCACATAGCCCCCACACACAGAGTCCCGAAAAGGAGGGGTGGCAGACTCCGTTGAAACAACCAGTCCACCACTGCGGACCGCTCTAGGAGCAGGAGCCTGTCATTCCTCGAGTTTAGAAGCGTCCTTTCCATCACTACACCCACTCCCACCACAGTCTGCGTCCCAGTTTCAACACTTTACCACGAAATCCTTAATAAAGAAAATGGTGTTAATGAACAAAGTTTCATTTATTTTATTTTTAAAGGTGTGTTGGAAGGGGGGTAAGGGGATTGGTAACTGGAGAGGATAGTCAACATTAACTGGGTAAAGAAACGGGGGCAGGTTCAGCTTCTGTTGAAACAAACTTAATAGTCACAGGTTACCCTGCTCACTCTGGAACCTAGCTTTCAAAGCTTCCCGGATGCACAGCGCATCCCGCTGGGCTCTTCTAATCGCCCGGCTGTCTGGCTGGGCATAATCAGCAGCCAGGCGATTTGCATCAACCTCCCACCCCGCCATAAACGTCTCCCCCTTGCTCTCACAGAGATTGTGGAGCACACAGCAAGCTGCAATAACAATGGGGATATTGGTTTCACTGAGATCAGAGAGAGTCAGTAAGCTTCTCCATCTCCCCTTCAGACGTCCAAAAGCACACTCCACCACCATTCTGCACTTGCTCAGCCGGTAGTTGAAGAGTTATTTTTCACTGTATAGGGCTTCATGAGCCAGGGCATTAGTGGGTAGGCTGGATCCCCGAGGATGACTATAGGCATCTCCACATCCCCAACAGTTATTTTGTGGTCCGGGAAGTAAATACCTTCCTGCAGCCATCTAAACAGACCAGAGTTCCTGAAAACACGAGCATCATGAACCTTGCCCGGCCATCCGATGTTGATGTTGGTAAAACGTCCCCACCAGTGCTTGCAGCACCATTGAAAAGTAGCCCTTTCAGTTAATGTACTGGCTGGCCTGGTGGGCCGGTCCCAGGATAGGGATGTGAGTTCCATCTATAGCCCCACCGCAGCGAAGCCATCTATGATCACCTGCATGTTTCCCAAGGTCACTACCTTTGAGAGCAGTAGCTCATCGATTGTGTTGGCTACTTGCATCACAGCAACCCCCACGGTAGATTGCCCACTCCAAAGTGATTCGCGACTGACCGGGAGCTGTCTGGCGTTGCAAGCTTCCAGAGGGCTATGGCCACTCGCTTCTGGACAGTCAGGGCTGCTCTCACCAGGGTGTCCTTGCGCTTCAGGGCAGGGGACAGCAACTCACAAAGTTCCAGGAGAGTTCCCTTACGCATCCGAAAGTTTCGCAGCCACTGTGATTCATCTCAGATCTGCAGCACTATGCGGTCCCACCAGTCCGTGCTTGTTTCCCGGGCCCAGAATCACCGTTCCACAGCATCAACATGACCCACTGCCACCATGATGTCCACGGCGCGAGGTCCCGTACGTTGAGAGGTCTGTGCCCCTCTCAGACTTAATGTCCTCACCGCGCTGCCGTAGCCTCCTTGCCCGATTTCTCAGCATCTGCCTCTGAAAAAGGTGGATAATAAGGTGCGAGGTGTTGACAACGGCCATAACTGCAGCGATGATTGCAGCGGGCTCCATGCTCGCAGTGCTGTGGGTCCGTGCTATCAATCACCAGAAAAGTGCGCGAACTGATTGCCCACGCGCTTTCATGGAGGGAGGGCGGGAATGAGTGACGGTTGAATGACGACAGTTACCCAAAACCACCCTCGACACATTTTTTGCCCCAGCAGGCATTGGGGGCTCGACCCAGAATTCCAATGGGAGGCGGGGACTGCGGGAACTGTGGAATAGCTGCCCACAGTGCACCGCTTCCAATGTCGACGCTTGCCCCGTTAGTGTGGACTCACAAAGTCGAATTACTGTCCTTAGTGTGGATACACACGTTCGACTTTGAAATATCGGTTCCACAAATTCGCTTTAAGTAAAATTGAACTACTCTCGTAGTGTAGACATACCCTAAGTGCTTCAGAATTGATTCCTTGAGGACCTGCTCCATGATTTTTCCAGGGATTGAGGTGAGGCTGACTGGCCTGTAGTTCCCCAGATCCTCCTCCTTCCCTTTTTTAAAGATGGGCACTACATCACTATAGTATCTGACCGCCTTCCAGTAATTCATTAAAAAACTTGACTAATAGCTGTCGCATGTTTGTTCCATTTCCTCAGCTTGGTTTTTGTATTAAATATGTATCTTAATATTACTTCTATTTTATGTTGTTAATGGTACCTCATAGAACATACAGGATGTGCTAAACATCCAGGA
This sequence comes from Chrysemys picta bellii, assembly GCF_011386835.1. Lineage (NCBI taxonomy): Eukaryota > Metazoa > Chordata > Testudines > Emydidae > Chrysemys > Chrysemys picta. Next base: position 50,968,343 of record NC_088797.1, read on the forward strand.
AGAGCTGCTGCAGGGACATTAAGACACCAATTCTGCAATCAGCTCAATGGGGGCTGATTCTGCATGGGCGCAATTGCCCACCCTGCTAGGATCTGACTGCAAGATAGGGGCTTACATTTGTGTGCCTGTTTAATATTTTGGCCTGAACACTGCATTAAGATACATTTTTGGAAGGCTTCTTTTGTGTCAGTGGAAGTCCAACAGTTAGTGATAAAGCCACGAAACAGAATACACAAGCAGCACTGCTGGGAATAAGGCTTGGTTGTGTCACAGCACTGCAGACCCAAGCACCTGAGCCAAAAAAATCTGACCTCTGCCTCTCCTTGAAATAAAAAACCCAGACGCAGCAAAGCATTTGGGTTGCACTGAAAATTAGCTGAATCCAAGCTAACGTTCCAATATTTTGCTTCAGTCAAATACTGCTCGTTGAAGCAAAGTAGTGAGGGGGCTGCTCCTCTGCGTGGCACCTCCCCACCTCTCAAAGGCTGGGATCCCACCAGAAGTATGAAACCTTTATCACACACACAACAGGTAGCATGAAGACTGCACTGATATTTTGTGGCTGATCTAAAAATAGGCAGATCAGGTGTCGGTGCAAATTTGATGGGATCTGCCAGAAAACCACAAATGTTTCTGACTTGCCTGTGGAACTTGGCAGGGCTGGATGGGATCATTTTATAGTGGCTCCAGAAAGTGCTTTCAGACAGGACCGTGAAGGTTGTGAGGAGCAACTCTTCACCCTCCCCAGGGTTCTAACGCACACACTCCTACTCCCCCATCTGTTCAATGTGTTGTGAAACCGCCACAGAACTTGAAGACTTTGGAGTTGCACTGACACCAAAGTGCAGGTATTTAACATTGTTTTCTTTTCACCAAATCCAGATTCTCTAGTCTCTGTGCTCTCCTAAGTACCTAACTAGCTAAATTCCCTCTAAGCTGTACGAATGTGCAGCAGGCTATCATGGGCCGCGCAGGTGGGGACAGGCACCTCTCCACCGGCCCTGGGCTCCTTCCGCGAGAGAGGGCTGGGGGGAGTCCTCTCTCCCCGCCACAGCCCTGGGGAAGCCTGCACCCCAAACCCCTCATCCCCGCAGGGCCGCCCAGAAGATTCAGGGGACCTGGGACAAAGCAATTTCAGGGGCCCCTTCCATAAAAAAAAGTTGCAATACTATAGTAACTTGTATTTGGAAATGTAAAAAATAACTAATGAAATACATTCAAAAATTAATTTGTATTAATTTGAAAATACACTAAATACATTGTTTAAAAACATTAAATGCTATAATGGTATGTATACATTTACAATTACATAATGGGCTGTTGCTGGGTGATGGTGATGGTTGGTGCCAATAGGCTATCGCTGCCTGGGGGTGGTGCTGCTGTTGCCCAGGGCTGGGTGGAGAGCTGGGCTCTGGGTTGGGGTGTCTGGCTCAGAGGGGCTGAGCTCGGAGCTAGGGGTCAGGAGGTGCCCGGCTCAGAGGGGCTGGGCTTGGAGCTGGGGGGATGGGGTCGGGGGGGTCCGGCTCAGAGGGGCTGGGCTTGGAGCTGGGGGTCAGCGCTGTGGGAGTAATGGGCTCAGAGGGGCTGGGCTTGGAGCTGGGGGTCTGGGCTGGGGGGGGGATAGGGTCAGGGGGGTGCCCGGCTCAGAGCCGGGGTCAGGGCTGTAGGGGACGGGGTCGGGGGGGTGCCCGGCCCCAGCCCCTTACCATGCCGCTTACCCCCTCTCCCGGAGCCTCAGCGCGCCGTGTCCGGCACTGCAGCAGTGTGGTGTTTCCAGCAGGGCCTGAGCTCCCGCCGCTCGGCCGCAGCTCGCAGCCCCACCTTGTTACCAGCCGAGATGCCAGGGGATTGGGGAAGACGGAGGTTTGGGGAGCCTCCGACATACTCGTGGGGGCCCCTGCAGGGCCCAGGGGCAAATTGCCCCCACCTGGGTGGCCCTGCATTCCCGGCCCCACCCCAAAGCCTACAACCCCAGCCGGAGCCCTCACCCATCCTGCACCCCAACCCTCTGCCCCCTCCCACAGCCCAAGCCCCTTATCCCCAACTGAGCCCGCACCCCCAGCCAGAGCTCTCACCTCACCTCCCCGCACCCCAACCCCCTGCCCAAGCCCTAAGCCCCCTCCCACACTCCAAACCCCTCGACTCCACCCCTGCTACACACCACCTCCATATTGGTGCACATAACAAAATTCATTCCGCACATGGATGTAAAAAATTAGAGGGACCATTGATAACCATGATCGATGCGGCGAACAGCAGAGGCTAACAGAGGGAGTTTGCCTGGGGAGAGCGCACTGAGGCTTTCATCTGTGGGTTTCTCTGAGTAGTTCCTGCAACAGCAGAGGAAGCTCTTAATAGGACGGTGATATGGAAGGTTAGCGATCAGCTGTTGTAACCTGCACAGGTTGTGCCATGTTTGTCTTTCTTTCACAGGACAGAAGCAACTTTGTCTGTACAAAGTGCAAGCTGGTCTCCATATTGGAAGAGAAGGTTCGAGGGCTGGAGAAACGAGTATCGACTCTGCGTTGCATAAGGGAAAATGAAGATTTCCTGGACAGACGTCAGGAGATGCTTCTACTGCCACAATGTTCTGAAGATTCAGAGCAGGTGCAGCAGGGACAGAAGGATTGTGAAGAGGTTTGGCAGCATGTGACCTCCAGAAGGAGAAAGAGGAGCGTCCATGCACCAGCAGTGGAGATACAGGTGAGCAATGTTTCCATGTTCTCTCTACAGGTACTAATGTGGAGAGTGGACTAGATGACCCATCTGAGGGAAGGGAGCAGAAGGAGACTCCACCGATTGGAAGGCAAAAGATGCACTGTCCTAGGGATGGGGTTTCCACGACCACCACTCCCAAGAGGAGGAGGAGGGTGGTGGTGGTCGGGGACTCCCTCCTCAGGGGGACTGAGGCATCTATCTGCCGCACCGACCGGGAAAACCGAAAGGTCTGCTGCTTGCCAGGATACATGATGTGACCGAGAGACTGCCAAGACTCATCAAGCCCTCATATCGCTACCCCTTCCTGCTTCTCCACGTGGGCACCAATGACACTGCCAAGAATGACCTTGAGCGGATCACTGCAGACTACGTGGCTCTGGGAGGAAGGATAAAGGAGTTTGAGGCGCAAGTGGTGTTCTCTTCCATCCTCCCTGTGCAAGGAAAAGGCCTGGGTAGAGACCGTCGAATCGTGGAAGTCAACGAATGGCTATGCAGGTGGTGTCGGAGAGAAGGCTTTGGATTCTTCGACCATGGGATGGTGTTCCAAGAAGGAGGAGTGCTAGGCAGAGACAGGCTTCACCTAACGAAAAGAGGGAAGAGCATCTTCGCCAGCAGGCTGGCTAACCTAGTGAGGAGGGCTTTAAACTAGGTTCACCGGGGGAAGAAGACCAAAGCCCTGAGGTAAGTGGGGAAATGGGATACCGGGAGGAAGCACAAGCAGGAGAGCGCAAGAGGGGAGGAATCCTGTCTCATGCTGAGAAAGAGGGACGATCAATGAGTTATCTTAAGTGCCTATACACAAATGCAAGAAGCCTGGGAAACAAGCAGGGAGAACTGGAAGTCCTGGCACAGTCAGGGAACTATGATGCGATTGGAATAACAGAGACTTGGTGGGATAACTCACATAACTGGAGTACTGTCATGGATGGATATAAACTGTTCAGGAAGGACAGGCAAGGCAGAAAAGGTGGGGGAGTTGCGTTGTATGTAAGAGAGGAGTATGACTGCTCAGAGCTCCGGTATGAAACTGCAGAAAAACCTGAGAGTCTCTGGATAAAGTTGAGAAGTGTGAGCCTGCTATAGACCACCAGACCAGGGGGATGAGGTGGATGAGGCTTTCTTCTGGCAACTAGCAGAAGTTGCTAGATCGCAGGCCCTGGTTCTCATGGGAGACTTTAATCACCCTGATATCTGCTGGGAGAGCAATACAGCGGTGCACAGACAATCCAGGACGTTTTTGGAAAGTGTAGGGGACAATTTCCTGGTGCAAGTGCTGGAGGAACCAACTAGGGGCAGAGCTTTTCCTGACCTGCTGCTCACAAACAGGGAAGAATTAGTAGAGGAAGCAAAAGTGGATGGGAACCTGGGAGGTAGTGACCATGAGATGGTCGAGTTGAGGATCCTGACACAAGGAAGAAAGGAGAGCTGCAGAATACGGACCCTGGACTTCAGAAAAGTAGACTTTGACTCCCTCAGGGAACAGATGGGCAGGATCCCCTGGGAGAATAACATGAAGGGCAAAGGGGTCCAGGAGAGCTGGTTGTATTTTAAAGAATCCTTATTGCGGTTGCAGGAACAAACCATCCCGATGTGTAGAAAGAATAGTAAATATGGCAGGCGACCAGCTTGGCTAAACAGTGAAATCCTTGCTGATCTAAAACGCAAAAAAGAAGCTTACAGGAAGTGGAAGATTGGGCAAATGACCAGGGAGGAGTATAAAAATATTGCTCAGGCATGCAGGAGTGAAATCAGGAAGGCCAAATCACACTTGGAGTTGCAGTTAGCAAGAGATGTTAAGAGTAACAAGAAGGGTTTCTTCAGGTATGTTAGCAACAAGAAGAAAATCAAGGAAAATGTGGGCCCCTTACTGAATGAGGGAGGCAACCTAGTGACTGAGGATGTGGAAAAAGCTAATGTACTCAATGATTATTTTGCCTCTGTCTTCACGAACAAGGTCAGCTCCCAGATTGCTGCACTGGGCAGCACAATATGGGGAGAAGGTGACCAGCCCTCTGTGGAGAAAGAAGTGGTTCGGAACTATTTAGAAAAACTGGACATGCCGAAGTCCATGGGGCCGGATGCGCTGCATCCGAGGGTGCTAAAGGAGTTGGCGGGTGAGATTGCAGAGCCATTAGCCATTATTTTTGAAAACTCATGGCGATCGGGGGAGGTCCCAGATGACTGGAAAAAGGCTAATGTAGTGCCCATCTTTAAAAAAGGGAAGGAGGAGGATCCGGCGAACTACAGGCCAGTCAGCCTCACCTCAGTCCCTGGAAAAATCATGGAGCAGGTCCTCAAGGAATCAATTATGAAACATTTAGAGGAGAGGAAAGTGATCAGGAACAGTCAGCATGGATTCACGAAGGGGAAGTCGTGCCTGACTAACCTAATTGCCTTCTATGATGAGATAACTGGCTCTGTGGATGAGGGAAAAGCAGTGGATGTGTTATTCCTTGACTTTAGCAAAGCTTTTGATACGGTCTCCCACAGTATTCTTGCCGCCAAGTTAAAGAAGTATGGGCTGGATGAATGGACTGTAAGGTGGATAGAAAGCTGGCTAGATCGTCGGGCTCAACGGATAGTGATCAATGGCTCCATGTCTAATTGGTAGCCGGTTTCAAGCGGAGTGCCCCAAGGGTTGGTCCTGGGGCCGGTTTTGTTTAATATCTTTATTAATGATCTGGAGGATGGTGTGGACTGCACTCTCAGCAAGTTTGCAGATGACACTAAACTAGGGGGCGTGGTAAATACACTAGAGGGTAGGGATCGGATACAGAGGGACCTAGACAAATTAGAGGATTGGGCCAAAAAAAAAAAAAAACTGATTAGGTTCAACAAGGACAAGTGCAGAGTCCTGCACTTAGGACGGAAGAATCCCATGCACTGCTACAGACTAGGGACCGAATGGCTAGGCAGCAGTTCTGCAGAAAAGGACCTAGGGGTCACAGTGGACGAGAAGCTGGATATGAGTCAACAGTGTGCTCTTGTTGCCAAGAAGGCTAATGGCATTTTGGGCTGTATAAGTAGGGGCATTGCCAGCAGATCGAGGAACGTGATCGTTCCCCTTTATTCGACATTGGTGAGGCCTCATCTGGAATACTGTGTCCAGTTTTGGGCCCCACACTACAAGAAGGATGTGGAAAAATTTGGAAGAGTCCAACGGAGGGCAACAAAAATGATTAGGGGTCTGGAGCACATGACTTATGAGGAGAGGCTGAGGGAACTGGGATTGTTTAGTCTCCAGAAGAGAAGAATGAGGGGGGATTTGATAGCAGCCTTCAACTACCTGAAGGGGGGTTCCAAAGAGGATGGAGCTCGGCTGTTCTCAGTGGTGGCAGATCACAGAACAAGGAGCAATGGTCTCAAGTTGCAGTGGGGGAGGTCCAGGTTGGATATTAGGAAACACTATTTCACTAGGAGGGTGGTGAAGCACTGGAATGCGTTACCTAGGGAGGTGGTGGAGTCTCCTTCCGTGGAGGTTTTTAAGGCCCGGCTTGACAAAGCCCTGGCTGGGATGATTTAGTTGGGAATTGGTCCTGCTTTGAGCAGGGGGTTGGACTAGATGACCTCTTGAGGTCCCTTCCAACCCTGATATTCTATGATTCTATGATCAGGTACCAAATGAAAATCATCTAGCTTAGGCCACGTCTACACTATCACTTATGTTGGCAAAACTTATGTTGCTTAGTGGTGTGAAAAACACACATACACGCCACTTCCCCCTCCCTCCGCTCCCCCCCACAAGTGATATAAATTTTGCCAACATAAGTGGCATTGTGCACAGAGCTACATCAATGGGAGAGCTTCTCCCACAGACAGAGCTACCGCCTCTCATTGGGATGGTTTAATTATGTTGATGGGAGAGCTCTCTCCTGTCAGCATAGAGCAGCTACATGAGAGATCTTAAAGCAGCAGAGCTCCATCAGTACAGCTATGCCGCTGTAAACTCTCTAGTGTAGACACAGCCTAAGACACAATCCAGGAAAGACAGATAATGCTGGTAAGTAGGGGGAAGCACTGAAGAACTGGCAGGAGTTGTGACTGTTCTCTCCTATTGATGGCTACTCCTGGCTTTTGGGCTCACTAGTCCAAAATCTTGGAGGGTCTTATTGGAGCCATCATGACTTATGCCTCTCAGGTGGCACGGATAGTTTGAAGCATCTCTTTGGTTGGCCTAGAGTTTGCAAACTTTCTTCAATGTGAACTTTACCATATTAACCCATATCTGTCATTGCTAGGCTACTTAAGGCTAACCTGGAAGTGAACTCTGGACCTTTAATTGATACAGAATGTGGCTCCTGGAAGGTACATGAGTGCAATGCTTGGGGCTCTGCTCTGGTGTGATTCAAGATGTGAGATAGTTGTCATCTATAAATCTCTTTCTGTATTATGCAGCCAAGAAGATAGCTGGGCACTTGTTACAGGACGGAGCTGGGAGGATGTTTACCTGTCACTGTGTGAGTGTGTGTGTGCACTCAGGAAAGGACATGATTCAGACACATTAAGGCTGATGTTCTAAGGCTCTCTCCGGATCAGGCCCACCAGCCATTTTAGGCCAGCCCTCGTACTCCCGCTGGGAAGCGGGGGCTGGGGCTTGCCCCCCTCCGGCATTCCAGCCAGGAGCAGGGTTGGGGGGCCGCTCTACGCGGCTCCCGGAAGCTGCGGCATAGCCCCCATCCAGCACTCCAGGTAGGGAGCAGGGTCAGGGGCCGTTCCACTTGGCTCCCAGAAGCAGCAGTATGTCCCCCCTCTGAATCCTACGTGCTCCAATGGCAGCTGCAGGGGCTGTGCCTGTGAACGGGGCAGCATGCAGAGCCGCCTAGCTGCGCCTCTAAGTAGGAGCTGGAAAAGGGACATGCTTCTGCTTCTGGAAGCTGGTTGAGGTAAGCACCGCCTGGAGCCTGCACCCCTGAGCCTCTCCCCACACCCCAACCCCCTGCACCAGCCCTGATCCCCCTCCCGCCCTCCGAACCTCTCAATCCCAGCCCAGAGCACCCTCCTACACCCCAAAGCCCACACCCCCTGCCAGAGCCCTCACCCCCCCACACCCTACTTCCCCACTGAAGCCCTCCCCTCCCCTCCCGCACCCTGAACTCCTCATTTCTGCCCCACCCCATAGCCCTCACCCCCCTCCCACCTCCAATTTTGTGAGCATTTATGGCTCTCCATACAATTTCTATTCCCAGATGTGGCCCTCAGGCCAAAAAGTTTGCCCACCCCTGACCTAGCACAATGGGGTCCCAATATAGCTGGCTTCTAAATGCCACCAAAAAGCATAAAATGAGATGGCTAGACCTGCTGGGTTACTTCCAATGCCAGCTAAAGGTCAGGGTAGTTAAAGAATCACTCTTCACCACAACCACCACTGCATATCTTCAGGCAATACTTGAAAAGGCTCAGCAACACACACATCTTGCGCCCTCTTCTGAGTAGCCATCCATCTGGCAGTATTTTAAAGGTTAAATGCTGTGAGCACAGTGCAGCACCAGGAGTTGGGAGTAGGGAAATAGAACATTAGCACCTACAAAAAAAAAAAAAATTGGGAGGAGGGTATTCCCTGAATAACTTAAAAGCGGCTTTGTTTGGCAGTTTTCAAACAAAGCCTCTTAAGTTATTCAGGGCCAAAGAAACCCTGAACAGTTTCTTAAACCATGAAATACAAAAGGTATTTTATTTGACTTTTTTTTTTAAATGGCAAAACAAATTAAACTTAAAAAAAAATTGGGTTTAAAACGAACGCCTCAAAGGTGATTGTTCTGAAAAGCAGAAAGCAACTAAACACAGGAATGAAATCACTTCTTTTTTTATGTTAATGTGTTTTTGTATAATTGAATGCCAGTCTGATAGCTCTGAGACTGAAGTTTTCTGAGTGTTCAGTGGCAGGGCAAGCTTAGAGTCGTAGAATCACAGAATATCAAGGTTGGAAGGGACCTCAGGAGGTCATCTAGTCCAGGGGTCTCAAAGCCCCTCGCAGCCCCCCCGCCCTTCCCCAGTTTTTACCAGAGTGGTGGGTGCCACCGGGAGCAGGGCAGGCTCCCTGCCTGCCTGCCCTGCTCTGCGCAGCTCCGGGAAGAGGCTGGAACGTGGGGAAGGGGCGGTGGAGGGGCTGTGTGTGGCTGTTACTTCAGGCAGCACCCCCAGCAGCTCCCATTGGCCGGGAACGGGGATCCGCGGCCAATGGGAGCTGCTGGAGGCAGTGCCTCAACCAACAGAAACACAGCTCCTCCGCCCACCCTTCCCCACGTTTCAGCCTCTTGCGGGAGCAGGGCAGACAGGGAGCCTGCCCTGCCCTGCCCCCCCCACCCCGGGACGTGCCGGGCCAGATCCTGCCCCCCGAATCCTTCCTGCCGCCAAACCCCCTGCCCTGAGCCCCCTGCTGCACCCTGCACCCCGGCCCCCTGCCGCACCCTGCACCCCAACCCCCTGCCTCACCCCGCACCCCTCCTGCATCCCAACCCACTGCCCTGAGCCCCATGCTGCACACCTCCTGTGCCCCGACCCCCTGCCGTACCCTGCACCGCTCCAGCACCCTGCCCTGAGCCCCCTGCCACACCCTACACCCCAACCCCCTGCCTCCTCCCGCATGCCTCCTGCACCCTGACCCCCTGCCGCACTGTGCACCCCAACCCCCTGCCCTGAACCCCCTGCCACATCCCGCACTCCTCTTGCACCCCAACCCACTGCCCTGAGCCCCCCACCGCACCCTACACCCTGACCCCTTGCTGTACCCCTCACCCCTCTGCACCCCACACCCCAACTCCCTGCCCTGAGCCCCCACCACACCCCTCCTGCACCCCCTGGGGGCAGGGAGAGGGCAGAGTTGGGGTGGAGATTTTGGGGAAGGAGTTGGAATGGGAACAGGGAAGGGGTGGGAAGAGGCGGGGCAGGGGCGGGGCCTCATGGAAGGGGTGGAGTGGGGGCAGGGAGGGAGGGGTCAGTAATGCGGCCCTCAGGCCAATGTACTAGTCCTCATGCGGCCCTCATGGTCATTTGAGTTTGAGACCCCGATCTAATCCAACACCCTGCTCAAAGCAGGACCAATCCCCTACTAAATCATCTCAGCCAGGGCTTTGTCAAGCCTGACCTTAAAAACCTCTAAGAAAGGAGATTCCACCAACTCCCTAGGTAACCCTAGTGCTTCACCACCCTTCTAGTGAAAAAGTTTTTCCTAATATCCAACCTAAACCTCTCCCACTACAACTTGAGACCATTACTCCTTGTTCTGTCATCTGGTACCACTGAGAACAGTCTAGATCCATCCTCTATGAAACCCCCTTTCAGGTAGTTGAAAGCAGCTATCAAATTCACCCTCATTCTTCTCTTCTGCAGACTAAATAATCCCAGTTCCCTCAGCCTCTCCTCATAAATCATGTGCTCCAGCCCCGTAATCATTTTTGTTGCCCTCCGCTGGACTCTTTCCAATTTTTCCACTTCCTCCTTGTAGTGTGGGGCCCAAAACTGGACACAGTACTCCAGTTGCAGCCTCACCAATACTGAATAGAGGGGAATGATCACGTCCCTCAATCTGCTGGCAATGCTCCTACTTATACAGCCCAAAATGTTGTTAGCCTTCTTGGCAACAAGGACACACTGTTCACTCATATCCAGCTTTTCGTCCACTGTAACCCCTAGGTCCTTTTCTGCAGAACTGCTGCCTAGCCATTCGGTCCCTAGTCTGTAGCAGTGCATGGGAATCTTCTGTCCTAAGTGCAGGACTCTTGTTGAACCTCATCAGATTTCTTTTGGCCCAATCCTCCAATTTGTCTAGGTCCCTCTGTATCCTTTCCCTACCCTCCAGCGGATCTACCACTCCTCCCAGTTTAGTGTCATCTGCAAACTTGCTGAGAGTGCAGTCCACACCATCCTCCAGATCATTAATGAAGATATTGAACAAAACCACCCCAGGATCGACCCTTGGGACACACTGCTTGATACCGGCTGCCAACTAGACATGGAGCCATTGATCACTACCCGTTGAGCCTGATGATCTAGCCAGCTTTCTATCCACCTTATAGTCCATTCATCCAGCCCATACTACTTTAACTTGCTGGAGACCATATCAAAAGCTTTGCTAAAGTCAAGGAATAACACGTCCACTGCTTTCCCCTCATCCACAGACCCAGTTATCTCATCAGAGAAGGCAATTAGGATAGACAGGCATGACTTGCCCTTGGTGAATCCATGCTGACTGTTCCTGATCACTTTCCTCTCCTCAAAGTGCTTCAAAACTGATTCCTTGAGGACCTGCTCCATGATTTTTCCAGAGACTGAGGTGAGGCTGACTGGCCTATAGTTCCCCGGATCCTCCTAAATTCCCTTTTTTAAAGATGGACACTACATCAGCCTTTTTCCAGTCATCCGGGACCTCCCCCGATTGCCATGAGTTTTCAAAGATAATGGCCAAGAGCTCTGCAATCACATCCGCCAACTCCTTTAGCACCCTCAGATGCAGTGCATCCAGCCCCATGGACTTGTGCTCGTCCAACTTTTCTAAATAGTCCTGAACCACTTCTTTCTCTAGAGGGCTGGTCACCTCCTCCCCATACTGTGCTGCCCAGTGCAGAAGTCTGGGAGCTGACCTTGTTTGTGAAAACAGAGGCAAAAAAAGCATTGAGTACATTAGCTTTTTCCATATCCCGTCACTAGGTTGCCTCCCTCATTCAGTAAGGGGCCTACACTTTCCATGACCTTCTTCTTGTTGCTAACATACCTGTAGAAACCCTCCTTGTTACTCTTAACATCCCTTGCTATCTGCAACTCCAAGTGTGATTTGGCCTTCCTGATTTCACTCCTGCATGCCTGAGCAATATTTTTATACTCCTCCCTGGTCATTTGTCCAATCTTCCACTTCTTGTAAGCTTCTTTTTTGTGTTTAAGATCAGCAAAGATTTCACTGTTAAGCCAAGCTGGCCTGCCATATTTACTATTCTTTCTATACATCAGGATGGTTTGTTCCTGCAATCTCAATAAGGATTCTTTAAAATAAAGCCTGCTCTCCTGGACTCCTTTCCCCCTCATGTTAATCTCCCAGGGGATCCTGCCCATCAGTTCCCTGGGGGAGTCAAAGTCTGCTTTTCTGAAGTTCAGGGTCCGTATTCTGCAGCTCTCCTTTCTTCCTTGTGTCAGGATCCTCAACTCGACCATCTCATGGTCACTACCTCCCAGGTTCCCATCCACTTTTGCTTCCTCTACTAATTCTTCCCTGTTTGTGAGCAGCAGGTCAAGAAAAGCTCTGCCCCTAGTTGGTTCCTCCAGCACTTGCACCAGGAAATTGTCCCCTACACTTTCCAAAAACTTCCTGGATTGTCTGTGCACCGCTGTATTGCTCTCCCAGCAGATATTGGGGTGACTAAAGTCCCACATGAGAACCAGGGCCTGTGATCTAGTAACTTCTGTTAGTTGCCTGAAAAAAGCCTCATCCACCTCATCCCCCTGGTCTGGTGGTCTATAGCAGACTCCCACCACCACATCACCCTTGTTGCTCATACTTCTAAACTTAATCCAGAGACTCTCAGGTTTTTCTGCAGTTTCATACTGGAGCTCTGAGCAGTCATACTGCTCTCTTACATACAATGCAACTTCCCCCACCTTTTCTGCTCTACCTGTCCTTCCTGAATAGCTTCTCCCACAACATCCTTCCTGCAGCACCACTACCAACATAACTAAAACCCTGACCTGGAGGGAGCAACTCTACGGGGTGAGAAGAAAGTTCAGCCTTCACGGACCTTTATTTCTTGGTCTCTCCAGTGAGATTGCCAGCTAGTGGCACCTGGACAAATATCCACTGATGACACAACTGGGACCAACCCAGTTCACACAAGCTAAACAGCCATCAGATGAGGACAGCTTTTGATCACTAACATCTATAGTTACATTTGAACCAAGAAACTGCTTCCTTGACCACCACTATTGTAAAATGCCCCTTCTGCAACTCCTTGTCTACACTAACACTGTAAGTCAATCTAAGTTACACCAGTTAAGTTACATAACTTAGGTCAATATATCGACTTAAAGCGGTGTCTACACCGTGCTATGTCGACAGGAGAGTGCTCTCCCGTCTACTTAGCGCGTCTTCACCAGACCCTCTACATTGACATCGCTGCATCAATGGCAGCAGTGCCAATGTAGCATGGTAGCGAAGACAAGCCCAGTTTTATCTCTAAAGTAACACTGTCTTATGGTTCATTGAAGTACCAGTTCCAGTTCTGTAGTTAAAGTTTGGTTAAGCTTTGCACTTAAATCAGAGATTCAACCTCTGTTATGCATGAAGAATACAGCATATCTTCCCCAAAATTACAGAATTCACTTTGAGAACATAATGGATTTTATAATTTACATGTGAATTGGTTAATTGATTTAGGAGTCAAATTTAAAAATGAATTATTTAAGAAATAGAGCACTGCGTCAGACCTTTTTTCCTCCCAAACGATCGATAGAATATCACAGATTCGTCAAACGTCTATATAGTTAAAATGCACTAAAATGTTGTGCAGAGACTACATGTGAAGACTTTTTTAGATTTTGGCCATTTTTTGCCATTATTCTTCATAAGTGAAAATTTCTCCTTCAGCAGGGACCGAATAGTGCTGTAGTTCAGAGAAGTCCATGTAGAATTGCCCTCTTTCAAAATGGCTTCCATCTCTTACTGTTCTCAAATGGGACTGAGGACACAGGATACACTTTGCAAAGGTAAATGCACAGAAGGCTGCCATCTTCCTGGAAGGCAGCTTGGCTTCACTGCCACTGGGAGTGAATTAGTGGCCATTTTGAAAGCAGAGTTCCTTTGAAGATGATTTCAGGTGCTATCCTCTGCTGACAGATATATAGTATCAACCTTAAATCATGTATCTTAGAAATATCACATGGTAACAACATTTTCTGAATTTGTTTACTGTTCATGTATGAACTTTAATTAAAAAAGCCCAAGAAAATGCCCAGAGAAAAACAATAAGATGAAGGTGGAGAGAACATATCAGCAATTTAGTGCAAAATACATGACAGGGATGTTGTAATTATCCCAAAACCAAAAATGGTAAAACCAGAAAACCGAGAGCTAAAGTTACATTTAAAAGAAGTCCAAACATGTTAAGGTATGGTATAGAATGATTACTTATCTTGCAGTAAGTACATTAATGATTCTTCCAGAGGTGTTGTCCACATGGATTCCACTTATGATTCCATTTTTGATGCACATGCACCCCATGCAGGCAAGATCAGATTCTTCTGGCCAGCAAGTCTGTTGGGGCCATGCCTGTGCCCTAGATATCCTTGCACCTTCCCACCTGAGGTCATAAAGGGCAGAGTGTGCCCAACCGTTCCTCAGTTCTGCCAATACAGAACTGCAAAGGAGGAGGACTCGGTATAGTGGGGAAGGAGGACGGGTCATGGAATCCATGGAGACAACACATCCAAAAGATCCAGACTTACTGTAGGATAAGAAACCATTCTCTCAGAGATTGTCCACACAGATTCCACTCTCGGTGACTAACAAGCACTGACCAGCTTGGAAGTGGGCAGTAGGAGTCCTATTTAGGACATGCCTACCAAAGTGGGTATCAAATCTGGAAGCCTCTACCAAAGAGTAAAGAGTCTTGTAAAGGTGGCTCAAGCTCCATGTAAACCTTCTTCAAGGGATGAGGGAGGTTTGGCGAAATCTGGGAGATGAATAAACCTGTTCCCATGGAATTCTGAAACAACTGTGAGCAGGAACTTGGGACGAGGCCTGAGTGTGACCCTGTCCTTATGAATCACTGTAATATGGGGACCATCCACAATAAGGGCCTGAATCTCCTCTACCCTTTGAGCTGCTCATGTAATGATCGCTAAAGAGATGGTTTTCATCAATAGGTGGTAAAGGGAACAGGTTGTTAGGGCTCAAAGAGTGGGCCCCATCAACTTTGCAAGTACTGTACTGCGGCCCCAAGAGGGAGGGGTCTCCTGAACTGAGGGGAGGAGGGGGACATGAATAAGGAACCTTATCACTGCAGGGTGGGAACATACAGCATGGACCTGGATATGCAGATGCTGCTGCTAGATGGTCTCTTTATGGAGCTGATTCCTAGATTCCAAGGCCAGAAGGGACCACTGTGATTGTCTAGTCTGCCCTCCTGCATAGCAAAGGCCAGAGAACGTCCCCAAAATAATTTCTAGGAGTAGACCTTTTAGAAAATCACCCAATTATGATTTTAAAATGGCCAGCGATGGCAAATCCACCACAACCCTCAGTAAACTGTTCCAATAGTTAATTACTCTCACTGGGAAATATTTACATCTTATTTCCAGTCTGAATTTGTCTAGCTTCAATTTCCAGAAACTGAGTTTATCCCTATGTCTTATGTTTTTAAGTGCCCATGCTTCAGGGTTTCAGCTGGCCACCTGCAGGGGCCCGGAAGGGATTCCCCTCCCTGTCCCCAAATTTATTCTGGTGTTTATCTCCTCCTTCTGAAGCATCAGGGATGGCTATGGCTGTGAGGCATGCCTCAGTTTCTATCCATACATTGCACTGCTACTGAGTGAGTGCAAAAGGGTTAACAGTAGGGGGAATGAATACACTCATTAAAGAGCTGGCTCAAACTGACCCAAGTCAACAGAGGAGCCAACAAAACAAAGAGGTGCCCCGAGGTCTGAACAATCAACACCTGACAGCAGGAAACCCCAGCAGGAGGGACTTGGGAACTAAGATGGGGAACAAGATGTCAGGTGACTGGAAAAAGGGTCTTTTTGGAGGGATTCAGGAGCCCAGACTGGAGAAGACAAGAAAGGATGCCAGAGATGGAGTTCATCACAGCCTGGCTGGTGCATCACGGCACTGGTTTGGTCAGGGTGGATTATGAGTTAACTTCTGTCTCTCTCTGCTAATTTAAGACTATAAGATTGCATGTGCCAGGTGACTAATAAATGTTTAACTTCTCTTGAAAAGGCTGCCCATGTCCCTGTAAATACTCCCTGGGAGCACTGCATCCTTAAGAGGCATGATACAAGCCTCCTACAGGAGGTTAGAATGGCAAGATTTATTGCAGGAACCAGGGAGAGAGACAGGAATTAATGGTGTCAAAGACCCAGTCTTGGAATCATGGAGGCAATGGGCCTGCCCCTGTGGAACTGTGTGGGTCCTTGGGTCCTGGCACACTGAAGGCTTCACTCCCAGCAGACTGGTTATAGGCTGGGGGCATAGACCAAACTCTGTGTTCCCGTAACAATATCACTTAATGATTTCCCTGCTATTGTGGGGGCCTCAGGCATTAGTGTACCTCAGTGCCTTGTATTCTCTTCCTATGGCCCATATCAAGCCCCTGTGGGCTGTAATTTTGGTTGTTGGATTTAGTGTGCAGGTACTGGGTGGTGACAGTGGCCTGTGATAGACAGGAGGTCAGACTAGATCTGGTGCTCCCTTCTGGCCTTAAACTCTAGGACTATGAGGCATGTTTTCTAATTCTTTAATCATTCTCATAGCTCTTCTTTTGAACCCTCTCCAATTCAGCAACATCCTTCTTCAATTGTAGGTACCAGAATTGGGCACAGTATTCAGCAGAGGATGCACCAGCGCCAAATACAGAAGTAAAATAACCTCTACTCCTACTCGAGATTCCTGTTTATGTCTCCAAGGATCATGATCTATTGGCCACAGCGATGCACTGGGAGCTCACATTCAGTTGATTATTCAAAAGTCCAGACTGTTTCTGGGCTAGTAAAGAGCCCAATATTGCTGAAACACGTGATGTCACGGAAGACAGTTGCTGCTGAGATGCCCAAACAGAAAACCTCTTTCACTTAGCTTCATAAGTCAGTCTGGTTGAGGATTTCCTGCATTGGAGCAGAATATTTTCAATTTCAGCTAAGAGTTTTTTCTTGGAGGTCATCAGCCAGCCAGCATGCAGGCTGTCAGATGTAACAAAGGTGAGTCCAGGTGTAGAATCTGGGCAGGTAAGGTGATGGGGGCTGTGTTAAGACATGCATGGATCCAAATCCCAGAACCCCTGACCCATATCATCATCAGTCCCAGGGTTAACATCATTAGTCCTGCATCTTACCTTGGTTTCCTCAGAACCCGATATAATGGGTATCAGCAGGGGTGCTGGAACAATGTGTATAAAGGGGGTACCGAGAGCAACTGAATCAAACTGTAAATCCTGTATATAATGAAAACCACTTCAAGTCAGGAACTAAGTGCTGCAGCACCCCCCGCACTTAGTTCCAGCACCTATGGGTATCAGCAGAAATGCATGCATTAATCCCAGTGACCAGGTGATGAGAAAAGCATCTGTCTGTCCCCTTCCTATCTGACATGTTCAGATCTGAGGCAAATGGGTCTATTTCTAGAAGTCTCCACTTGCAAAAGATGTCTGCAGGACAGTCTTTGACAGATCTCTCATGGCTGTCTGACAACTGCCTGCCGAGTGGACCTGCCAAGGTGTTCTGAAAGCTGAAAAGGTGCAGTCACTGGTGTGGTTTCATTTGGAATGCACCAACTCCAGAGTTGATTGGCCCCCTGAGAGAGTGGCGACAATCTCAATCCCCTTTGTCTGTTGATAAAATGAAGAGTGGTGGTGGTGTCTGTCAGACCTTGGATTGTGGATCCCTGAGTAGCACTAGGAATGTCTTGTATTCCAAGCAGATGGCTTTGAGTTTTAGGATGTTTATGCGGCAACTACCTTCCTGAGGGGACCATAAGTTCTGAGTTGGAAAGCCATCTAGATGAGGTCTCTTATCTCTGAGGAAAAGCGTCTGTCACCAGAATCTTGGTACTAGAGGTGTAGAGAAGATACTTCCTTGCACCTGAAGAGGGCCTTTCTACCAGTTTAATGAGAGGACTTCTTGTGGGGCTGTGACCATCATACCCATGTGGTGCCTGCTAGGCAGATAGGTGCCTGCTAGGCAGATACACTGATTTGTGGGAAGCCTAGACAAAGTCTGGCACACTGCATCATACAGGTGTATGAGGCCATGTGTCCCAGAAGCCCGATGCATGCTCTTACTGATGTCTTTGGGTAAGTTTAAAGTTGGTTGATGAGGGTCACTATCGTTTGGCATCTTTGCTGTGGAAGGTAAGCGCTCAGTGACCTAGATCTTCCTCAGATCAGCCAGTTGTCTAGATATGAGTAAACCTGGATCCCATGTCTCCTTTAGTGGGCTGCTACGACTGCAAAGCAACACCTTTGGAGCTGTGGAAAGGCCAAAAGGCAGGACCCTGTAATGAGATGTTCCTACCAGAGATCGGAGGTATTTCCCGTGGGCTGGATGAATGGCTACGTGAAAGCAGGCTGAGTGCCATGAACCATTCTTGAGGATTCATTGAAGGGATTATAGGAGGTCAGAGTCACCCTCCTGAATTCGAAATTACATGGATTTGTTGAGATGTTGAAGGTCCAGAATGGGATGCCAACTGAGAAAATGATGCCAACAAAACCCCTACCCCTGAGGGTGCTTTCTCCAGTGCTCCAAGATGTAGAAGCAAGTCCACTTCTTGTTTTAGCTCATGGAAAGAGTCCCTGAAAAGAGCTGGGGAAGGGATTATGAGGTAGGAAGAGGTTTTGTCCAGGTTTTCTGAAAATAAAGTGGTGGTTGCCAAAATCGGGGAGCTGAGGGGAGGTGGTTGGAAAGGAAGAGATCCTTTGAAGATTCTGTCAGGCTCTCAACATGGGTGTCAAACCTGTTGCCTAGTAGAACAGACTGTGCAGCAGTAGAGAAAGAGGGTTGCTATCACTGGAATCTCTGCTTCTTCCTTGGTGGCTCCAGGGTCCTTTGAGACTGGGCAGAGGGATGCTGCCTGAACCTGAAGGAAGCCTGTGGTCTCGCTTGCTTCCTTCTTGGGGCTTTAACAGCTCAGAGAACAGAGATTTGCCCAACAATCCCTTAAGGAATGGAGGGCTTCATCTGCCTTTGATTAAGAAGTTCATTGCCCTCAAAGGTAATATTTGGACCTCCCTGTAAATCCCTGAACACTGGAACCAGGAAGATGTTCTCATGGCTGCTGGTGCAGACACAGTATGTGTCACTGTGTCGGATGCATCCAGGACAGCCTGTTAGGATGCGCAGGCTAACAGCTTTCCTCGGACATGATGGTCTTTAGCTCCCCATGGTGTTCATGAGGTAGCCTGTCCGCAAATGGAGATAATTTGTCCCAATGAAAATAATTAGTAATTAGCCCCCCACACACACACCTGGAGGCTGGCAGATAAGAGTCTTTGGGTCTTTCTCCCTCAGTGTCGATTTGGGAGGCCCCTGCTGCTTCAACCTCTCTTGGACTGTACCTACAAGTGACCCTAGTACTAGGTGGAAATAAAATATTCAGATCCATTGGAAGGAACATTGTACCTCCTCAGCTCACTTGGATGTGGCCAGAATGGATGCTAGCATGTGCCACGGGTCTTTTGCAGGTTCCAACTTTTGTTTATAGGTATAACAGGGTGCACAATGTCCAGGAGTCTGAGAGGTTTCTCTTCAGCCACTTCCAGAGTCTCTGCCGTGTACCTGATGAGCTCTTGGAATGCCTTGAAGTCATAAAGTGAAGGAGGCATTGAGGGACTCATTGCCTTGTCGGGAAAGATGAGATTGCAGCAGGGAACAAGTTGTTCTTCTCCTTGAAGATGCTGTTCTTAGTCACTTGCCTTCTCTTGCCTTTCCAAGATTTGAGCCTGCACTAGCTGAGCTGGCTGTGGTAACTTATATGGCCTCTTTGGGGAAGGGAGCAAACCCTAGCGGTGGCCAAAGAGGCAGACTTGTGTGAACAGGACTAAACCCCTGGGGCATCTAGTAGGGCCAAAGCTGATATGGGCATAGGCACTGGAGTGGGACTCTCATAGGAGATACCAGAGGAATGTTCCCTATGAGCCTTAGGTCATTCTCTCCTATCCCTTACTGAATCCTCCCCAGAGTCTCTTCCCCCCTTGGGTAGCACAGTGGGAGTCAGGAAGCAAAGTATGTAGGAGAGGAGTCCCTATTGTGCTTCAAGGGGCATGACAAAAGGAGTACACCTGTTCCAAGCCAGGGGCCGTCCTGTCAGGAGTGCCCTGGCTCTGTTGTGCTCTCCTCTAGCTGGGCAGGTCTGGTATTGCAGGCAATACCAGAGATATTTCCTTTGCCTACTGTACCGACATCCCAGTAGCAGGTTACACCACCCCCATTCTCTCAAGAGGAGGAGACTCCAGTACCTGGCCCACAGATAAATCACCCTATATGTATATGCCCTTAGTACTGGTACATGGATACTGAGCACTGTGAACACAGTTAGGAGATTGTCGAGTGGTGAGGGATCAGTACCAGGAGAGACAGTCCACTGGTTTAGTGGGCACTGCTGGCACTCTCCCAACACTCAGTACTGGTGCACCAGAGGAATTCAAAGTCACCCCGCCATGTGTCAGACCGAGCCTTGGGCCTTGATTCAGTAGGCACTAGAGAGGGTGACCTAACCCGTTTCACCTCCGGATTTGAGTTGTCAGAGGCTGGAATGGTGGCGGATGACTAAAATCTCTTGGCTGCCATAGCCTGGGAGCTCAAGGTGGAATCCTTGCTCACTGGAGCACTTGTGGACAGAAGAAATGACTGGAGAACTGAGGTTTAACCATCTCCGAGGAGGCGTGCATAGAGTGCTCCAGGGAAAACAATATTAGGTGGGCTTCTCTAGCTTTTTGAGTACCCTTATAGGAGGAGACATGTTACATTATCCCTCTCCTAAACAGAGCAGACACCAGGAGTGTAGATCATTGAAGCTTCAGAAAAAGGACACCAGGGATTTCATTTCTGCCATTTTGCTAGAGCTCCTGTACAGGGGAGTTTTTAGCCTAAAAATCAGAACCTGACTGAAAAGAATAGCGTGTGTATCTCCAACAGGCAACAAGCCCACCGAAGCACCAACTCTAAATGAACACAGCGGGGAGAGAAGCAGCCAGAAACTGCCTCGCTGCCATGGGTGGTAAGAACAACATGAGGGATGGTTGGGTCAGCTCCACTCTTTATGCCTTTGGGTGTGGGGGATGCACAGACACTGCACCCATGGACACTGCCTGCCAAAAGAATCTGATTTCACGTGCCTGGGACATGAGTACCAAGAGAGAAATCAAAACAGAATCCATGTGTGTAATCATGGAAGAATGCAGTTAGGGCACACAAACCATCTTTACTCTGCCCTGCAGTGACACCATTGGTGGGGGAGAGGAGTAGGGGAGGAAGCCCCCCTAAATCTGTAGCAATGAGTTTAACCTGGAACTACAAACACTAAATTGCCTTAATAATGACCGCATATAGTGCATGGTTACACTGTCATGGTCCTAATCTGGTGTCCAACACGTGGGGAAACGGAACTGAAGCATGAAGGCTGGCACCCAATCCAGGACATTTTGGCCTCTCAAACCCACTCCACTCTGCATTATGTCTATTCTAAAGGGGCTTATCCCATGTAAAGTGCTTTGAGAGCACTGGGTGAAAAACACTATGTGCTACAGATTTTTACCCTCACCCTCCCTCAGGCCAGGCAGTTGAAGGCCATCGGAATGACCCCCCCCCCCCTCCCCAAACTTCAAGATTCCATGCGTTTCTTCACAGAAGTGAGGGTCTGCCCCAGTTTCTCTGAAGATAAAAAAAGGACATCCTGCAGACAACACCCTTTCCAAAGATCAGATTCCTTGAGTCATGTGCCTTCCGAGAGCCCTGCCCTTCATTTAGAGTAGAATTCATTCGATTCAACACTTGATGTCTGCGTACCTTTGAGAATCTGCTTCTGGAAGTGGCCTGCTCATCTTCTAGAAGGCACTGAATGCACTCATCTAATTTGATTAGCGATAAGAGAGACTTGGCCATGGAATCTGGTCACTGCAAATGCAAACATTCAGTATTGACACCTATTAGGTGTCACACTGATGCACTCAAACCAATATGTTACATTTTGTCTCTCATTTCATTGTAATTGGGTCTCATCTTTGGTCTAAAGCATTACCAAGTCAGGTGAGATCTGAACCAGAAACCATGAGCAAACTGTACAATTATAGAGACAAAAGTTTGCACAATTCAGTGATCCCCATCAAGTTCACAGTACTTTTTCCCCCGTCTGTAGGTGGAATTGAACAAGGTGAACCCAAACTTGATTGATATCTTGAGAACAAAACAGACAGGAACCAATATATCAAGAAGTGAACCCAAATTCACACATCCATTTTAGTGTCCCTATGACTCTTCGGAAAAGGAGCTAAGTCCAGCCATAGCTTATATAAGATGATGCGAGAGAGACGCAAAGAGGCAGCAGAGAAAATGATCCTGCCTTCCTCCATCCCAACTATTGCGTACAGGTTGAAGTTTCTTCAGTCATTAGACTCATACCTAATTGATGAATGGATACCATCAATTTGGGCTTGAATGGAGACTGGGAATGGCTGAGCCATTACACATTGAATCTATTTGTTAAGTATCCTCACACCTTCTTGTCAAACTGTCTGAGGTGGGCTATCTTGATTATCACTACAAAAGCTTTTTCTCTTAATTAGCCTCTTAGAGTTGGTAGGGCAACTCCCACCTTTTCACGTTCTCTGTATGTGTGTATATATATATCTCCTTACTATGTGTTCCATTCTATGCATCCAATGAAGTGGGCTGAAGCCCACAAAAGCTTATGCTCAAATAAATTTGTTAGTCTCTAAGGTGCCACAAGTACTCCTTATCTTACTGTTCCACACAACCCAAGTGCCAATAGCGTAGGCGTTAGAGGAGGGAAACCATTAGCACCAAGGAACCATAAAAATGAAAAATAAACAAACCTATGTTAAAATGCTTCCCAAAACTGAACATTCTGTTGAGCCTTGCCCTCAACATATTGAGGCCTGGTATACAGGTAGATCCTTGGAGAAATAATCCAGAAGGATCTGGTTAGGCCATATCGCTCTAAAACCGGTTGGAAAGACACTACAATGCACTTGGTATTGTGCCCAATGGTGGGCTGGGGAGGATGACGAATGCCACCTTTCTTACAATGTGCACACCACTGAGAACTGTTGATGGAAGATGGACTCTTGATTGGGAAAGTGTATCTATCACCTCCAGACATCAAACCGCCATAACAGGAGGAACATGTTCCATCTTCAGACACCTGTAGGGAATTTGAGCCATGGCTCTGTAGTTTCCCTCATAGTGCCTCACCCTGCATCCTTCAAGAAATCTCAGTAACATTATTGTCTCACTACTTGTCATGGCTCATGGGGATCTCTTGCTGCTTTGGGGAGGACTTTCAAAAGCACTTAAGACAGTTAGGATCATGAGTTCCATTATCTTTCTGTGGGACTTTGCCCAGAGGATTTAGGAGCTTCTTTCAAAAATCTCCCCCATTAACTATTCTACGCGCACACACACAGGAAATCGACTAATATACTCCAAACATTGCTACCCTACATGCTATCCTGTGTTCCCTCTAAGCTGCGCAGTCAGGCAGCCGCCCAGGAATGATTCAAGTGCCACGCACTTGATTAGCAGAACCACGCACATCCGGCAGCGGGTGTTCAGGTGCCCCTCCTCCCGCTGCTTTGTGGCCACATTGCTCCTGCCCTCTGCCTTGGAGCCCCTGGCCAGCTGCTCCTGGGACCCTCCTGCTGGCTGTGCAGAGTGTGGCGAGAGGGGGATGCTGATGTCAGGGTGTCTCCCTCCACCCACTCCTGTACCCCATCTCCACAGAGCATGGGAGGGGGGACACGGCTCAGGAGCAGGAGAGCTTCTGAGGTCTGAACAAGCCTTCCGAGCCGTGAGCGAGTGCCTTAAAGAGACAGCGCATGGTCTCTCAGAGACTTCCCCAGCAGCCAGCACACAGAGTCAGTCTCTCTCACACACAGACACACACACACACACACTTTCACACTCACCTCCCAACACATATTTGTATTATTGTTGTTGTTACTCCTTGGTCTTCCTGCAATGCACATATATTCTCTGTAATTTTATTCTTTCAAAGTGCTGTTATTTTAGTTTTTTGACTGGTCTATGCATTGCACAATTTTTATTTCTCTCTTACACTGAAATTTAATTCTTTGAGTAGTGAATTATAGAATGCCTAACCTGTCTTGGCTGGAGTAATTATCCCTATTGTAACTTTTTAAAAATATATATTATATCTAGTTTTTTGTTTCTACTGGTGGCGCACATCTGCACATACCTCAGTGCACATAAAATTTATTCCGCACAGGGATGGAAAAAATTAGAGGGAACATTGATGTTACCCCTCTCTGCAGCACTTTGGTGCCAAGGTGATAAGCACCTTAGATATACTTAAGACAAAATAAATAATATCTACATACCTATATTTATGGTTCTTCACACTGAGTCTATACAAGCATCCATAAAATAAGAAATCAACTTAGTATAAGTGCCTTTTAACTTGCCTTAAGATAGACCTCTGTCCTGACACGTTGAGAAGTAATTTTCCTCCAGGGCACATTGGCAGAGGCCCTGGGGGGGTTTCGCCTTCCTTTGCAGCGTGGGGCACAGGTCACTTACTGGAGGATTCTCTGCACCTTGAAGTCTTTAAACCATGATTTGAGGACTTCAATAGCTCAGACATAGGTTAGGGTTTATTACAGATGAGATTCTGTGGCCTGCATTGTGCAGGAGGTCAGACTAGACAATCATAATGGTCCCTTCTGACCTTAAAGTCTATGAATCTATGATGCTCTTCCTTCACACAAAGGTCCTGCTAACACCCTGTAGGAGCAAGGGACCTGATGGCTACATGGACTGGGTAGTGTTTATACCTCCAAAGGTACACATAAGGCACATCCTTCACAGTCTTAACACAAGACAAAAATCTTAGTTACCAAGTGGCCTGAAGGAACAAGATGCCAAAGGCCGCATCACTTAGGAAGGGGCCTTGTATTATGGTAATGGCTGAAACCGGGTTTTTCTTATTTTAGCTCAGCCTCTGCAGTAAATCACATCCTACAGATGCTTACAGACCCATAAGAGAGGCATGGAGTAGACTTACCTGCAGTCTGCACTGCACAAAATCTTGACTAGCAAAGGATTTCACATTGCTTCACTTTTCAACTTTTAAACAACCCCGTCAGTGAATATTGCACAGCACTTGGGGAGAGCCGAGTGCTGTTATTCAATGGGGGCGAACTGGAACATTGCGGGCACTGATGTGCAACCTCACTTCCACAGGCAGGCGCTACAGTCGCAGTCTAAAAAAAGGAAGCTCTTTATCCACTCCACCTGGCACTCAGCAAAAGCTTACATTATGTAACTGAGCTTCAGGCAAACATTATATTCCATGATGTTTGCCAGGAGAAAGAGAAATGCTCCTCAAAAAAGGGTGAGGGAAGAGATTGAGCAGAGCAGATAGCTACACAGCCCATCTGGTTGCAGCAGGTTAGTTTGGAACCAAGTTGGCTAATTTGGTTCCTTTTCTCCCTGAGCTAGCAGGGCAGAACACAGCTCCTTAGCAGGAGGGTGCACACCTCACCTGGCAGGCTGGAGGAGCTCTTGTCCTTAGCTGGGGAAGGGTCAGTGAACTGTACAGCCTTTGGAGGAGGGAGATCCCAGAAGACTTCCCACACAATAAGGGAAGACCTCAAACGAAGATTCAGGGGAAGAGACAAAGGCTGAGATTGGGGGAGATGATAGAAGGAAAAGACCCAGAGAAATGTTAAATACTAGGAGAAGAATGAAACAGTTTCTTAGTTGGTCAAAAGCTGTACAATGTGATGAATTCCCCTTAGCATAAGGAAGATCACTCTGGTGCACAAATCTTAAATCGTTCCCCTACGCACAGATGACCACACACTGCAGCCATGTCAAATGTGAGTACAGGTATATACATAGGCATCTGTAGGATACCAGGAAGTACAAATCAACTAGCCAGCAAACAAGACTCGGGCCAATGGCAGATCTGTAACACTGCTGAACTAATCCCTTCCCTTTCTCAAGTAATAAAATCCAAGTGACACAGTGATCTAAGGTGGCAGTTACCATGGCAAAACAAGCAGGAGTGAACAATCAGGTGACCCAGCAGCTCAAGACCCACTGAAAAGAGGCTGAGAGTCAGCTCATGACAAATGCATGTAAGCAACTTTGAATCAAATACAACAAAAGAAATCAACGACATTGCTGTTTTATCTGAACATCCTCTCATCCGATCAACATACAGCCCACTAACGGCACCTTTTAACAACCCACTGGGCTACAGAACATATTAGTTCACCATTCTGCTGCTCCTCATCTTGGTAGGAAGATTTATGGGAGGAATCACTTCACAGGAACGAGACACCTTCCTCCCACTTTCCAAATGAGAACAAGCAGTACAGGAGACTCCAAAGCACACTGCCAGAAATCCTTATGGTTTAAACCAGGACATTTTGAATACAGAACACAACAGAGGGACACTCTCCCTTGCAATATGCAAAGCTGCAAAACACCCCCTGTGCTCAATAAAATTAACAAGAAAAACAGGGTATGTTTAACGCAAACCAGAAAATAACACGCTTCTGTTTTTTATCCCAGGACCCTGGTGCCAAGAGGAGCGTGTGACCTGAATGGGGTCTTCTCCTGCTCTCCTTGCGTGCGGGACATTGGAGTTTACACAGGACGCTGAGGACTTATAACCTGAGCACACTTACAAACATTATCACTACCACACACAACTGCAGGAGACAGAGTAACCTGGGAAGTGTTTCCTTTGCTGAGCAAGTGAAGGGCAGAATGCCTTACACCCAAGACAAATATTAATCCTAGAAAAGGTATATAGAGAAGTCTGGTCTCCAATTATGTAGAGAACATTTCTTCAGGTTTACGGACCAATCAGAGGCCCCTGTAATTAACACCACCTGCCAACGCTAGACAAAATTAATTTCCAACATTCGCTTCTACGCTGGGTAACAATCCCCCACATGGATTGCAATGTGCTTCTTGTCAGGCACACAACATGCCCCCAAAGACCACCACACAAGTGCTACAGATATTTACAGGCCGAAATTAAGCAGTAAATGCATTGGGGATAATTCTAAGTCTTCCACAATCAGCGTTCTTGGAGCTGAGCATCCTAAGTTGTTATTGCCAAATGCCTTCAAGTCCTGTAAATCCTAACCCCCCTGCCTCAAAGGATGTAAATGGCAGAAAGCAACACAGCAATCCATTGCTTTTCCAACAGCCACATGGATTTTAACAAACAGCTGCAGTGAAGTTCCTGCTGATCATTACTAAGCGCTACATCGCAGATATATTAGTTTAATGAAAGGATAAAGGAAGAGGGACACACAAGAGCAGAAAAACTCTAGACATTGATTTAACATTCTGATCTCGCCGATGTGGGGTCTGCTCAGGTAAAGCTAAGGGCCCCCTGCTCCCCTCTGGTGCATGGCAAAAGGGGAAGGAGGCATGAGTGCATTAGAAAAAGAAATGGGAACAGGTGTTGTTGCAGTAGAAACTGGCAGCTCTTTGATATGTGCCACCTACAAGGACACATGGATCTCTGTGCAATGCGAGAGCAAGTCATGGAACAACCAATCTAGCATGTGCCCACAGAACTCCAGCATTATAGTAAGTCTGTCCTGGAAATTAACGCTAACCTCCCCTCCACAACTTCCAGACCCCTGTAAGGGAGCAGAAGCAAACAGCAGGCAAGAGTCAGCCACTGGCAGGAGGGCACACGAAATAACCATGCTGCCAACATTTCTTGGGGCGAGGGGCCTGGGAGGAGTTCAGTGGGGCAGGCACTATGAGTACTGTCAAAATCATTCATTTGCCCCAATTTTCTATTGGTTCTCCTGTCCACAAGTTTGACAAGTCACACACCTTGTCCAACACACATCACCATCAGCCCTATCTCACAGAGCAAAGAAAACATCCAGGTAGCGACAGATGCATCTTTTTGCTTCTCCCTTTCCATCCACTATAATGATTGAAGGGAGTGCATGGGGCTAAAAACACTCTACTCTCCTAACATGCACTGGAAGGCTTGATTTCACTATTCACTGAACACAGTAGGTCCACTGTAGCTCAGATCCCTGCCTCATTTCCTCCCAGAAAAAGCTGATCATTTGGTGCCCAAGAACAAGTCCAGGGGGTTTTAAATGGAGCCAGCATTTCTCCTGAAGATGAGAGAGCCCTGCCATGGAGTCACATTCCCTACAAGGGGCTGCAGCCCCTCAGATAGATCCAATTTCATACCAAGAAGCAGTGTCCTAGTAATTACTTCTTTCATGAGGCTGCTCCTAAGAAGCCAGAGCACTAATCCCACTAGGAGGAACACATCATTGTGCCTGGCAGGCAGCATTGAGTATGTACATGAAGGAGATGAAAGAAGATGGACCTTATATACACAAGGGACCATTCACCTTCCCTCAGGTTTTAAAGGATGGAAAAGTTCTTTGGAAGAAGCCAGATAAATCAGCATTAAAGACCAACACAGATAAGTCCTCTGAATATACCCTGCATCTCACCAAAGAAGGCCAAGATTGCCATATGAACACGGAAGAAGTCTCCACCCTCAAAACCTAATGACGCAGACAACTGACAACAAAACCAACAAAAGCACCAGTTACCAACAGCATTAAAACAGAGGTGGCCAAATGCAACCCAGGAAGTTCTGCAAAGCAGCTTGCAGCCAACCTTCTCTAACAGAGGTGCAGGTCCCTGGAGATTCCAGTTTGCAGCCAGCAGTTCTCCATCCTGAACTGAGCAAGCAGGAGGAAGGCGAATGCAATATTTCCCATTTCAGACATATTGGAGGTGGCCTTTGAGCTACTGGCAAGTTGCCAATGTAGCCATGAATGGAGCAGAGTTAGGCTGCCCATGGATTAAAGTGACCTCTTTGTGCCATTAACCCCTGAAATGTCACCATGCTAATTAGAAATGGGGATGTTTTAATCCCTTTAGCTACAGCTGTGAAAACTGGTGGGTGAGCAGTGGTATGAAAGGCATCCTTCCATAACAGAATCAGGACAGCACTGGAGAAGAGGGAAGTTTCTTCACCTCAATGCATTCAGTAGAAAGCCTCCTCGGAAACCCAATACACACACCCATGCTACATTTACTGGACAAATAGCTGGACCTGGTAAATCTGTGATTTGGAATCTGGAAATACCACAATAAACCAAATGCTGATTTGTATTAAGTGAAGAGAATAAGGAAAAGAGTTGCCAAATTGTATCCAGCCAGGGTCAGCGTAAGCTTCCTGCCTCTATGAAAGACATCACTCTTAGCCCAGGAGATAGCTGTTGGGTAGTGGGGCTGTGGCACTCTGGGGGGAACAGCATGGAGAAGTTATTAGTTCTTGGTCTTTCTATATTATTTGATCTGACTGGGGTAACCAAAAGGTTTAGTTATTAGTATATTGTTAAAAGATTGTCCAGGGCACCCAAGCCACTGCATAAGCACTCTTATTAGAGTTTGTACAAATTCAGATACTTTCTCAGCCTGGTGATGTGACATTTTCTCCCTAACAACTCAGTCCTGGGCCCCACCCAGGAAGAGATTAAAATGGTGCGAGTCCTGTCTTGTGGGGACGGAGCGATGACATTCCCCCATCCACCCATCATACAAATGAGCTCAATTTGGACTCAGAGCTGAAAGGCTAGTTACCAGCCTCACAGCAGGTATTGTTGATTAAAAAAACGTTTAGTATTTTGTCCTAAATTAGAGGCCATTTTCCCTAATTCTGTCAAGCACCACATACTGGTCACCCATGAGTGCGGGGGAGGGGGAGGAGAAGAGCGGGGGGGTTGCTAGCTGATCCAAGTCTCACCAAAGTCAGTGGAAGCCTTCCCACTGATTTCAGTTGGGTTTCGATCAGGCTCATGCTGAGGAACACAACTTGCCACACATTAACCACTAACAACTGTTGCAATGAACAGGACACGGTCACAATTGGGAGGTCCTGACAGAACTGGCCTAAGAACAGACCTTGCAACGTTCCCATCGAGATGATCACACCTTCTAGACATTCTCCACACTTAACACAGCCCCATGCTGCCAGCAGGATGATCAGAAGACATCACTACATGCGGGGCCTGGAGGTGCCTCCACCAGGATGCATGTGGCAGGATGGATAGACTACCCAGGTGACTGCTGGCGCCCTATCATGGCTGGGATGAAACATGCAAGTGTGTGTCTGGGGCATAGGAATTTTCTCTCTATGCTGCCAGCACTGCAGAGTGCAAGCAAGTGTTGGAGAGGAAGGGAAGGATAGGTATGTCATTCCAAGGGGCAGCCTGCGCATGTCCCCAGCTGGACCCTCTCAGATGTGTGTAGGGTAACTTGCCCGGATTCCTACATGCACCCTACGTGGGGTAGGAACACTCCCTGGATAACTACAGGTGCCCCATCGCAAAGTGAGGGATGGAAACCTTACCTGTCCTTACCTCTCCTATTTGAACAAAAACAGACACCTGCTCCAGTGCCTGTAGATGTCCCAACAGGAGAGTGGGAAGAGCATTCTACCCAGATGGGGAGGAGCTTCCTCAGGTGCCCAGGGCTGTCCCATCAAGGGGACACTGGCTATCGCAGATAAGATGAGCTGAGGCGAGGTGAGTGCATACAGTGGGGGTTTAGTTACTATGCTGTTCACACCAAGTTATGTACAGGTTTTCCTGTTTTACATGGAAACAATCATGGTGGCAGTGAAAGCATGGGTGGCAACACAGAAGGGAAATCAGATTTTAGCCTCACCCACTGTGACAGCATCCCATTAAAATGGTACAAATTCCGGAGCTTCCCTGAAGGCATCCTTTTTTGCCAGGTGACCTCATCGGGGACACCAGCAGTACTGGGATTACGTCAGCCTGCACACATTCCCATTGGTATTAAAAATCAGAAGCAATGGGAGCATTTCTACAACATTTAGCACCAAGTTTTTAGAACAGGAATGTGCTCAGACTTTGCACTGCTATTGTAACTGTAGATGTACGTACACACGTGCCACATCTAACAGGTGGGCTGTATGCACATTCATGGTAGCTGCACATCCATACAATTCTAAAATTGTGACTCAGTTTTTAAGTTGTATGGCTCTCCTTTGGCTGGGGAAGCTAGACTTTAAGCAAGGTAGCCAATGGTATTCCAAAGTATGAATGGGGTTAGATAACTATGGCAATTCTTGCTCATATGCAAAATTGAAAAGGAGGTGGGAAGTCATTCTCCCCCGACCAGGAGCTAATTGAGAGGGATCTAGTAGAGGAGTGTTCTAGGGCAGCACTGAACGGCGATTAGGTAGTTGTCTCTCAGGTGATCGGTCAGTTCCCTGCAATTTCCAGGGAATGGGTGATAATGGTAGATTTCAGTTCTTCTTGTCTTCTGGGATTTACAGCCTTTGGAGGGTCAGATACTTGCATGGTGCCCAACAGCAACAGGTTTCAAACAATCAGATCTGAATTACTGCTACAGTTGGGAGCTTATTCAGTGTGAGAAAGGCTGAGCATTTCTTTTAAATTTAGAGTTCAGAAACATCTCGGGTGACCAGACGTCCTGATATTATTGGGACCACCCCAATATTATGCGCTTTGTCTTATATAGGCGACTATACCCCACCCCTCTCACCTCTGAAAAAAGTGTCCCGATTTTTCACACTTGCTATTTGGTCACCCTAGAAACGTTCAGATTTACCAGGTGCAACTGAGCATAGGCCAGACCTTGCATATGCAACACCAACTTGCCAAAGGACAACATGAATACAAGAGGGGAGACATATGAGGAATCCTCCCAACCCAGATGAGTCACATGGAAAAGTAGCAGGCAAGTAGCATTTGAGCTGCATATCCAAGGCCTCGCCCATAGCGACGCGTGTTTGTGTCTAACTCGAACCCTGTGTACAGGGGACAGATACAATTACTGTGCACAGACAGGGCAGTGAGGAGTTTCACACTAGCAGAGCTCTTTCCAACTGTGAGTACAAACCCACAAAGGCAACAACCTGTACCGGGAATCTTTTTCATCTCCAAGCCTTTAAATCTAGCCAATCTGCAGGTGTGCTCAAGTTGAAACAGCAGAACATTCAGAGCCTTTCACAGAGGCATTACATAGCCTTTTGTAAGTTTCTAGGAACACTAGCATTTGAGCAGCAGTGTTGTGTAAAAACAAGAGCCGATCTTCTTTTGAACCATTTCAAAAATCACTGACTCTCCACCCACCCCCAGCAAAACAATAGTCTTCTAGCAGCATTCGACCGAAGTGTAAAGCAACCTGATTGGCTTCCATGCATCCGATGGCCTCTTCCAAGAGTGAAAACTCCACGCAGACATAGCCATAGTCGTAACCTGGGGACAGCATTTAAATACAGACGGGAGTCGTGTTAGTGCCTTGTAATACAGAAGAGCCACATTTAAACACCCAATTTCCCCTTCCCTCAATCACAAACCCTCCTACCACCACCCCAACGTCTCTGCAAAATAAAACACAGAAAATCAGTGGCTGACACTCGGATGCTGTTTAGGTCCGTGAAGTTGAGCTCAAGTTTTGGTTAGACATAAAGATGCTCTAAGAAACTCCCATTTCCCCTTCTGAAACTAGACAAGTGTGAGACCCACTCCTTAAAACAGGTAATAGTGTGAGCAACGTGCATTTTTAAAGAAGAAAGACACAATAACACTAAACCAGGTTTATAATAACTAGGAGGTGCTGGCTGCTCTGAAACAAACATTTATTAATCCACAACAATAACTTTAGCGCAAACCTGGCCAGCATGTACTCTATTTTTTTGGAGTGACTAGTATTGTAATCCTCAGGATGCCTCCAGGAGAGAGCTAAAGTGCATCCTTGGACTACATTAACTTTTGCTCTTTAACAACTGCTTTTTGAGTCTCAAAGTCCTTTGCATTATGAGCAAAGGCACAGAAGCAGGCCTGTAAATTCCAACCTTTTCTCACTTTGGCTTTTAAACTAAGCC
The DNA here is from genome assembly GCF_011386835.1 of Chrysemys picta bellii. Lineage (NCBI taxonomy): Eukaryota > Metazoa > Chordata > Testudines > Emydidae > Chrysemys > Chrysemys picta. The sequence continues at coordinate 51,000,906 of NC_088797.1, forward strand.
AGTGCATTTCCTAGGCGTGTTTTATACATTTAACAAAGGGGGGGGGGCGGGATTCAAAGTAAAAACACATCTTCATAGCACAAGATATATAAAGTGCCATGATTCCTTTTCTCTTTTATGAAAAACCCCTTTCTCTGGTGTGGGGGATTTTATTTTGTAGTCCAACTATCTGAGCAGAAATGCAGATGTCTCATAAGAAAGGGTAGGTTAATGTCACTTGGTGCAGAATTAAGGCAATTTCTATTCCGTTTCACCCATCCCTCTCCCCAAGCAGTTCTTTCTGATGGATACCCTTGACCTGAAAGAAGTGCTTTGATCCCCTCTTCCTGCCACACCATGTGGTCGAGTGATCAGTAGGTTCGTGGAGAAAGCCCCTCTTTAGGCACCGCCTTGGTTGAGTGCTCCAGTTCCCACCCTCCCAAGGGCATCCTGCAGTGACTTTACCTCTAAACCAGCTACGATTCAAAAGGTCTCATTAAAACCATGAGTGATTAAGAGAACATGCTAAACTAAAACAAAGGAAATGAACTGCATGACACATATAGTCTGAAATTCTGCAAGAGCTAATGCACATCTGCACCATTCATTTCAGTACAGTTCCTTACCCCCATGTCTCAAGTGTTTACCCACTCCTCAGCTGCCCCCGTCCTTTTCTGGCCTGTGGTAGGGCAGTGTGTCAGAGACCCAGTATCTGGCATGAAGGGCTTCAGATCATCCTCTTCCTTTGTCACCCTGTCCTCCCCCAGTTACACCTTTCAGATTATTTGGATTCATTACATTCCTTGCAAAGGTATTTATGGCTGTGTCCCTTTTCCTGGGAGATGCCCGTCTCTTAGAAAATGTCCGGAGTGCGTTAGCCAAATCCATTCAGAATTATATTTGCTGCACTGGACGTTTGGGGTTCCTGTATTTCTTGTATCATGTTTGCAACATCAAAAGTTCCCTTGAAGTTGAAGCCACACAGTATAGTGGTCTCCTGACCCAACTTCGCATCTTACTACCCAAATTTCACACACACACACTCTCTGCACCTTGTTCTAGCCCAGCAATGCCGGGTTTGCATGTTAATTGTCCTAAGTATCAACCTGAATCCAGCTCCCTTTCTGCCTTGTATGTGAGCTTCAAAGAATAGGGCCTCGTACAGTAATAAAATTCTCTTCCAAATCTCAGTTCTATTCTGTCAGTAATTAATATTTACTAGAGATTACCATGATCCATCATACTGTACAAATGCAATTCAGATAAAAATTGCAGCTTCGGATTTAACTCGGTGAATGAAATCTAGGCTGACACAGCACGACAGCAGAATGGAACCAGTCTCATGCACAATATATAGCAAGCACCTGGAATTGCAGACATAAGATCAGGCACTAGAAGAGACACCTGAGGTGAGAGGAGGAACAGAAAACAAATTAAGCCAGATGTTCCTGGAGCATCAATTCTGTTCTGCAGTGCCTCAGTCGCATCAGGGCACCTTGCAGGGGAAAAAGCAAGTTCTTTGCTCCTAAGAGGAGGCAGGGCTCTGAAAAGGAGAGTCACTAAGAAGGAGTATTGCTGCCCCTCACTGGGAAACTACTTTGCATTCAGAGCAGACTCTGGTTTAATTGTTCACTGCATGGCGCTGTGGCTCACGTGATACATTTTTTTATTGTGTTCAAATCCAGAGCTCCACAATCACACACCCCTCTTTCAAAAAGGGCTGCAAGAATGACATTTGCAAGCACTTAACCAAGTCCTGATTCAGCCCGTTGGAGAGTATTTTAGAGAGTTGCTGTAATCAGAGAGCCAAGATCAGAATGCCGGATGTCTAATCTGTACATGTACATAAAGTAGAGTGTGTCTACTGACAGGGAACAAAATTGCACTACATTTACCTCATGTTTTTGCCTCCCTATTGGCCCAATCCTGATTCAAATCCCCATGAAGTTAATGGGTGCTGCAGGTGCTCAGCACCTCTCCGGCTTTGGCCCCACATAACAGATCTGATAGACCTGGGGAAGGATGTCACAAACAGAAGCCTATGCCAGTGATAATGTAAAGAACTCCCAACATTTGGAAGAATGCATTGTGCAGAGACAAGAGCCATTTCAAACACACTAAATGGAGAAACTTAAAGAGGTAGATTGTATTCTCAAGAGCAAAGGAAAGTGGGAAACATACAAGTATGCAGTAAAGCGGGACACGGAGGAGGGAAAACTCAGCAACTCTGGCAGAATTTTCATTCACCTGCTGTTAGCTCTCCCTCCATCTTGCATCCTTGCAGTAAGAAAAAAAAATAACGGGGAACTGAAAACAGTATGGTGCAGCCCTAGGATGTCCATGCTGTGCCCAGAGAAAGCTCCAGACCAGATGTTCAGTCTGGGACAGGCCACGAGAACTGAAATCATGTCAGAGGCATCCTCTACAAGTCACCCATGTGCAGAATGTACTAAATTAGTCACAAAAAGAGAACAGAGCAGGAGTGCGATGTTTCAGACCGCTAACAAAGATCAGCAGGGAAAGGGCTGAGATTTCTATCTCCGCTCCGCCCCCAATATGATAGGCATGCTCAGTGTTATGAACTATGCAGAACAGCATTAGCTCCTGACTAAGGAGACTGCCCCTGGCCAAAAGCACAATAAAATCAAATGCAGGAGCATCCTTTCAGACAAAGCCAGGAAGAAAGGGTGCAGTGTGTTCCAGTCAATTTGCATAAATAGCTATAAGCTAGAAACTCAGGCTGACAGAGATGCAACAAAGCTATGGGATTCCTTCTACGTCCCCTAGAAAAGCACCAATCAATTAGATCTGGTGATCACCAAACTCTACACATTAACTGTAGTACCCAGAGCACCAAACTCAAAGTGAAAACCAAAGACTTGGGGAGTGGAGACATTTTTTGAAGTGCTAAAATCAAAGATGGCCAATAAAAGTGGAACAGCAGCACAGTCACAGCAGACCCATACCATGGTGTGTTTGAATGTGAAAAAATTATGTTTACAACCAATAGTTTGTGTTAAAATCACATGAAAAAATCCGAAGTCATCTTGACTTGATCGTTCACCCATGGATTAGAACGAGGGGGAGGAGGAAACATTGCAAAGACTATCTTAGGCCTAGTCAGAAGGGAAGAAGTTCTAGGCTGCTATCACGGTAGCCCCTAATGGTTCATTTAAATATGAAGCAGCTTTTCGGAATGCCTGGCTTTTCTCTCTGCTGAAGGATTCTTACCAGCACAGAGGCAGCGCAGGGCCTGGGGAGAGGGGTCAACCAACCTGCCCCTCCTGGGAACTCAAAGTTGGTGCCTCTGCAGGCGAGAGATTCAGCCCAGCACCCTTCTCTCATGAGAGGATTAGGGCCCAGGCAGGAGTGATCCTTACTAGGAAGGACAGGCATGTAGCCTGAATGAAGCTACACTACTAAAGTTTCCAGGCACTCACTTTTACCACCAATCTAGAACCCTATGGAATGAAAGAGCCCCAATAAGAGTGGTGGTGGGAGCAAGCCAGTGAACGAATCCATGCGTCAGGAGTTTGGGATCAGGGAGTCGTGAGTAGGGCATAGTCTCCTCCAATCCCAAAGGAAACCCCAATCACCTAGAAATCTTAATTCAAACTTTTAAATACACTTCAGAAAAACATGTCCACTAAAGTGTTGATAAAAGGTTAGGGAAAGTTTGACACTAACTTCCAAGTGACAAAAGCTTCTCCTGAATTTGTAATGGTCATTTAGCAAGAAAACTGATTGCACAGACATTTAAAGCATGCCATTTAATTTTTTAAATCAGCAAATTTTACTAAGTATACAGATATATACCAGAAAGTACTATTAACTTTAGCCATTGAAATAACTCATTAACATTGTAAAAGTACTACTTAACCTTCATACAGACCACTGAATCCATTCCACCTTCTAGACTTACAGACAGGAGATGTTCTGCTCTCAAACATAAGATGAAACCATTCCACATCTGCAATGCTAGAAATAAATATCTAATATAGTGCACAAGATTGAGCTCTAATACTTTAATCTTCCATTGGCTTATTGGATATTATGGATGAGTTCTTGGTTTAGCAGTATTTTGGTACCTCTCTTTGTATACTCCTTTTTATATCTTTGGGTCCACAGAATTCAGTAAAACTTATTAAGCAAATATTTCTTAAAGTAATATCTGTTTAAGAGTGACACATGAAAACTTCCAGTGCCTATTTGGCATATCACTAACTATAGTGTTAAAGACACAATCCTCTAATTTGGTCATAATTTAGATTTATGATCTTTATGAAATTTAAGATTAATAATTTTCTTTTAATTTCAACCAAACTGTTTCAAAACTCAAATATTTGGAGAACCTGAAAGCGAAATGGACTATAATGAGAGTGAAACTGAATTAGTTGATTCTCAGTGTCAAAACTAAAATAGACAAAATAAGCCAGGGTATGTTGTGTTTTAGGCTTTAATAACCCAAGATGTTATCTGGAATGTAGGTAAGGAAATTCATCTCAAATACATCTTAAATTGAGTCTCCCCTTTAACCATCTCAGATTATTTCCTATATGAGATTGATGACATTTGCAAAGGAAAATTCATGTTACTTTGAACTTTAAATCCACTATAAAGAACATCGTAACAAGACAGGAGCGAAAGGAGATTTTTTTTTTTTTTTTTGGAATTTTTAGAATAAACCCTGTTCGTTTCAATGATTAGAAAACTGCCTTGATTAACATTGGCACAAAGACTTAAAAAGAGTGTAAATTAGTTGTGGCTTCTAACTAGAGAAGTAACAAGTGGCTTTTTTGATGGCCACTTTCTGAGCACATTCTGAATTTTACCAAAACCTGCTTCATTTTCAAAAGAAACATGGTCAAGTATGACGAACTACCAAAATGCGACATTGGCCTCCTCCCTCAGCAGCCTTATTTCCAAAGTTGAACTAAAGACCTTCCAAAGTGAGACTGCCAATAGCCTCAGGACATGTCCAGTCTAGAAGAAATAGCCAGGTTTTAATGTGTTAGCTAACACATTTTAACTAGCAAATTAAACCCCATTTTACAGCTAGCGTAGACTGGAAAAGTAGTGGTTTTAAATGAGTTAACATTGATCACAACGTTATCAATTCTAGGCACTAAGTCGTATTTAACATCACGTACATTTTTCAAAAGCATCTAAATCCCATTGTCCATTTATGCCAGAAGGAAGACACTGGATGTGGTTTAACATTATTCTTAAATGTCTGGGAGTAGCTCGCAGATAAAAGTGTACAGTGCAGGTAATTCCAGAATTATTTCAATATACACTCTGGAGGCTTCCATCGGCCCTCCACCTTACCAATCCTGATTCCCAGCCAACCTGCTGCTGGGACCTCACCATCCCCACCCTCGAATGAGGGTTAAGGGGGGGAGTGGGGCTATAAAGAAGGGAGAGTTGATTCCCTGCCGTACCAGTCATAGGAGCCCTGAACCCCCGTTTCTGCTCCTTTAAAGAATACCTCCTTTAAATGCTTTACCAATCCATGTATCTGGTCACTGTATCCCTTCCCTACAGAGTACTTGCACTGGACATCCGCCCACATTTAAAATATGGGTTACAACATCATAGCCTATTTCCTTTTCATGTTCGCTCCAACAAAGCCCCCCCAAACCTGCTGTGGGGAAGGCAAAAAACCCTCCACTTCACCTTGACCAATCTCAAGTTGAGGGGAAAATTCCTTCCCAGCCCCCTGAAAAAAAGCAACTAGGGCAATGCCCACAGCAGATGCTGACAATACCCATTTTTTCGCCACTAGCATAGGTGGGTGCTCCTCTGCTTGGTCCAGGTAAAAGAGGACTTTTACAGCACTGGCATGCACCTATACAATCTCCCTTCTGCTGGTCCCTGGTAGAGAAGGGGGATGGGTCAAGTCCCCACACTAACCTGGTCTGCAGCAGAAAGTCACTCCCTGGCTCTCTAGCCCGTGAAGGGAGCACACCTTTTCCAATAAGCCAGACCATGGCCCTCACCACTTACTGTGTGGCAAGGTTATTCTCAAACTATGCCAGAAGGAGGACAGGAGACACTGGATGTGGTTTAATTAAGCCTCAATTTTATTCATAAACATCTGGGAGTAGCTAGCAGAAAAAAGTGTACAGTGCAGATAATTCCATAATCATTTCAATATATACTTGGGGGGCTTTCGTCAGCCCTCCTCCTTATCCACCCTCGTCCCCAGCCAAACCACTGCTAGGACTTCACTATCCTGCCCCCCCCCCTCGAATGAAGGGTAGGGGGGCTACACAGGAAGGGGGTTCGCTCCCTGCCGTACCAGTCATAGGAGCCCCACACTTCCGTTTCCACTCCTTTAAAGAATATCTCCTTAAAATCCTTTACCAATCCATTTTATCTGATCACTATATCCCTTTCCTACAGAGTACCTGCACTGGACATCTGCCACAAGGAGACATCAGCAATTAGCTTGGCTGCCTTCCCCGAATACCTAGCCAGGTTCCCAGACATCTTCTAATGCCCTCTTTAATATCAGCCAAAAATAGGTCAGCTCCCAAATCTGACAGGTGGACCCCATCCTCCTTGAATAATTCTGGTGCCCTGTATGCTATGGCCGAATGCGAAATTACCGACCCTCCTATGCCAGTCATGAATTTGGCCACCTCCCTATTCACATATCTCCTAGCCTTGTCGACCCGGGGGGGCTTCAAAGCTCCGTCCCACACCCTGCGTTGCAGCATGTCCGACCACACAATTTTTACTCCTGGGAAAAGTTCAAGGATCTGCCCCAAGTCCCTCTTAGCTCTGATCATTAAGTCTACCCCTTTACACGTTCCCAAATCATTTTCCCCAAGGTGAACCACAATTATATCTGGAGCCTGCCCATGGGCCCCCAAAGTGTGGAGAAGGGGCATCAGTTGGTTCCATAACATGCCCCTCCTTCCATGCCAGCTCAGGACTGCCTCATCACTGAGGCCCAGCTGTGGACCTCCAGCCAAACTGGAAGCCTGCCTATGCGCCCAGTCAACAATACTGTGCCCGCAGATCCACACCACCGTCTGCCTGGCCCGTCTGCCAGCATCTGGAAGAGAACACAATGGAAAATTAACACTGATTCCCACATGGGGTTTCATGTACGTTCTGTACACTTCAGAATGCCAATGCCCAAATGCCTGAATTGCCCTATTCCCAAACCCAGCCGGGCCACTGCTGATGCTGCCCCAATCCTGAATGAGCGGGAACTAAATTCATGTGCTGGGAGCCCCAATCCCACATGTCCAGGTAAAAGAGGGCTTTTCCTGCACCGTCATGGACCTATTAGTCCTCCTCTCTCTTCCAGTTCCGCTCTCCCTCCCCGCCCCCCATGCTGACCTGGCCTGCAGCAGAAAGTCACTCTAGCCCTTAGAGGGGCACACATCTTTTCCAACAAGCCAGCCAACAGCCCTCACCGCTTAATCTGTAGTGAGGTCACTTTCAACACTAATTTAGGCACTTATAAGCCAACACCCCATTGACTGTGAATGGGACTTAAGTTTTCTTTTCAAAACTGACTCTGATACCTTGGCGCCTAGGTGCTTTCAAAAATTTCTACCCATTACTTAGTCTTAAAACACAGACTTTTTTGTTATAATCTAAACATCCTCTAAAACACTCCTTTGGAAATGACAAAAACAAACTTAAAAACCACTCCAGAAATCTGGATTTCTAACATAGGACACACTGTCAGCATAAGTCATGCAATGCAGAAACTCAGATTCTCAGCCAGTCTGTTAGTTTTGGTTGCACCTTCTAAAGACTTTCCTTGCCCCAGACACTGCCAATGAATAAGACGCAGCACGCAACCAGATGGTTAAAGCTTAGGTCACAACTTTATTAGCTAAGAAACAGCAACATAGAGGAAGTAAGAAACAGTGCTCCCAGCCCAAACCAGACAGTAGCTAATGATCCAGCCAGGCTCTCAAATGCTGATCATCCAGGCATCCCATACACTGAAGGGGAGGCGAGGGATTCAGCCCAGCTGCCAACATCCCCAACCATCCTCACCTTGTGTGAGGATTCAGGGTCCAGATGAGGAATGCCTCCATCTGTACATGACATGGCAACCAGAACCCCCGCCCTGCTTAGCATAGCAGTCATAGGAGCCCTGTCCAGGTACGGGATCCACAAATCGGCCCCTGCAACAGTAATTATCCTGCATTGGACACCTGCCAAAAGTTGCAACAGTAACAGAAAAAATATTAAGTCAACCCCCACTCCCACTCCTGGGTCATGCTTCTATGGTGCTATGAACAGGGCGGAACACCCCTCACTGCACCTGCCAATTTGCAGTATAGGAATTTTATACCCCAATGGATTATCAGCTATGCCCAGTACACATCAGGAGTTCAATGTAACAAGGGACAATCAGATCATCTAGTCTGACTCCCCGAATCTATCTCACAGGCAATTAATTTTACCCAGTTACACCTGCATTGAGCCCAATAATTTATGTTGGCTACAGCATGTCTTCCAGAAAGGTATCCGGTCTGGATGTGAAGAATCAAGAGATGGAGAATCCATCACTTCCTTGGTAGTCTGTTCAAATGGTTAATCAGTGACTGTTAAACTATCCCCTACTTCTAATTGGAATTTGTCAGGCTTCAACTTCCAGCCACCGGGTCTCGTTCTGCCAGATTAAAGAGTCCTTTAGTGCCTGTCAGTCTCTCTCCACAAAGGTGCTCATACACTGAATCAAATAATCTCTCGATCGTCTTTTTGATAAGCTTTCAGTCTCTCACTGCGAGGCATTTTTGCCACCACTTGAATCATACCGGTTGCTCTCTCCTGCACCCTCTCCAATTTTCTAACCATCTTTTTGAAACGTGGACACCAGAACTGGACACAGTATCCTGTATCGGTCTTATCAATGCCATACATGAGGTAAAAATCACCTCTCTGTTCCCACTCACTACTCCCACTTATACATTCCAGGATCACATCAGCTCTTTCTGCCAGAGCATCGCACTGGGAGCTCATGTTCAGTTACATGTCTGCTATGACCCCTAAACCCTTTCCAGAGTCCCTGTTTTCCAGGCTACAGTCCCCTGTTCTGTAGAGATGGCCTGCATTCCTCAATCCAGATGTCTAAGCTTGCATTTGGCTGTAGTAAAGACGACATCGCACACAAATGTATGGTTAAAGCACAGGCCACAACTTTATTAACTACTAAACATCAGTGTCAGAGGGGTTAAGAAACAGCACCCCTCACTAAACCTCCAGCACTAACAGTCCAGTGCAGCTCCCAATTATTGCTTTCCACAACACTCTCATCCCTGTACTCGGGTTTGGGATCTGGAAAGCAGCCTGTTACCAGCCACCTGCTGCAGGGCACGTCAGTAATTAGCATGGATTTTCCACAGAGTGGAAAGAAAATGCCCAATCCACCCTTTAAGGTCTGCCAGAAATATGTCTAAGCCCTCGGCAGACAGCTCCACACCATCTTCCCTGTATATGTTAGGGCCCACATAGCAAATCTCCCAATGGGTGATCATTGAGCTCCCCATTTCCCGAAGGAACTTTGCTACCTCCCTATTCACACCCTTCCTGGCACACCCAATCCCAGTGGGTTTGGTGGCTCCTGGCCAAATCTGCTTCTGGAGCATCTCGGACCACACCAGCTTAACCTGCGGGAAAAGCTCAGCAATGAGAAGCATGTCCCTTTTTATCTTGAGTACTAAGTTAACATCAGTGGCTGTCACTAGGTCATTTTCACCGAGATGCACCATAAGAACCTGCGGTGGGCAAGAGTGAGTTGCCAAAGAACACAGGAGCGGCATTAGCTGGTCCAACACCATGCCTTCCCTGCCATGCCAGAACAAATGAATGGCTTTGTGTCCAAAGCCCAACTGGGAACCATCTCGACGGCTGGCGGCCCGCTTTTGGACCCAATGAATAACACTGCAGCCAATTATCCAAACGTTAGGCCGAGATGCTCCATCATTCCTTCCTGCAAGCATAACAAAAATACCAGAATATTTAACAGGACAACAGTTCTATCCTTCCCATCCTGAGGGCAGCATCCCCCAACTGAGGGCGGAGGTTGCAGTCTGACTGCCAACGGCCTATAGACTGAATCGCCGACGCATTGTAACCTAATGCGGCTGCAGAAGCAGCTGCCCCTCTTCCAAAAGAATGGGAATCACAGGCACCTAGTTTTCAGCCCAGAAATATAATCCCCATTTTAGCACCAAAGGGAAATGGAATCTGGTCAAATACTTCACATCTCCATGAATAAACTAACGGCTCCCACGGGGTAGCTGGAAAGCCTGGAATACACACAAGGAAAGCAAATCCTTTCATCATCACATTCCTTTAGCAAAGTCTGGGATCCTCTGCCAGCCCCATCAATTTGAAGTCAGCATCACAGATCCCAGGCCTTAATGGAGGTCATTCCAGACCAGACACATAACTGAACAATCATTAGCAGACACTGCTATGCTCTCACTTACCCAAAGCCACAAAAAAGGCAGCCATGAATAACACGTTGAAAAAAAAAGCCTTGCAATGGCTAGCACATGCCCTTGGGAAGGCCTGAACCAGGTCAAACAGAATCTGAATCATGTGACACCTGGGATCTTCAATTGCAACCAACCTTTAAGATACCTCTGAACCACAAATCCCCTGGCAATAAATCAGGGAATCCTGCAAACACCACAAGATCGCCTCTTGTGATGAGCTGTGCAAGAGTAAGGGGGATGTTAGGAACAGACTTCATAGGCAGTCACCTAATTTTAGGGGCAGCTCCTGCCTGATTTTTCCATCAGTCAGACAGGGGAAGTGGAATGTCTGCCCCTTTAAGGATATCGTGAATATTACCAGGAGCTGCCACACTAGGGAGACTGGATCAACCCAGCTGCCCCTTCCACAATAGCCAGGCAGGGAAGTGGGGGTATCTGTTCCATTCATTGTATCCTCGCACACTCTTGGGGTGGCAGAGCAGCTGCTGCCCTGGGCGACCATGCCAGTGCTGTTGAGTCAGCTCGACTCCCATCTCCACACCAGCTGGGACATCTCTTGAGGGTCAGGAGGAGGGTAGTTTGCTTCCTAAGAGCCAAGCTCCCTCTCCTCCAATCTGTGGAAGAGGCAAGCCTACAACGGACCAACAGCTTTGTGACACGTACTTGCTGAAGCTCTGGTATGGGTAACACACAAAAACAGACCCCGACAACTCCTAAAACTCAAACTTTGTTAAACCCACTTTGTACACCCCAAATATCTTTGGAGCTATAGATTTTTCTACCAATCCAAGAGCAGATTACGCAAGGACTGTGATACCTTGACCCGGTCTCAGCTGCCTGAGGCATGTTGTCACAAAGTCCATGCAGATGAAGATGGAATTCCCCAGTTACACTCATCCTGAATAGGATTGGAAACCACCTGTTGCTCTTGTCCCCTAAATCTGAGGAGAAAGGGATGTCAAACCTTCCCTGCTGTTATTCCAGACCTCAAGGCCACAATCCACAAGGAAGGCCCCACTAAGGCATCTTGGGATCAGAGATCTAAATCAGAGACTGTCCAGGAAGTCAAGCGGCACCTCCTTCACCAGAGCGACAGGCCCAGCTACGCCCCCATTCTATGCTGCATCCTTCCCTCTTGGGCATCTTCAACAAGGCACCAAATGAAATGGCAGCCAATGGCACCTCTGCACAGCCCATGAACTGGCCAATCACAGCTCTGGGGGATAAACAGGCAGGGGGAATAGGCCACACCACACTGATTTAGCAAAAGGAATCCATAATAAAACATATCACCACATTTTAGAGCCAACTCTCCCACTAGATTTCGGAAGACAAGAGCACTCAACATTGCTTCCAGCTCATTTTACTCCTCACCTCATGCAACTGTATTTAATGAGTTGGATAAGCAAAATTCAATAACCACATCAACAAACTGATTATTCATGTTATCTGTAATCTACCAAGAACATTTAAGTGCTTAGGTCTATCAAATAGTTAAATGACAAAAGCTAAACAAATTAAGACAAATATACCTGTCACCTTAATGTCCCCCAAGCGCTTCGGCTCTGCATCACATATTGGTCTCACTCAGACCTCAGCAATACTTAATTACGAAAGGGGGAACTTTGAATGAAGTAGCACCCCTCATTTCAAGTTTATTTTAAATTTACACATTAGACCCCGGAGATTAATGCAGCTCTTCATAGTCATATGCTTATAGCCCAAAAATATATCTTCATAAGCGACTACAGCTGTATGGTTAAGATTTTCAAGGGAGTCTAAGGAATTTGGGCATCATTTGGCATTTTTGAAAATATCCAGCAATAAAGCTGGACTGAAATACTTTTAACCAATAGTAATACAGAGTAACAGCAGGAGCAGAACAAGTACATAGACAAGCAAAGACATTTTCATTATTTGAGCCACAAGGCTTTGTAAATTCTAAATCTGCAACTCTGTCTACACACAAAGTTGCATCAATTTAACTACAGATTTCAAGCCAATTTAATTAAACTGGTGGACGTGTGTGTATGGCCACTCACTGCACCTGTAATTTGCAGATGCTAGCTAAACCAATAGAAGACAAGTTTCAACTGCTATAGGTGTCCACACAAGGGTTTGTACCACCTTAACTCGATTTTAAATACATTTAATTTAAACCTTTATGTGTAGGCAAACCCTGGGGTTAACTCCTGTAGCAAGGTCAACTCTTGCTGGGGAAACAGAGAATCCTGAACTTGCTCCTTACCACGTAGTAAAATAGGAATTCTAACATTCAACTCTTTGGTTTCAAAGCATATTTGTAAGTTATATATTCTGTTAATAGTTAGGGATCTTAAAGTGTGGATTTGGGGGCAAGTTAGACACATTTAACTTCACCTGTATCCTAATATAACTTTTCAGTTAAAAAAAATTTCTGGCCAATACACTGAACTAAAAAATAAAAGTGTTAATTAAAAACTTCCTCTTATTCTGCTGTCATCTAGATACTAGTATGAGAACATTTATAGCAGGCTATAATTTCAACAATTCTACACCAATATTTACACAGTGAGCAGATTCTTCTGAGAACACAGATCTGTCATATTAGCATCACCTGTGCAAACAGTCGGTGGTTTGAGGCATTTGGGAATGGACAAACTTGAACCAACAATACTAATGTAGCCTGTGCCTGGGAATGAAGAGGCTGGTAAGGTAGAGAGAAGATCAGAACAAAACACACTGAGGGTATCTGGGAGAAAAAAATGAGTTTTTAGAAGAAGCCTTCAGTAAATCCTAATTTTAGATTACCTTTGATATAGCAACACTTCACATAGATATTTGTACTGATGCAGAGAAACCTCCCAGACCAATGAACCACCATAAAAAGCAATTTTAACTTTTTTCTCCCCCACCCAAAAAACCCCCAACAACTTTTATAAGTGTTGCATTAGACTTCATGAACAGAAGTTCAGACAGGATCAACTCCTGCTGTGATGAGGTCTGCATGAATATGCAAAACACCAATGTTACTGGAAGAGATGCACAAGAGTACGCATTTAAGACTGTAACTGGCAGCATTGCCTGAGCCACTAAGCTCACTGACAATATAACTGAGGAAATAAATTCTGAGCTCCTAATCTTTGCTAAAATATAATACACTCTGTGTAAATAAATGTCTACACAAATTAATTTTTTCCCATCCTCTATGTTAAAGTTTTCTTCCCACAGAGGGTTCAGGTGATGTGATTATACATTAAAGGGGACTTGATAAGCTAAACCAAAAATCAAACATTTGGCACATAATCCTAACCACCAGGATAAAGTTCTGAATTTAAGACCTACCTGGCCCCTAGCCCTTGCAGGTCCTGAAGTCCAATCCCACTGCAGATAATCAGCTTCTAACACTAACGCACAATGACCTTGCATTTACAGCGTGGCAACCCCATACCAACTCATCCCAGATGAACATGAAGCTTATTTATGTGGTACATGGGACACCCTTTTCTAAACACAATATTGCAAAGCTTATAAATTTTATTTTTAAATAGTAAAATTAACTGGTTAAAAAAAATTAAAACCATTAAAATATTGTGAAACATATCAAACCATCTTTTACCCAAATCACGCCAATTCTAACAGGGAATCACTAGTACAGCGCATGCTGAATGTCAGCAGCTGATGATTCGTGGTGGGACTGGAATTCAGAATATACAGGAAAGAAGTTCTTAGCATTTGATGTATTCTGGGTTTATATGAATTTCCCTGCTAAACCTGTGTGCTACATAAGTCATATGTAAATAAGACAGACTTCTTTAAAGCCATGAAGAGTTGGATGGAAGGGCAGGGGGCAGAAGAGATTGTTTCCTGGTATTGGATGACAGATTATAACAGAAACCTTGTCCAAAAACTGAGATGTTGCTCCCCAGTTCCCTCCATACACCCCCTTTACTCCCCTCCCATTCCTTTATCTTTCTGTTCCTTTGCCTTCTTTTCTGTTCTCCCCTTATTTTGAAGGAAAGGAAGGTCAATAAAATATAAAAAAGTAAATAAACCAGGTCCTATTCCCCACCACTGTAGACTGAGAATACAAAACCACAAACTCTTGGCAAGGTAAAAATCTACCACTTTATTAATGATAAAATAAGTTACTGCCCCCTCTGTACTGAAAGGGTAGCACCACACACACTCAAAATACAACAAACAACAATGCTGCACCAACAGAAAGGCACTGATGCCAAAAGAGATACCAAAAACTTTTAGAAATATGAAGGCAAACATAATATATCATACAGATTAAAACAATTTTATCCTTAAACTACAGCCAGTGCATCCTTTGAGAGGTGGCATACAGAAATGACCAAGTCCAAAGAGGCATGAGGGGTTGACCCCTCTCGCCCCTTCACTGGAGAAGCCCCAACCCCCTCCATCATCCCTCAGCCTAGAGGGACTAAAACAGTCAAAGCTGCTAAGTACCCTAAAAGGGACAACACTTCTTGCTGTGAAGGGTCACAGCCTAAAGACTTGATCTCATGGGAGGAGGGAAAAAACCACAATATTGAAAGGTTGTACGTTGCAGCTTTATTAAGGACAAAATCTTACAACAGTATATATACAGAATATCCCAGATTCTAATAAAGAGCAGGGACCATCAATAAAAAAATCCATAAGAGGGTTGGAAGCTGCTTATGAGGCAAAGTGGGGGTAGAACAGGAGCCCTGAATTAAAATGCTACTAAACACTTTATCATCTCATACTTATCAAACGATCTGTGATGGGGATTTTTACTAAATCATGTAGGAAAGCAACTAATTCAATAAGAAATGTTAATGCAGGCAGAGTGCTGACTCATTAAGGGACTAGGAAGTTTCAGATTTTGTGCTGGGGAGGTGAAAGGGCTGAGCACAGCTGTATTCCAAAAAAGTGTCCAAAAAGCCGTGACAGTGTTTTATGGACAGCCTTGCCTGCTGCTGCATTTCAGGGTTGTTGTATAAATCGTTCTCTATAGCAGGGCTAATCAGTTAGTCAAGTACTTCTGCACAGAGTCTAGCAACAATCCATTGCCTACCTCCCAGACACCTCCCTGGGTGAGGATAAGGTGCCAGGGAATGCCTTCTACTGGGAAGAGGCAGACCACTGTAGCCCTAAAACTGCAGCAGACTTGTCAAAAGCCAATTGTCCATCCAGCTGGAAGGACCAACAAGAGCCAGTGTCGCTGTTCAGCAAGGACCAGCACTTTGGTCCTGGGCACTCTAGCTGGCTACAAACAAGATTCAATTGCTTCTCGTAGGCTGGCATTGAAAATACCTTCCCCGATCTCTGACAGGTGAACACCATCTGGGCTGAACAGCTCCGGGGAAGAATACATAATCTGGTCATGCCTTAAAACTGAGATCCCAAACATGCTGCAAAATTTGGAGAGTTCCTTAATAATCATCTTCCTGGACTTCTCTACAACTCCTGGGGGTTTGTCTAACACTGGCCATGTCCTAGGCAGTAGAGTGGACCACACAATCTTGGTCTTGGGAAACATTGAACACAACGTTGTAAGGTCATTTTTCATGCTCTTGATTAAGCCCAGCCTTGATTGGTGAGCCAAGTCATTTTCCCCCAAGTGTATAATTATCACATCAGGCAAAACGCCCCTCTGCACGACAGATTGTATTAGAGACAACAACTCATCCCACAGCATGTCCTTCGTACCCAACCACGATACACGAGCCCTGATGGGGTCTATCCCTAATCGTGCTCCATATGGATGGCACCAACCCCTCTTCCACAGTGAGGTCACCACTGTGTGGCCACAAATCCACACTTCCAGAGGATTAGCCTGAGGGGGTCGAGTCACTCCTGAAAGGAAACAACAAAAGGCTTCAGTTTAGTATGATCCTGCCCCCCACCTCCTCCCAAACAATCCCCACTGCCCAGACCATCAGCTTGCCTTGCAATGCTATATGGGGTATGTGAGCTTGCAAACACGGGTATTGTGGGGCTAGCAGTGTCAGAGTGGTGGTACTTGCAGCCTTCGAGAGGTGGTGGGACAGGAAGGTGCAGCAATGCCTTGTGCAATTTCACCAGCACCGGCAGGCTGTGATGATGCAAGGCAGCAGTCTAAGGAGGCTGCCATGTCCCTCCAGCTACATTCATGGCTGCTGTGAGGGATCTGGGATTAGGTTATATTGGAAAAAAGTATGCCAAGTGAAGGGACAATGAAGCCCTCAGGACATAACAAGCAAGAGCTCTACTTTAATGAAGAGAGGGACCACTCTCCCTTAGAATGCTCCCTGGATGAGGAAAATGGAGAGCTTATGCCCCAAAATGTGGGATGCTCAGCCCAAGAGAGAAATATATAAAATCCCCACTAACAAGGCATTAACTACTAGGCCTACCATGAGCTTTTACCAAGTGAATAACTTTACATAGTGAACAATTTTAAATTTTAACAGACATCTACTGAAATATTTCTGACGCTAACCATCCACTGCTCTGATATACGGGATAGACTGCACCAGGAAGAATCCCCTTTTTAGTTTGCCTGTGGAGCCTACGAATTGAAACGTAAATGGGATGCCAATGTGGCAGAGCTTAGCCAGAATGAGTGAGCAGTTAAATTCCTGGGTCAAGTACCAGGAAGAACTGCGTTAAACAACTGGTGTGGAATGGAGCCAAGGACAGGGCGGCAGTGCACTGCACTGTCCACCTGCTAGGCCATTTCTGCAGGGCTATGGAGATCAAACACAAATTGGTGTGCTTGATTCCAGGGAAGGAAAGCGGCTACATTAATATCATTCCCTTGCTGACTGGACTACAGAGCAGTACTCAAGGGACGCCAACAAGGGAAAGAGCTGCAGTGATCACTAAAAATGAGACAAAAGGGTTAAAGAGGGAAAGGATTCAGTGCCTATGAAAAAAGGTAATGGGAAATGGTCTTTGGTGCTGATGGCACTCGCCAAAACCCAAAATTATTCCAAAAATATTAACATAAAATAGAACAGCTGCTATTAACAAGCAGTTTCTAAAAGAGGTCATGCACATTGTAAGGTAATACCATTAATTCCCTACACAGCACTATTGTTATTGGCCAATACAAATTTCCTATCCTCCACAATCGGACACTTGCACTCAACTGGTCCCTCCTCCTCCTACTGGCAGGGATGACACCTCTCTAGTCTCCCCCCTGCTCTGAAGACTAAGATCATGCCCCTGGTATCCTGGCACAAGTGCACCCTCCGTCCCCCCCCAGCTCTGGTGCTCAGTCCTTACATGACACCCTTGTCCAGTTCTTGCATCACACATACACAGGGCCCCTTAGCATCACAGGTCTGTCACAGCAGTGCCTGTCCTCAGATACTTTTCTGGGATGCTCCCTATCTCTAATACAAATCTAGTCAGCCCCCTCCCTGCACCCAAGCCAGCCCTGTATTACTACCCAATTAAAGAGGTATTCCCAGCTCTCACTATACAACGCCCTCAGGAACTTCCCTTCAATTCTTCTCTCAAAAGAAACATTTACAGGCTCTCCTTGATTAAAAAAAAAGGGCGGGGGGTTCACTCAAGTCTCCCTGCTTCCCAACATTTCTACGCAGAAATCATTTAAAATGTGCTTAAATAGGCTCCTGTAGATCTCACTTCTTCTACCAACACTACCTCCACCCTGGCTCACCTGATCCCTCCAGCTCCGCTTCACGGGATTCCTCTCTGGGCGCTCCGTTCTCCACCTCGGCCAATGTGTCCATCCTCCGCAAGGGTCTCCCAGCCCGGGAAGAACTCCTCTTGGCTCCCCAGATGCGCTCGTAGAGTAAGCTGGCACATCCTCACAGGTCTACCAGCAACCTCTCCTTGGGGCTCATTTCCCCTAATCAGCTTCCCCAACCGTCGGTACCAACCCTAGCACGAATCTCAGTTGAAAAATAGACCCTTCCATGCTCTTTCCACTGCAGAGAGTTTCCAGAGGAACAATTCACTTGAACAGAAGGCTGAGGATGGTGGAGTATAGCCAACCTCATGCTCTCATTCATAACTTTGGGTTGTCTTTGTATTTGGCAAATACTGGTGCAGTGTTTCTTAAAGTAACATGACTCATAACAGGCAGCCAAAGGCCCTTTAAAATAAAGACAGCTCCTCACCCTCTGGTGGGCAGGGCATACATACAGTGATCCTGAATGTTCTGTGCACAATGGTCACACAAGATCATTTCTCAGTCTTTTTGTTTTATGTTTAAACCCTACCTAGAAAAGTAGAAATAAAGATTGAAGAAAAAAGTTTGGAGGAGCTACATCTGGGTTTTAAAGTACAAGCAGGTTTAAAAGAAGTGAAGAGTTGTACTCATGTGAGATCCCTTGAAGAGCTTCAAACTTTTCTGGCAGTGGTAGTATCATGCCAAATTTACAGAAAGTATCATGGGAAGAAGCAAAGCACATGACAAAACTGGTCCAGTGGCATTTCACACATGATTAAAAGCTCCACCGCACACAACACACAAGGTTAAGTGTCCTTGAAAACCTTGACCCCTGCTGGACTACTGGAGATCAAGTTACTCTGAATGGAGAAAAGGGAGCTATTAGTCAATAATTACATAACCACTTCTCATGAGGCTATTCATAAGCAAATCACTAGTATCTACCAAAAAGATAGCTCAGCTTCCACTCTGACTGGGAATACATACTTCCCATCAGAATAAGAAGGGGATTACAGAGCAAAATGGCTCGTAACTCTTAAGGAAACACTATAGACATCATTCTCAAGACATTAATTGAGCTGGCAAGACTGATACCCTCCAAAAAGATACAGCCAGAGGAAGAGCCAACAATCTAAACTATTAATGTACTTATTTTTGATAACACTATCACACACAATTATGGTAGGGGGATACAAAAAAAAATGTCTGAACAAATTTTCTTGGTACCTCTAACACATAGGTACACGCATTAGTCCAAAAGTTAGAGGTCCACCTTAACCACGTAAACACATGGAAGCTCTGAGTTAACATTCCATAAGGTAATAAGGCAGAACATATTTGGTCTGAATATTAGATGTCTAGCACGTATCTGTGAATGTCCTGGGTGTTTGGGTTAAAGTCAGGTGAACTCATAATATAGTAGTTAAGCTAGTTCTCGATTAGTTTCTCTACTTTTTTTAAATCCAGGTAATTGTTTTACTGTTTATATGCCTCTTAGGCCAAACTGTCTAAAGGGTAGATAGCTCATATGCACATCAAAATCATGTACCATTGTGTCAGAAACAGTGTTCCATGCTCAGCAAGTCCAGAGATGAAAATGTTTTTCCCTTAATGCACATGCATCATTTTTAAAAATGCATCTTTATAAGCCTGAATAAATTAATCAAGCTACTAATCTCAGAGAAAGACTAACTACTGTAAAAACATTTTGCCAACTAGTCTTGAAAAAAGTCACACAGCAAGGCTCACCATGACAAAACACGATTAGGGCCCTATCAAATTCACGGCCATGAAAAATGCGTCCCGGACCATGAAATCTGGTCTTTTGTGTGCTTTTATCCTATACTATACAGATTTCACGGGGGAGACCAGTGTTTCTTAAACTGGTCTTGACCCAAAAGGGAGTTGCGGGGGGTCACAGTATTGCCACCCTTACTTCTGTACTGCCTTCAAGAACTGGGCAGCTAGAGAGCAGCGGCTGTTGGCTGGGCACCCAGCTCTGAAGACAACGCCTCGCCAGCAGCAGTGCAGAAATAAGGGTGGCAATACCATACCATTGCACCCTTACTTCTGCACTGCTGCGTTCAGAGCTGGATGGCTGAAGAGTGGCAGCTGCTGACTGAGGGCCCAGCTCTGCAGGCAGCAGCCCAGAAGTAAAGGTAGCAGTACCACAACCCCCCAGCAATAACCTTGCAAAGCCCACACACATACACACACAAACCCTTCCTTTTCAGGTCAGGACCCTTACAATTACAACACCATGACATTTCAGATTTAAATAGCTGAAATCATGAAAATTATGATTTTTGAAATTCTATGTCCATTAAATTGACCAAAATGGACTGTGAATTTGGTAGGGCCCTACATATGATAAAAAGAGCTTAACTGTCATTAAACTGATCTGAACACTAATTATGGGACATTTATTCCACACTGAGCATTATTAGCTATTGGCACTTCCTTTCCCCAATATCTGCAGTCCTCTTCTCTCCAAGACACATTGCCAACATGAAGTGCACAATTAGACTCATGAATAACGTTAAAATAATATATAGTTCTTGCTGTTTTGACACACAAGTTGCACTCATAGAAAAATGTATTACCCATGCATAGATGGACTTAGCACTAGCTCTTTTGAACTATACTGTCTTTTTTCACCAAAATAATCAATATAGCTGGTGTGCATAGGTGTATTACCTAGCACCTTCCATAATGAAATTTGCAGCATGATGTTGCCTTTGATTGCATGTATATTTAAGCATACACACGGTTACTGCAGTCGTTGAGTCCCAATCATGATTGGGCCCCTATTTCCAAACAGACTTAACTTTTCAGAAAAACTAAACTTTGAGCTCAATTTTTCAGTTTCTCAGCTCACTTTCTTTAAATTGGGTTTACGTAAGCTTTCACCTTTTTAGTTACCTGATCAAGTAAAGATGTTTTCCACATTTTTAGAAAGTTATTTTGTTGTCACACATATACACAAAGGAAAGTTACTGATGTGATAAGTTACATAACTTCTGAGATTCCTGACTAGTATTAAAATTCTCAGACACGTTGCAATAACAGATTTTGTTTTGCATTGAATCTCAAATCTTTGGATTGTCAAAACAATGCATCTGGCTAAAGTATGGTTATGTGGACCATGAATAGTTCTGCACTACTGCAGACAAGTCAATAGGAAGCAGGGCCACTGACCAATCAAATTAGAACAAATTAGCGCACAGAACATAAGCTACTTTTTTAAAATGTCAACCATTTCCCTCACCAAAAAAGTATTACTACTATTTTACAACAACAGAAATACATTTCTTGCTAAGCTGATGACGACATGAGAACTGAAACAGAACATTTTGTTTACCGTGTATAATGGAAATTTGCACCTCTTGCCTTAAAGTATAACCATCTGTGGGCATTAAGGCCTCAGCATGCAGCTTCAGACATTACCTCCCACATCTGGACACCTTTGGAAACTAGCTCTCTACCAAAAGCCTAACTATACATTCAAATTGATTGGAGTTGCAAGACTTGTGAAGAGAAGTCCAGGTTGGAATTTATTTTTTTACTGAAAAGAAACGACATACCCCTGAGAAAGAGTATCAGACAGAATCATGTCTGTATGTGTACAAACAGAGTGTTGTAGCTGTGTTGATCCAAGACATGAGAGAGATAAGATGGGTGAGGTAAGAAAACATATTACCCCACCCAGCTTGTCTCTGTGTACAAATATACTGATCGATAATTGTGGTGTTGCACTGTATTCATTACATAAGCTTGATGATAGCCACACTGTGTTATACTCAAGGAGGATGGAAGGGAGCAGAGCATATCCTCTGTGAATCCTGCTTGTTAGGCAAAAGCAGGTGACATCACTATGGGACATTCTTTTGTTCAAGGGACGTGGAAAGGTGGAGATCACTCCTTTGACAGCTGCTCAGAACCAAAGATGCAATTAAAGCTTTCACTTTGTGAAATACTCCCTTGTTCCTGGCTCAATTGTAAATAAGTAATGCATTAACCCCAGGCATTACAACTATCCAGCAAGTAATCCAGACCAGCAATGGTATAATGCAATGGCCAGCATGGAAACTTTAGCCTTTTTTATTTTTTTTTATTTTTTTTAATAAAAACACAAGAGTCTCCTCCTTTTAAGGGTTTGTAAAACGAAAAATTCACTTTGGAGCAGAAGCTGTTCAGTATCATCAGAGCAGGGAGAGATGCTTTCAGACGGTTCCCCATTGTATCCAGACTTTTCTTTCTATTGTAACTCTAACAACATCCCCAAGAATCATCCCTCATTTCCTACCATTGCACTTCCTTGTTTCGACACCTTTTTTCCCACCTAGAAAGGAACCCTGCAAGTCTTGTGAATACATGTCAGAAGCACAAAAAAGTGAATCAGGAAAATGAAAAAAGTCATCCTCTGATATGAGGAAAGCCATCCTAATGCGTGTGAAAGTTACATTTTGACGTGAGTTTCATAGCTAGGATGTACGACAATAGCTTGGGATTACAAAAATAGCAACATTTGTCAGTGATGCAAGGTCTAATGAGAAGCCTATTTGTATAGAATTTTTTCCAGAGGGCAATCGCCTCATGGTTAAGACCAATTGCCAAATAAAAGGATTTAACAGGCAACCTCTATTGGGAACAAACATTGCCCACTGTGCATACAGGTTTTCTCCTGAAGGAGTTAATCAGATAGCTTAGCTGCTTTCTGTCACTCACACATGGCTAGAGCACAGGTAGTACATGTGCTTAACCTCTGAAGTACCAAATCTGTGATTGATGCCATCAATCTTGTAAGCGGCAAGGGTATAGACTAGATGACTCAATAGGCATTTTCAGTCCATACTACTGAATGGCATCAAACAATTTAAATAAAAAGAATAAGTGAGCACCAGTCTAATAAAGGCCTTTTGATAACCCCACCCCAGCTCCCTGAGACCAGAAGCACTGAAAAAACGTTCTCACCTGAACTATAATCTTTTAGGCGCAAGTCTTTCACAGGTGTCCCATCAGGTGCTCGGAAAGCATTCAGAATCTAGAGAGACAAACCAAGAGTCAACATTAGTTTCACAGCACACACCAAACCAAGGCTACTTTAGGAAGGCAAGATAGCTTTTCCTGTACTCTGTTTCCTCTCTCTAACACTCTCATAAGACTTCTGTCGGTTTTGGATTCCGAACTCCATTACAAAGAGGCATATTCTCCCACAGAGTCCCCTTATCATCTGAGAACTGCCTTTTAAAGAGAGAAACTGTCATTACAGCAGAATTCAGGTGCATGGAGCTTAGTTATTTAAGTTTTAATGTCCTCTCCATTCAGAATGTTTTCTTCTTAATGTGTTGCAATCACTTCTCTGGCCATTTATTACTATTAAAATCACTGATCACTAGTTACCTTTGATATTGTTTGGGCCTTTATTTCCTCTAACATCCCACTATCTCAGGACACAGTAAGTTCCTCACCTGAGTTCTCAGGCCCAATTCTCAAGAAGTCTGATCATCATCACTGAACTAAAGAGCACTACATTGCAAGAGGCCCACAGTCTGGAACTCCCATGAGATACACCCTGGGGCTGACTATTGGAGCTCTGTGGAAGTAACTTTTTCTACCACCTCACAGAGGAAGGCTAACAACCAGTGTTGGCTTTTTGACTAAGCTCAAGTGTAGTAGGAGATATGTTTTCTATCTCTATAGGATACTATTTTAGCACCTCCCAGCTATTGCCTATGGAGCGGCCTGCAGCTCCCTTTCTGGCTACAAGGTAAATACAGATGAGGTAATACAGGAATATAAGGCAGCCTGAAAGACCGTGAAGTGAAAAGCCTTAGGCCCACCAGACAGGCTTAAGCGATCAAGCTAAAGTGAACTACATTTCCCCATCTACGAGCACGCAAGAGTGTCACCTCTACATTACTCTCAGTCAAAGTCTCAACAACAAGAAAAAAGTAGCACTGTGGTCACCCTTAAAACCTGGGATTTCCATGTGGAAAAAATCATGAGCTGGTGTAAACTGCACTCTGCCCACCTCTTGGACACAAGAGGCTTGAAAATACATTTTAGATTGGCAATAGCTTATATTTTTTGTTTAAAAAAGAAAAGTTGCTCTTCTTCTCTAATTAAAAATCTCTTCAGTTCTTCAGACCAGGCTGGGAACTGCTTGCAACATTTGGGATATTATATACTTTTGCTACAGATTTGATAAACTTTGGAGGAATTAAAAAAACCCCACTTACGTCATCCTTTGTGGCGGTTTCAGGAACTCCTCCTAGCCGAATGAGCTTGCTTGGTTTCACATCTTTGGGGCAGGTCCTGTAATCTTGGTCCTTGAGTTCAGAATCAAGATAGTTTTACAGTGGAGACACGCTTGTCCGCAATACACAAAACAACAAAATAAAGCAGGGCACAATTCATAAGCAGAATGGCTCCGAGCTGTGTTGGCTGATTGTAGCCTTTTAAACTTGGAGCTATTTCAAATGCACTTAGATTCCATAAAGAAGTTTCAATCTAGCCCCAGTAAATACTTGTCTACATGCCACATCATTCAGAGTAACCTTCGGTCATTGCTAAGAAGTGGCCAAAGTCCTGGAAAAATCAGGGGCTCTAAAAGATTTTAAAGAAAAGTGGGATAAGCCAACATACAGTTTCATTGTGCTCCCAAAAGCAGGAGATATTTGGAAATTTTTAAAAATAGCTTGAAATATTTATGCTGATATTACTTTGGACTAAGTTAAATGTGTGGTGGAGAGGGAATGAATGGGAGTAGAAAATTAGAGTATGAGGAGGCATTCAGGGAAGGTAGGTATAGAGGGATAGGACTGCTACCCCTAGAATTTGGACGGAAATCTCCTTCGCTACCCCTCCCCTCCTTTTTTCTCATACTTTAAATAAAAAAGGACCTGTTTTGACTCATTCAGTTTTTACAAAACCACATACCTGAAGATCCTGCCTAGAATCTTTGCTGGGTTTTCCTTCTGTAAAGGACTTGCCATGCTCATAATCAAACAGCTGACTTCCTGGCAGCCGGTGATCTACATCTCTGTACTCAATGTTTCTGTAATCAGTATCTTGTCTTCCGAGGAAATCCAGACCACCTTCGCCCTTTAGCACAAGACTAGAATCTGATCTTTGATGTTCAGTACCAGAAAGCTGCTGCTCGTTCGCAAAGGTCGGCGGTGGCTCATCTCTATCTTGAAGAGGCCGACGGCTATTCGGGAAATCTAGCGAAGACTCAATTTCAAGACCCACTCCAAGGGACTCTTCTTCTCTGGTTCTCGGCTCTGAATGTTGAAACTCTCCTTTCTGGATGCCAAAGGGAGATCTGTCTAGAATAAGATCACGTGTAGACTCTTCTCTCTTGTTTGTGCTTAAGGCAGATCGCTCTCTGTCTGTTAAAGGTATAGTAGACTGACTGCGCCTAAAATCTATAAGATTCTGATCCACAGGGGGCATCTCCCTGTCTGTAAAGTCCATAGGAGGAGCCATGTCTCTGCCCCTAAAATCCTGATCAGATCGGGACTTATGCCTATTTCTGAAATCTGAAGGTGGTGTCTCCCTGTCCCTAAAGTCCAGATCAGAGGTACTCATCCCCCTGAAGTCCACGTCAGGTACATCCCTGTTTCTAAAGTCTGAATAGGAATGCTCTCTGCCCCGATAGTGTAACTCAGGCATGTCCCTTGCCCTAAAGTCTGAATGGGCTCCATCTCTACCTCTAAAGTCCAGATCAAATGAACCCCTGCTCCTGAAGTCTGATGGGAGGTCCTCTCTACCCCTATAGTCCATGGTATGCGCTTCCCTGTCCCTGTAACTCACACGGCTTGCTTCCCTATTTCTATAATCCATAGAAGGAACATCCCCACCCCTGAAGTCCATAGACAGCCCCTCTCTGTCTTGGAAATCTCCAGAGTACATCTCCCTGCCCCTAAATTCGGAAGAGGGCGGTTCCCGGCCCCTGAAGTCCAACTGTGAATCGTCTCTGTTCTGAAAGTCAGAAGGTGGGAAGTCTCTGCCCCTGAAATCATGATGACCTTCCCCACCTCTGAAATCACTCCGTGATCCATCTCTAGCTCCATAGGTGAAAGAAGCTTCCTCTCTGTTGGCAAACTGAGGATTGAGAAGGCCTGAGAGTGCCTGGATATCAAAAGGAAGTGATTCTCTGCCAGAGAAGTTGCCAGAGTGTCTTTCTTGAGCAAGACAATCAAGGGAAGGAGGATATTCCCTGTTCCACCCAGGAGCAAACCTTTCTTCTTGGCTCCCACTGTAGAAATAAAGACAGTATTATTCATAACGTGCTTAGAGTCTGAACTCTACACAGAAGCACATTCTTCTCTAAGCTCTAAGATCCACAGAAGGCATTGACGTTTGGCAATTTAAGATGAGGCAGCATACAACAGATGTGAAATAGTAAACTTGTGTGCTCCCATTTCACCACAATTTCCAGAAGCACTCAACAGGGAAAACCTGCAATATTAATGGATTAATGATGGTAGCAAGCCACATAGTCCTGCACTATATGCAGCTAGGCAACCAGGTGAGGCTCCAAGTGGTGTATTTGCTTAAGCATCACTAGCCCCATTCTGGAGGGATCCATTTTTGCTTTGGTTCTCTTAGCACTGATACGAATGGTTAACTTCCTAAATGGTCATGAGGTGGAGGTTACCTAGTCATCTCCATTAGTATGCTATGCAACAACAGTTTGTCCTCTTTGCTAGGGCCTGCCTGATATTGCAAGATGCTGAGCACTCTCAATTCATGCTGACTTCAATGAGAGTTTGGGAGTGCTCAGAGGTTCCTAGGAACAGGTCAAGTGTTCAAAACTGTGTAGCTTGCTTGTGTCATACTAGTTTCCCAGCAACTGCACCTAATTTATGTTGCTAATGCCATAGGTTCTAATTCTCTATGCACAGTGATACTCAGAAAGAGGTTTTTTCTCAAGAGGTAGTTTTGTAACTAATAGGTTTTATGGGGATGGAACAATCTGTCTCATTTTAGCCAAGTCTGACTCCCACGCATTTTTAAAAAACTTAAAATGTAAACAGAAATAGAGCAAGAATCTTTAAAGAACAATCCCAAATCCTGATAAATCAGTAGACACCTCCTCTTTGGCAATCTTAGCAAATCAAGTTCACCTTAAAATTCACAGTGACAGAAGCACTCACCCACGGACATGGGAGATGACATATTTGAATTTAGTCAAATTGTCTATGGATATATTGAAAGCAGTAATGCAAAACAATAGTTATAACTTGGATCAAGGGGAAATAAAGAATTCTCCAACACTTGAAAGAATGCTGCTAGTTAATTTTCAACTGGAAAGAAAACACCAGGAAAGCACTATCATCTAGAATCAGTCAGAACAGTATTAGTTCAAGGGTAAAATAAAATCATATACAGCTACTCATATATGAAGCGGTAAGGAGGGAAATGATTTCTTGGCAATCTCTACTTGTTACTGATTCAAACAGCAGAAATATTCTTATTACCTCAGAACCCTGTGGGGTACATTTCTGTTGTGAGGAAGTACACTCAGCAGATTCATTCGGAGGAACAAATAAGCGAGTTAACAAGGATAACAAAAAAACTAAGTACTAGTGATTAAACAGTGAAATAGCCTAGCTCCTGATACCTCTCTTTTTCTAATCCCAGTGTCCCGATATCAACATAGGGTCTAAATGACAGCCAGAGGAATGCAAGCAAGGGAAACGTTCCATTGTGTTGGTACTTCTCAGTTGAGTGTAAGGAGAGTTACAGTGACATTCACAAGTGTCTCGCTATTGTACATTCCACATTCTGAGCTGTACTCCCTCAGATTTCTCTCTCAATTGTGTGGAAGTAGCCTAAACATTCACTACAAACAAGCAACCTTAAAGGCAGTGAAGTTACAGATATGTTTGAAACCAAGAAATGTTGAAACCAAGAGCCAACAGGATCCACATGATAATCTTTAAAAATTCCTTAGAGTCAAAGTTAGGTGTGTATTAACACCTTAGCTAAAAATGGCTACATTAAATTTAAGCGTATGTTCAGCAAAAGAGCAAGGAGGAGAAGCAGAAATGCTGGAAGCAGCTATCTTTGCAGAAGAAATAACTAGCAGGAATTTATAGGAAGCTGGAACATTACATGTGGCTAGAAAACAGGCAGTTTGAGCCACTGAGAGTAACTCCACAGTGGTCATATAGCTCACCCAAAAACAGTTTCACAATAGCAAGATGTGCAGTGAGTAATGACAAACAGTAAACAGAGAAGGGAGCCCCATAGCCCCTGTTATTGTTAACATTTCACGTAAGAAGAGCCTTGACATATAAACTCTAAATGCTTACCGGAAAGGGCCCATTCTGTTGGCCGGTCGAGGGTCTCCCCACATCTTTCCCTGTCTGGTGGACTTCCAAAGATGGATAAATTCCTTCCACAAACAATGACAGACAGCAGAACCTGTGGTGGAAATAGCATGACAATAAGCATGTAGACACAGACATAAATCATTTAAGAAAAATATCACCTGACCAGTTTAAACAAAGTTTTGTATATCTGAGATTCAGAAATATAAGCAACATGCTCCAGTGCAAGTACAGAGAAATGTGACAATTAAACTCCTCCTTTTACTAAATTTGTAGGTCCCAAACTATTCAACTTTTTTTAAAATCAGATTGCCAGAATGGCAGGGGATAGTAATTTTAGATTTGTTTGTCATTAATACCACACTTCCCACCTACTGTGTATTTTAATTTACCATTCACATTCCAATTAGAAAGGAGAAAACACTGAAGATCTACAAATCAATAGAGCTGTAGTTTTTTTTTTTTTTTTTTTTTTTTTTTTTAAAGCAATGTACAACATTAATTTTTAACCAAGGCACAATTTCTGGCAGAAGCTCTTGGCTGGCTATGTATGGAAACATTTCCATTCAAGTGGTCTATCATGTTTATTGTGCTACCTAGAGGCACTTGGATTAGAAACAAACATCTTGCTCACAGTTGGTTATATAAGCACCACAATAGTGCACAGTTCTAATCAGGAAGGGTATATCAGATCACAGGGTAGTCTGCTTTGGATCTCTTTCCAGAGGCTAGGAGAACATCCACAGCAAGTCTAGCTCCCTACTATGTTTCATTCCCACTTGTAAGATTCCTCTTTTGGTCTGATTATCAGCATAACCATGGGATACATTCATAGTGCTAGAAGAAAGGTGTCTGCCAAAAAAACTTTTATGACTTGTGGAGAAGACCATAAGAGGCCCCGATTTAAGCACCACCAGCACAGATAGCAGCTTCCTCATCCCTGACAACAAGACTAATCCATAAATGCAGTCTTTTTTGGACAAATGGACTGCTAAAAGCAGGAAGCCAAGGCCTGGAAAAAGGGGAACATCACTACAGAGGATGTACTGCAGGCTCCTGATCAACCACAGAACATAGAACCCTCCAGTGTAAGTGAAGAGGGTTCCACTTTGGATGACTCATCATGGCATAGTTTTCAAAGTAGGAAAGATCACGAAGGGGAAGAGTTAACGGTAATAGAGAGTGCATATGATAATTACTTCTGAAAAAACAGAAAAGTCCAATGGTCTGTCTATGGAGTTATCACAAAAGTTGGTACTAGCAGGCAGAGAGTAGGTTCTCTCATGGCTGACATACTTGCAGTGCTGTACACTAAGCAGGGGCAGACAGAAGAAGGCACTACAGAAGTGGAACAGGAGAGGGTCCAAAGAGCAGTAGTGGTACTGCTTAAAATTCCCAAAGGGCTATCTTTAGTGTTCCAGCACTATACAGACAACTAGCAGAACAGACCACAGCACTTGATGAAGGACAAAGGTGATACTGGATGTGGGATTATTTCAATCCTGAAACACATGGGTAATTTGTCCAATATGTTAGCAGATGGGTAGCTATGGTTTTGATCTTAAACAGCTGTGTATCACACGTATGAAAAACCATTTCAAGGACATAGATGAGGTGAGAGTGATATAGATACACCTGAGTGAGCAATCTCAACAGCCTGAGTTAGCTGAAGAATTGCTCATCAGCACTGCACAACGTTGTCAAGGCAAGCACGTTCCGTTGTGAGGCAATGGACACAGACAACAATCACTCCCACAGCTACCTAGGATGGAACAGCAGACACTCGCAGAAGTTTGAGAAAGGTCAAAAATACATCTGAAGAGGCACTTACTGACTCCTGCCTCTGAAAAGATGCTTCGCCCACCTGGAAGATGAGGATGTCCAGAAGTTGCTGGCTACAGTCAAATCCAGAACATCCAGGGCCAAGCAGTTTCCCCTCCCAAACAAAAAAAGGCTATGGCAGAACTTTGCTGAGCAGCAAAGGATGCAATACAACTGGCAACAGACAGCTCCAAGGGGAGATGGATCAGATTACAGGTCCATTAATGCACAGCAGGTCAGCCTTGGCAAACTGATTTACCATCATGAGATATACGGCATGTGTGGTTTTGAGAAGCGGCATGCTGTCAGCAATGTATTGGAGGAAATGCATGCTGTCATACAAGCGTGGCTGCTCTCCTGCAGCTTTCATGGCCTCTGACAGAGGACAAAGTGTGAGGCAGCAGCCCATGTCAGCTGTTTCGCATGCATATCCTGCTTCACACTCCCTCAACCAAGCAGCACCAGAGCTTCTCTAAGGGAAGTGAGCAAATGCTGACTTCGTAATTATATGGCCTCCAGCACGATACTATTTGAGATCATCAATGATTAACAAATGAACAATCATCAACATTAATGAATTTATCCTAATACCCCTGTAATTTACATACAAAAAACCGAAGTGTAGAGCGACTGACTGTGACAAGATCACACATGAAATCTGTGTCTGAGCCAGGAACTGAACCCTTATCTCTTAAGGCCCAGTCTAGTACCCTAACCACAAAGCCACCCCCTTTCTCCTCCTCTTTTTTGCCTGCACGCACTTCAGCTGGTCTTCCACTGCATGTAATGTTCTCCAAGAGATTCAGATGACACTGACTCTCTTGCCATCAGAAGCAGGAGATGGTGACACAACCAAACTGCATGCTCCACATGTTGCATCAGCTCAATAAGCACTGTGCTGCCTTCTGGGCTATACAATGCATTGTGCTGCACAGTTCACAGACCCAGAAAGACAGTAGCCTGTATTTCATTTTGTCAGATTGGCCTCTTGAAAGGCATCTAGAGACCAAGGCTTAACTAGCATTAGCTGGATCACTGGGCTGATCTGCCTACTAATGAAAAGTTCTATGGTCAAGCTATACAGCCAGTAAAATAACAACGTAACTGCAGCACAGGCCAAAAACACATTGTGGGAACTCAGAGGTAACTACAACCTCAGGAACAAGAGCACATAGCGACATGTGTGAACTGCATATTTAAAAATACCCTGGTTACCTTCCTCCTGTTGAGACAGGCACCCTACCAAAAGCAAAAATTAAAATACGGACCAAGTATATGCAAGGGGGCCCTATCCTAAACTCTTGCAGCAGCATCCCAGTCAGACAAAAGGGCAGTAGCAACTGCTCAGATGGGAAGACCAAGTAATGTGGACTAGCCTGAAGGATTTAGAGTTCATTAACGTTTCCCCTGCAGGATTCAAATGAAGCCACCACTTCACAAACAGCAGATGGGTGGCTACAGGATACAGTTCTAGTGGCTGCTAACAAAGACCCCTTAAGTGGTCTCTTAAGATCCCTCAAGAGAGATGCAGGGCAGGAAGTCTTCCATGTAGCTGTCCCATCGCCTAGGCTGAACACATTCCAGTGATTATTCCGAACAGCTTTAAGATACAGCAGGAGCTATGGATACTAGCCATCAGACCTCCCTCTACAAAGGCTATGTTGAGGCTTTCATCAAAATTATTAAATCCCTGCTTCTGTCTAATTATCAAAAGACTGACCGATAACTACTAGAAGCAGGTGGGAAGAATAGCCTCAGATGAGGATAACACAGGGTGAAAAGGCATGCCCCATGCAAGAAACTAAAACCTGCCAACTGCCTTATGAAGAAAGCACACTTTCTACCTGGGGACTATTGCCAATCAGTTAAACGGATAGGAGATGCTAGATAGCACGAGCATTCCCTACATCCTCCCCAGTCGTCAACTAGTGCAGTGTTGCCAATTTAGTCATTTTCCAATTCTTCCTGTAAATTCAAGCATCCCCACTTATTTTAATTCCTGGGGAAAACACTATATTACTACCCTCAATGCTTGAGGAAGTGGCCGCCGGTATATAATCTTGACCCTTGCACTAGCACAGGGGTCGGTAACCAGCAGCACGCGTGCCAAAGGCGGCACATGAGCCGATTTTTACTGGCACGCTGCTGCCAGCCGGGGTCCTGGCCGCCGGCCCCATTCAGCCTGCTGCCAGCCTGGGTGAGCGGAACCCCCGGTTGGCAGCAGGCTGAGTGGGGCCGGCGGCCAAGACCCCGGCTGGCAGGAGCCGGCGAACGGAACCTCAGACCGGCAGCGGGCTGAGCCGCTTAGCCGGCTGCCGGTCTGGGGTTCTAGCCGCTGTCCCCTTGCCAGCCGGGATCTCGGCCACTGGTCCTGCTCAGCCTGCTGCCTGCCTGAGTGAACGGAACCTCTGGCCGGCAGTGGCTGAGTGGGGCTGCCTGGGATACCAACTGCCGACCCCACTCACCTCACTGCTGGTTTGGGGTTCCGACCCTACTCAGCCCTTCTGCCGGCCTGGGGTACTGGCAGCCAGCCCAGGGCTCTGCTCCTGGCCTGGTCCCAAGGCTCTGCAGCCCTTATCAAAAATTACACTACAATTAGCTTAAAAACTTGAAAAAAGACGGTTACTCACCGTTG
The DNA here is from genome assembly GCF_011386835.1 of Chrysemys picta bellii. NCBI lineage: Eukaryota > Metazoa > Chordata > Testudines > Emydidae > Chrysemys > Chrysemys picta. Next base: position 51,033,819 of record NC_088797.1, read on the forward strand.
TAACTGTTGTTCTTTGAGATGTGTTGCTCATATCCATTCCAATTAGGTGTGCGCGCGCCGCGTGCACGATCGTCGGAGAATTTTCTACCCTAGCAACACCGGCAGGTCGGCTGTGGAGCCCCCTAGAGTGGCGCCTTCATGGCGCTGAATATATACCCCAGCCGACCCGGCGCCCCCTCAGTTCCTTCTTGCCGGCTACTCCGACAGTGGGGAAGGGGGGCGGGTTTGGAATGGATATGAGCAACACATCTCGAAGAACAACAGTTACAACGGTGAGTAACCGTCTTTTCTTCTTCGAGTGCTTGCTCATATCCATTCCAATTAGGTGACTCCCAAGCCCAACTTAGGTGGTGGGGTCGGAGTGAGACATTGCTGTGTGCAAAACCGCTGATCCGAATGCAGCATCGTCCCTGGACTGCTGCACTAGTGCATAGTGAGCTGTAAACGTGTGGACTGATGACCAAACCGCAGCTCTACAAATGTCCTGGATCGGAACTTGCGCCAGGAAAGCAGTCGAGGAAGCTTGGGCCCTCGTGGAGTGAGCGGTGAGGTGCGGTGCTGAGACACCTGCCAGGTCATAGCAAGTCCGGATGCAAGACGTAATCCAGGAGGATAGGCGTTGTGAGGAGACCGGTAAGCCTTTCATTCGGTCGGCCACTGCAACGAAGAGTTGCGTCGTCTTTCTAAAGTGCCTTGTGCGGTCAATATAGAAAGCCAGGACCCTGCGTACGTCCAGAGAATGCAAACGTTGATCCTGGCGAGTAGCATGTGGTTTAGGATGAAAGACCGGGAGAAATATATCCTGGTTGATATGAAATGGAGAAACCACCTTAGGGAGAAAGGCAGGATGTGGACGAAGCTGCACTTTATCCTTATGGAAAACTGTGTAAGGGGGCTCGGATGTAAGCGCCCTGAGTTCAGAAACGCGCCTCGCTGAGGTGATGGCTACGAGGAAGGCTGTCTTCCAGGATAGGTACAGAAGTGAACAGGTGGCCAGTGGCTCGAATGGAGGACCTGTGAGCTTGGAGAGAACCAGGTTGAGGTCCCACGTCGGAACGGGCTGACGTTGTTGTGGGTACATCCGGTCTAAGCCCTTGAGGAATCTAACGACCATCGGGTTAGAGAATACCGAGGACGCGAGTTCCCCCGGGTGAAAGGCCGATATAGCGGCCAGGTGGACTCTAATTGAAGATATCGCCAACCCCTGTTGTTTTAGGGAGAGGAGATATTCCAATATAAGAGGAATAGGTGCCTGTAACGGGGACGTGGCTCGTTGTTCGCACCAACAGGAGAACCGCTTCCACTTGGCCAAGTACGTGGCTCGTGTTGAGGGCTTCCTACTGCTCAACAGAATCTGTTGGACCGAGAGTGAGCATTGTTGCTCTGCCTGGGTGAACCATGGAGCAGCCACGCCATGAGGTGAAGAGATTGCAGGTCGGGGTGACGCAGCCGGCCGTGGTCCTGAGAGATGAGATCTGGACATAATGGAAGCGGGATCGGTGGCTGAGTTCCAACAGTGTGGTGTACCAGTGTTGTCTCGGCCACGCTGGAGCGACCAGAATTACCTGTGCCTGGTCTCTGCGCAATTTGAGCAGTACCTTGTGGACCAGAGGAAACGGAGGGAAGGCATAAAACAGGTGGTCTTTCCAGGGAAGGAGAAACGCATCCGAGAGGGAGCCCGGAGCTCGACCTTGCAGGGAGCAGAACACGTGGCACTTTCTGTTGTCTCGAGATGCAAACAAGTCTATCTGGGGAAACCCCCACTTCTGGAAAACGGAATATATGATGTCCGGACAGATAGACCACTCGTGCGTCTGAAAAGACCTGCTGAGTCGGTCCGCTGAAGTGTTCTGGACTCCAGGGAGGAACGATGCCGTGAGATGGATTGAGTGGGCGATGCAGAAATCCCACAGGCGAATGGCCTCTTGGCATAGAATTGACGAACGTGCTCCTCCTTGCTTGTTGATGTAAAACATGGCCGTGGTGTTGTCGATGAGAAGTAACACACAGCGGCCACGTAGGAGATTGAGAAATGCCTGGCACGCCAGGCGCACCGCCATCAGTTCCCGAACATTGATGTGCAGGGCTAGCTGGGGTGCAGTCCACAGGCCCTGGGTATGGTGTTCGTTGAGATGGGCGCCCCAACCCAGAGATGAAGCGTCTGTGACCAGGTGCAGAGAGGGTTGTGGGGCGTGAAATGGCATCCCCTCGCAAACCACATTGTGATTTAGCCACCAGGTGAGGGAGGTCAGGACCGAGTTCGGGACCGTGACCACCATGTTCAGGCTGTCCCAATGTGGGCGGTATATCGATGACACCCAGGTCTGGAGTGGGCGAAGCCGAAGTCTGGCATGCCTGGTTACGTACGTGCAGGAAGCCATGTGACCCAGCAGGGTGAGGCACGACCTCACCGTGGTAGTTGGGAAGGCCCTGAGCCCTTGAATAAGGCTCGTGATGGTACAAAAGCGGTTGTCTGGCAGGATGGCTTGTGCACGTCTGGAGTCTAGGACTGCGCCGATGAATTCTATTCTCTGGGTAGGTTCTAAAGTGGATTTGTCCTTGTTGAGTAGGATGCCCAACTCGTTGAATGTGTGCACTATTATGTGGACGTGAGCTCGAACTTGCTCTTTGGTGCGACCGCGTACCAGCCAGTCGTCTAGGTACGGGAACACCTGTATCCCTTGCCGACGAAGGTATGCTGCCACGACCGCCATACATTTCGTGAACACTCTTGGGGCCGAGGATAGGCCGAAGGGAAGGACTGCAAATTGATAGTGCACCTTGCTTACCACGAATCGCAGGAAGCGTCTGTGAGGCGGGTAAATTGCAATATGAAAGTATGCGTCTTTCATGTCGAGGGCGGCGAACCAGTCTCCAGGATCGAGGGAAGGGATAATGGCCCCCAAAGAGACCATGCGGAACTTCAACTTTACTACGAATTTGTTGAGTCCGCGCAAGTCCAAGATGAGTCGCAGACCCCCTTTGGACTTGGGGATCAGGAAGTAGCGGGAATAAAATCCCCTGCCCCTTAACTCTAATGGAACCTCCTCTATGGCCCCCGTCAATAGGAGCGTGGAAACCTCCTGTATAAGAAGTTGCTCGTGAGAAGGGTCCCTGAAGAGGGACGGGGAGGGGGGGTGGGAGGGGGGGGAAATGAAGAAAACTGGATAGCGTATCCTCTCTCCACCTTGCGAAGGACCCAACGGTCCGAAGTTATAAGGGACCAAGCACGGTGGAAATGGGAAAGGCGATCCCGAAAGGAGGGGGTTGGATCCTGGGGGATGACTGGGGCGCCGTCCTCGACCGCACCTTCAAAAGTTCTGCCTGGGGCCTGAAGGTGGCCTTGGTGGCCCCTGGTTCTGACCGGGTTGAGGGCCAGTCCACCTTCTCCTACCACCTCGCCCCCGCCTTCTGGCAGAGTCCTGTCTCTGACGAGGTGGAGGGGGGTAGAAACGTTGAGGCTGGGGCCTAAATGGTCTGCGCTGGAGACCCGCAACATGCATCCCCAGGGAGCGCATGATTGTTCTCGAGTCCTTGAGGCTCTGCAGACGAGAGTCCGTCTTGTCCGAGAACAATCCATGTCCCTCAAAGGGCAGATCCTGTAGGGTTTGCTGCAGCTCCGGAGGCAAACCCGAAACCTGAAGCCAGGAGATCCTCCGCATAGCGATACCTGAAGCCAGGGTTCTCGCAGCCGAGTCCGCTATGTCCAAGGAGGCCTGCAAGGAGGTCCGAGCCACCTTCTTACCCTCCTCTACCAAGGCCCCAAACTCCTCCCTGGAGTCTTGGGGAACCAATTCCTTGAACTTCCCCATAGAGTTCCAGGAATTAAAGTTATAGCGGCTCAGGAGCGCCTGCTGGTTAGCTGCTCTAAGTTGCAGCCCTCCGGCTGAATAAACTTTACAGCCAAACAAATCGAGGTGCTTAGCCTCCTTCGATTTGGGCGCTGCGGCCTGTTGACCGTGGCGCTCCCTTGCATTCACTGATGACACCACCAGTGAACACGGCTGGGGATGGGTATACAAGTACTCATAGTCCTTTGAGGGGACAAAGTACTTTCTTTCCACCCCTCTCGCTGTGGGTGGGATAGAGGCAGGAGTTTGCCATATCGTAGTGGCGTTAGCCTGGATCGTGCGGATCAGGGGCAACGCCACTCTGGATGGGGCATCCGCAGAGAGGATGTTCACAATGGGGTCTTGCACCTCCACTATCTCCTCTGCCTGAAGGTCCATATTACGTGCCACCCTACGTAATAGGTCCTGGTGTGCCCGGAGATCTATCGGGGGTGGACCCGTGCTCGTTGTGCCCGCCACTGCCTCATCTGGGGAAGATGAGGAAGATGCCTCAGGTGGCAAGGGATCCAAGGGCGGGGCCTGGTCCAATGAGCCTTGGAGCGGAGCATCACCTGCCCCTGGGTCCAGGACGTCAGGTGGTGCGGGCACGGAAGCCTCCATGCCCCCTGGAGGAGGGCGAGAGATGGTGGACTCTGGGGCCCTTCGCTCAGAGTGCCCCGAGCGAGAGGCTGATGGTGGTGGAGCCCCTTGCGCTTGGTGGTACGCCCACGGGGTCCAAAACGACCAGTGCGAAGGTCCCTGAGCGGGATCCTCCGCTACCTCCTGCCAGTGGCCCATGTCCGGATCATCGGCCTGTCCCTGAGGGGGGTATGCCGATCTCGATGCCCCATCGGAGGAGCGGGACACTGATCTTGGCGGTGCCGACCGCGCCGAGACTAGCTCCGGAAGGTACGGTGCCGTACGGTGCCGGTCCAGAGATGAACGGTCCCTGTGCGGTGCCGGCGAACGGTGCCGAGATCGGGATCGGTGCCGATGACCGCGTCGGTGCCGAGAGTCCGACCTGGACCTGGAATGTGATCTTGAGTAGGCCCGGTGCCGGGAGCGGCCTCTCGACGTCGAGCGTCGATCGTAGCGGTGCCGAGAACTACGTCTCGATGTCGATCGGTGCCGACGATCATAGCGGTGCCGAGACGTAGAACGGTGCCGCGACGATGATCTTAGCCGCGAGTACGACCGGTGCCGAGGTGATATCCGGCGCCGGGACTGCGAGCGGCATGGGGACCTGCTTCGGGACCTGGACCGGTGCCGTGGTTCCAGCCCTTGCGATGGAGGGCGCATCAAGGCAGGTTTCCCCCTGGATTGGACCGGACGAATCAACGGTGCCGGTGGTTGGGGCGGTGCCGGCTCCGGGAGAGCGATCAAGTCTCTCGCCGTCGCGAAGGTCTCTGGGGTCGACGGGAGGCACTGTATCACCACCGGTCGCGGTGGTGACCCTGTCTGCACCGGACTCAACGGCCTCAGAGCCGGAGTCGACGGTGCTGGAGGCACCTGTTTTTGGTGCTCCACAGGCGGACGCGGCTCTACCCCCGGCACCGGGGGAGCCGGCGTCTTCAGTACAGTAGTCCCCGTCTTATGGGATTTTTTATGTCCCGGGGATGATGAACGGCGCCGAGGCACTTGCTGTGAGTGCGGTGCCGACGGGGTCCGGTGCCGTGGAGGCTTGCCCGACGTGGTCGGAATGGTCGGTGCCGACGGGGCACTGCGCACCGAGGCGCTAGGTGCCGGGGCTTGGCGCGCCGATGGAGCGTCCGGGCTAAGTGCCGCCTCCATAAGGAGTTGCCGAAGCCGAAAGTCCCGCTCCTTCTTGGTCCTCGGTCTGAAGGCCTTGCAGATCTTGCACTTATCTGTCTGATGGGACTCCCCCAGGCACTTCAGACACGAGTCGTGAGGGTCACTCGTTGGCATAGGCTTAGCGCAGGACGCGCACTGTTTGAAGCCTGGAGCCTTGGGCATGAGCCCGGCCACGCGCCGGGGGAAAAAGGGGGAGACAACCCCCTTAATCCCCTTTAACTATATAACAACTATTAATAAAGTGAATAAACAACTATTTAACTATATACAACTAGAACTATAACTATAACTATCAATAAACGGAATAAGCTAGGGAGAGTGGAGAACAGCTACGCCGTGCTCCACAGTTCCAACGACCGTCAGGGGCGGTAAGAAGGAACTGAGGGGGCGCCGGGTCGGCTGGGGTATATATTCAGCGCCATGAAGGCGCCACTCTAGGGGGCTCCACAGCCGACCCGCCGGTGTTGCTAGGGTAGAAAATTCTCTGACGATCGTGCACGCGGCGCGCGCACACCTAATTGGAATGGATATGAGCAAGCACTCGAAGAAGAACTTTAAAATTTTGTTTGTACATTACAGTAATCGTTAAAACATGTATAATGTTAATAAATACATAGGTTTGATGAAACAAAGTAGTTGTACTTATATGCCTGTGCTTAATTTGTGTTTTCGATGATTTACCTTCTAAAAAAAAAAATCTCGCATGTCTCACCCCCCCAGAAAAAAGCGACAAAGAGTCCTGTGGCACCTTATAGACTAACAGACGTGTTGGAGCATGAGCTTTCGTGGGTGAATACTCACTTCGTCAGACTCTTTGTCGCTTTTTACAGATCCAGACTAACACGGCTACCCCTCTGATACTTGCCCCCAGAAAGGGCATCTCGCACCCCCAGGGGGTACATGCACCCAGGGCTTTGGAGCGGAGCCCGGAGCTGGAGCGCAGAGCAGCTCCGGAGCAGTGGAGCTGCAGGTTTTTGCCTGGAGCTGGAGCGGAGCCAGAGCACAGCTCCAAAGTCCTGCATGCACCCCAGGTTAAGAACCACTGCACTAAACTGATAAGATCTGCATTTTAATTTAATTTTAAATGAAGCTTCTTAAACATTTTAAAAACCTTGTTTACTTTACATACAACAATAGTTTAGTTATATAATATAGACTTATAGAGAGAGACCTTCTAAAAACGTTAAAATGTATTACCGGCACGCAAAACCTTGAACTAGAGTGAATAAATGAAGACTCGGCACACCACTTCTGAAAGGTTGCCGACCCCTGCACTAGCACCTGCTAAAACTGTGATACTGCAGCATAGAATACTGTCTGGGGGGGGGGGGGGGGGAGAGAGAGAGAGCCAATGAGAGAGCAGCTCAGGCTGGGGAAGGGGCTCAGAATTAACCTGAAGGGCGGTTGAGAGATAAGATGGAGGAAGGAGAAGAATCTACATGATGAGCTAGCAGAGAATAAAAGTAAGGAGAAGGAAGAAAGAAAGAAAATAGGAAAGGTATCAGGTCCAGAGAAGAAGAAAAAAAAATAGCCCTGGGCATGGGAGCACTATTAAAGAAGGGAAGTAGAGGGAAATAAAATCTACTGATGCACAGGAGAGAGAGCATCAAGGGGAAAAATTGAAAGGAAATTGAATTGATGAAAAAGGGAATTGATCAAAAAGTTGTGTGAGATGAAAACAGATCCTGAAAACATTAAAACGAGAAGGCTGCCAAAAAAGGACCTAAAGCACATGAACAGACAGAATAACTGTTTGAACATCTATTGAAGGAACACAGTCCAAAGGTGCCTAATGGACAAGTGAGGGTCCACCAGGTGAAGAAACCCCGCTTGTGGATAACCTTGGTGCAAAGAGTTACAACCACAGGAACACAATCTAAGGAGCGCTCCAAGCCGAAAAGAAGAAAGGGACAGCAAGAGTGGAGCTGGACTTACAGCCAAGGAGAGGAAAAGATGATTCTCCTCTGAAGTGACACAGGATATTGTTGAGTGAGCTCTTTTGTTCTTGTATTTGTAATTTTGGTTGCACTGGATTACAAATGCAAAGATTAATCTTTATTTTTTGCACACAAGCTCTGCAAAAGGATACATCTTCCACAGCAGGACTGTGGGCAGAGAGCAGCCATAAGGGTTTATTTATTGTGGACAGCAGCTGGTCCCTTCCAGTATTAAAGGGATCTTGAAATTACGGCCTTGCTGACTGCTCTCCTTCTTGCCCTGCATTATACACAATGCTGAAGGGTACCATCATTCTCCCAAGTGCCTTGGCTCAACTTCCTCACACTAAAAGAGTGCTGATACCAAATGTCTCATTACCAGTAACTTTTAAAGAAGGGAGTCTACACTAAGGGCTCACAAGTCTTCTTGCCCTACACCTGTCTATCCCCTCCTATAACTCCTGATGTCATATAAACCTCCCCTTTGTTCTTTTTTCCCCCCTCCTCCCTCTTCTACAACTCAGTCTTCACTCTCCTCCATAATTTCCAAATGAAATTCTAGAACGGTGGCTACCCTACTTTCACTGATAACTATCTTACATTCACAAGAAGAGTGGTGTGAACATGTTAAATCAAAATCCAGTTTCTTGTTTGCAAACACTACTTAATAGCGCCACTCTGGAAGCAGCAGGAGATGGTGAAATTACTTCCCAATACTCACGCCTTCCCCACCCCCTCAAAAGCCCAATACTTGATTATTAAATTGCTCCGCACATAGCAGTGGATGTTGCACAGCTCTGTCAGCTTTGGTAGAGTCCAGTTGACATGAAATTGATGAACAGGCACTTGTACAAATGGAGACTTGAGTACAAGTTTCACTAAAATATCAGAGGTAGAACCAAGCACCACCAATCCATTCTTTTTGAGAGCCTTTATAAACAGAATCCCATGTATTCCACAATTCCACAAGAACTGAATTCACCTGCTGCCACAGAACTAAGCACCAGAATCTCATTTTTCATTTTAAACAAGCATTTCTAGTCCTTACCGTTGTGAAGATAATTTGAAAATATGATTCAAGGGTAACTAGAGGATTATACACTTTGTTGCTTCTGTAGATTGAGCACATTGCACATACCAGGTTCCCCTATTGCCCCTGCTCCTCCCCCTCAGGAGTTGTGTACTCCTCATTCCTCCTCCTCCACCATGGCAGGGGTTTTGTATGCCTCCCGCATTTTCCCCTTGCCACATACCAGGCGCTTGTCCTTCATGTCCCCCTCACACTATACCATCTCCCCCTTGTTCGTCCATGCCATAGGTTTGTTGTGTTCCCACCTCCCCATTCTCCTCATGCCAAGGTCCCTGTTTTCCCCTTCTCTCCATGCTATGAGCACTGTGTGCGCCCCCATTCCCTCCTCTCTACCACCACTTTAATTTCTTTCGTTTCTGTTTGTGAGGGAAGTCTTTTAGAATGTCCTCATTTTTCAAACTATATTGGGAGAATCAGCACAGCTGAGATGGATGAGTATACTGTTATGTTGAAATGTGTTGATGACAGCCAGCAACTGGTTCTACAATTACAGAGGTGATTGAAGCAGCTGGATCTGCTAATCAGAAGCCAGAGGTTTCATGTGTCCCCCATTTTCCGCGTTCAAAGTTTTTACCAAAATCAACAGAGTTCTGCCTACTGATGCACAGTCCCTATGCAGTGGGGGTGTACCTGTGTTGGTCCCAGAATGTTAGAAAGAAAGTGGGTGAGGTAATATCTTGGACCAACTTCTGTTGAGGAGAGAGACAAGCTTTCAAGCTACAGAGATCTTCTTCAGGTCTGGGAAAAATACTCTGAGTGTCACAGCTAACACAAGGTAGAACAGATAGCTTAGCATAAGTAGTTGGCACATATTCTAAGATTCCTTACAAGGCAAAGAGGCCCGTTAACAACCATATAGTCATAGGGCAAAAATGGGGGTTGGTGGGGTTACATGTTGTTGTAATAAACCATAAACAATTCCTGAAACTTTGGAATTGAACTGATACAGCCTTCAAAATTTATCAAACAGAAAAATGTCATCAAATTGATTGTTAGACCTCACTTTGCTTGGCCAACCAAAGTACTGACACCCTCTTGAGAACGTACAGAGCATCAAACAGCTTTAAGAGATGAGAACATTCCCATTCATCTTAGTCAGAGCCCTGTAGACTCTGACTCTTTGGCCATGGGCATGGGGGGCGGGGGGGGCGGGAGGATGTCACAAAATTCTGCATTTTTGCTTCACAATTTCCCATTCTGCTGTAGCCAGGTGCTCATCAATGTATTTTCTGTCTCCCTGACTGCAGTGGCCTTTGGGTCTCTAGTGTTCCCTGCAGGGGAAGTTAAGTGGATTACAGTGAGGACAGCGTCCATGGCAACAGGCAGGTTGGAGAGCCAGAGCTGAAGTCCAGTAGGACAACCAGAAGCTGGGCTGCCTGGAAAGATAAGCTTCTGAAGCCAGGCCTCTCCATCCTTGACATACACAGGGACAAAGGGGAGAGATGGTTCTGATCCAGGAAGACAGCAGAAAATCATAGGAGCCAAGGCTTGTGGAGTGGAGCCAGGCCACCTGGAGAGCACAACAAAAATCCTATCCTTAAAAATATCAATGAACTTTACACCAATTAGTATTGTCAACTGTGAGCCATAGTGCATGTGAAGGGGATAGGAATGCAGGATATTACACAGTAATAAAAAATATTAATGTTGAGGAATTTAGGGTTGTTGCATTAGAATTTAGTCCAATTATTCCACAGAGTCTTGGTTTATAACTCTTTTAAAAAGAGCAGCGATCACTCCAACTACATGAACATTCAGGAGGTTCCAGCTGAACACAACACTATGGGACTCTAATATAAAAATTATAAACACTATGTTACCTTTATTCTCTTCCCGCCCCCACCCCACCCCAAACTTCCTAGTGGAGACATAGAAAAGGGACCTCTCAAGTGAAGGCGGGAGGACAGATGACCCTTTTGAGGCCCCAGGAGGAAATGGCAAATAGGGCAGTGGAAAAGAGGGTGTCAGTGAATGGACCAATAACCCCTGACTCTCCGGTGGATGGGGGGAAAAAGGGAAAGGGCAGGACTGATAGCAACCTGTCTGAGGCACTGCTCTTCATGCTCACCCTCCTTCCCTTGCCATTACTGTAAAAATTTCCTCATGTGAACATGAACCATGTGATGCAATTACAAAAAAAGCTAATATTCTGAGGTGTTGTGATGCTTCCAGGGGGTACCCAGGGTTGTGTACCCACTACCAGTTATCTTTGGTGTGAGGAAGCCTTGTGTCTGCCTGATAGGGGTCAGCTCCCCAACTCCAGCAGCCATGGCAACCAGCCCTGCCCTTTAGCTCTCACAGGCCTGGCTGTCATTCTACAGGTTAGCAACAGACACACCCCATCCCTTCAGCCCTCCATGCATCTGCCTGAAGTGTCCAATCCCTGGTCCGCAGGGCACCTGCAATATTTACTGATTCATTGCTTCCAAAGAAGCAATACTCCCCAGCTTACCAGTTTAACCCCTTAGATCACTGCTCCACTTAATTCTCAGCACCTGACAAAGAGCTTTTCATAGATCGAAAGCTTGTCTCACCTACAGAAACTAGGCCAATGACAAATATTACCTCACCCACCTTATCTCTCCAGAATTTCCTCATATCAGCCCCCTTACAATCACATGTCTAGTTTAGAAAACACTTCCCCCGCAATACATCACAGAAGGAGATCAGAGATTATCATCAGTTTCCTTCTTTTTCCTCTAGCCACTGAGATCTCAGGCTCCCGCTTCCTATGCCTACCCCTGCCAGTTTACTCCAGAGACATGAGTTATTACCTTATAACGTACTGTAGACAATTTAAAGCATAGTTATATTATCCAAGAATAGAAGTCTTCTTTCTTCAAGGCAAGTATGAGAAGAGTAACAAGATGTGGAGTGAAGAAATTCTAAAAAGTAGCTAACTGTCCACCCATCAGTTTCCACAGAAAAAGATTCATTTCATCTGACATTTTGCATGCAGTCTCTTGTCAGAATTTTTTTTTTGGAGGGGGGGAGGGAGTAATAGGCAGAGGGGGTACAAAATTTGCAATGGATCAGACAAACTGAGATATGAAACGTCAAAGATACAGTATTTCTCTTTCAGAAGAGTCTACTTTTTTTCGTAGTATCTCCCATATATTTGAAAGCTGTTTTCAGGTCCCATCCATTTAGCCTGTTTTCACAAGACTAAACGTATCCTGTTTTTTTTAAGTTTTCCTCATAGATTAGGTTTTCCAAATCTTTTATAATTTTTGTTGCTCTCCTCTGGACCTAAATTTCCTGTAAGCTGCGCGCCCGTGCAACAGCCTATTTAGCGCTGTGCAGGTGCTCAAGGAACCCACCCAGGGACCTCCCGGGGCACCCCTCCCCTGGCCCCAACTGAGCCAGCGACCTGGAACTGCCACATCCAGGGCACCCGGACCTGCCACAACGGCGCGGCCGACCCCGGAATGGCGTGGCCCCAGCCAGCCAGAGAGGATCCAGGCGCAGCTGGAGCGGCCCTACTGTGCTAATAAGTGATGGTCACATAAACACTACCCTATTCCGGAAACCCACTGACCGCTATACTTACCTACATGCCTCCAGCTTCCATCCAGGACACACCACACGATCCATTGTCTACAGCCAAGCTCTAAGATGCAACCACATTTGCTCCAATCCCTCAGACAGAGATAAACACCTACAAGATCTCTATCAAGCATTCTTAAAACTACAATATCCACCTGCTGAAGTGAAAAAACAGATTGACAGAGCCAGAAGAGTACCCAGAAGCCACCTACTACAGGACAGGCCCAACAAGGACAATAACAGAACACCACTGGCCATCACATACAGCCCCCAGCTAAAACCTCTCCAGCACATTATCCACGATCTACAACCTATCCTGGAAAATGATCCCTCACTCTCAGACCTTGGGAGGCAGACCCGTCCTCGCTTACAGACAACCCCCCAACCTTAAGAAAATACTCACCAGCAACCGCACACCATACAACAAAAACACTAACCGAGGAACCTATCCTTACAAATCCACTCAGTCCTACTTCTTGTTCAGCCAATCACTGAGAAACAAGTTTGTTTACATTTACGGGAGATAATGCTGCCCACTTCTTTTTCACAATGTCACCAGAAAGTGAGAACAGGCATTTGCATAGCACTTTTGTAGCTGGCATTGCAAGGTATTTATTTACGTGTCAGATATGCTAAACATTTGTGTGCCCCTTCATGCTTTGGCCACCATTCCAGAGGAGATGCTTCCATGCTGATGACGCTCGTTAAAAAAATAATGCCTTAATTAAATTTGTGACTGAACTCCCTGTGGGAGAACTGTATATCTCCTGCTCTGTGTTTTACCCGCATTCTGCCATGTATGGTAATAGCAGTCTAGGATGATGACCCAGCATTTTGTTTGTTTTAAGAACACTTTCACTGCAGATTTGACAAAACGCAAAGAAGATACCAATGTGAGATTTCTAAAGATAGCTACAGTACTCAACCCAAGATTTAAGAATCTGAAGTGCCTTCCAAAATCTGATGGGGACAGTATGTGGAGCATGCTTTCAGAAGTCTTAAAAGAGCAACACTCCAATGCGGAAACTACAGAACCAGAACCACCAAAAAAGAAAATCAACCTTCCGCTAGTGGCATCTGACTCAGATGATGAAAATGAACATGCGTTGATCTGCACTGCTTTGGATCACTATTGAGCAGAACCCATTATCAGCATGGACACAAGTCCTCTGAAGGGACATATGAATCTTTAGCGCATCTGGCACATAAATATCTTGCAAAGTCGGCTACAACAGTGCCATGAGAATGCCTGTTCTCACTTTCGGGTGACGTAAACAAGAAGCAGGCAGCATTATCTCCTGCAACTGTAAACAAACTTGATTGGCTGAACAAGAAGTAGGTCTGAGTGGACTTGTAGGCGCTAAAATTTTACATTGTTTTATTTTTGAATGCAGTTATTTTTTGTACATAATTCTACATTTGTAAGTGCAACTTTCATGATAAAGAGACTGCACTACAGTACTTGTATTAAGTGAATTGAAAAATACTATCTCTATTTTTACAGTGCAAATATTTATAATTAAAAATAAATATAAAGTGAGCACTGTACACTTTGTATTTACTGTTGCATTTGAAATCAATATATTTGAAAATGTGGAAAACATCCAAATATATTTACATAAATAGTATTGTATTATTGTTTAATCGCATGGTTAAGCCTTTTAATTGCACGGTTAATCCTTTTAATCACTTCACAGCCCTATTTTACACATAACCTTTTGAATACTTCTATTCACTATTACTTGAATCTCTATGCTTCATTAAATACACATACCCTTGATTTCACTATAAATAGATCTAAGTGCTGTGAGTTAAGTGGAGCAGTGATCTAAGGTAAAACTGGCAAGCTGGGGAGTACTGCTTCTTTGGAAGCAGTGAATCAGTAAATACTGCAGGGAGATGCACCCATTGCTGGTGGAGTTGGGGAGCTGATCCCCAGCAGGCTAAGACAAGGCTTCCTCACACTAAGTGTAGGTGGTAGTAAGGTGCCTCACAACTATGGGTACTCCCGGGAAGGGTCACAACTCCCCAGAATGACATTAGCCTTTTTTGTAATTACATCACTTGGCTGGCACATGTTCACTTTGTGATTAACTACCCCGATTCTTTTCTGCAATAGTACTGCCTACCCAGTTACTACCCATTTTGTAGTTGTGCATTTGATATTTTCTTCCTAACGCTTTGTCTACACTAGCACTTCTACAGCAAAACTTTTGTCAGTCAAGGGTGTGAAAAAACACACCCTTGACTGACAAAAGTTTCACCAACAGAAGCGTTTGTGTGGACAGTGCTATGTTAGCAGGAGACACTCTCCCACCGACACAGCTGTCATTCATTAGGGGTGGTGTAATTATGCCAGCAGGAGAGATCTCTTCTGCTGGTATAGAGCAGTTACACAGTGGTGCAGCTGTAAGGTCTGTAGTGTTGTCATAGCCCAAGTGTACTTTGTACTTGTCTTTACTGAATTTCATCTTGTTGATTTCAGACCAATTCTCCAATTTGTCAGGGTAAAATACTTGCAACCCCTACCAGGTTGGTGTCATCTGCAAATTTTATAAACATACTCTCCACTAAATTATCTGACTCCTTCATGAAAATATTGAGTAGTATTGAATCCAGGACAGACCCCTGCAGGACCCCACTAGATACATCCTCCCAGTCTGACAGTGAACCAATGATTTCCCACTTGCTTTTCAGATCTTGTGATAGACTTCATGCCCACGGCTACAACTAGGGAATTTTTAGAGCTCTCCCACTGCCATGCTATCAGTATTGTAACCTCTGCTCTGGAAGGATAAAAAGAGAGCCATCTAAGCTAGGGTTCCCAACACTGTTGACACGATCCACTAACGAAAAGCTAGAAAACAGCCTTCAGCATCCTCCAGTATGGGGCAGAAACCATACCATCCATATATTATCCTCCGTTTTTTGGTCCCCCATTTAGAAAATTATTTTGGGCTGAATACCCCACTCGATCCCATTCACTGTCCCAATAGTGCTCAGAGATGATGCTCTCCTAATAAGAGACCAGATCATCTTTTTCCACAGCCCAGATTATGTTCACACAGACCCTTCGTCCAATTTTTCTTTTAAAGATGGCAAGCTTTCTGGGGTAGAGACTGTCTCTTCATATACATCTGTACAGTACCTGGCAAAACAGAGCCCTGATCTTGATCAGGGCCTTGGGGTACTACCATAACAAATGATAAAAACCTTAACTACAGACATCACTTCTGCTCCACCAAAAAAAGTAATAGTCTGACTTGACTATACAGGCCACAGATCCCAGTACAAACTCACAAGACTGGACAGAGATCCCCTTGTACTGTTGACAGAATAAAAGTGTAACTGCAGGTTACACGGCTGTACAGAACAGACTTAATTCACATACAAACAAGATGCATATTTGTTTCATGAAACAATTAGCAATGTCCTCCCAATAGTAAGGGAGGCAGTATAAAGATTGGTTTGAAATTCTGAGAGAAGTTTCAGAACGAGGTTTTTCAAACTACAACCTAGTTTCCTCAATTTCAAATGTCTGTTATACCACCACATTCCAATAAGGTTCTAAATATATATTATATGCAAAAATATAACTACATTAAAAGAAAGTAACAGTTGCAGTTAGTTACTCAAGAATCCAAAAAGTAGAATTTTTTGTGAACACAAGTTTAACTCTCCCCCCAGTACATATGCATCATGTGTTACAATTTATTCCTGAGTTAGACTCAAATTCTTCCCCATATTCATAGAGGATATGTCACTATTGACAATAAGTTTGTACAAAGATCCAGTGTCAAATTATGCATTAAACTATTTATAAAATTACTGCTGTATTCAGCATTGTTCAGGAGAGAAAATACTGATTCTTTCAGTCCCAGTCCTTTCCACCCATCATTTGGCCATCTGAGAGTTCAATTACCTGATATGTACACAATTGCACCATGTGTCCAAGTTATTAAAGCAATTGCACATCTAAATTATGTGAATTCATGGATACTGACAGTAGACGAGGCAGCTCAGTGCATCTACAGACCATTGTAATGTTGTGTTAAACTGAAAGTCAGGTTACATTCAAAAGTCTATTTTCATACCCATAAAAACCAGAATGAAACTTAGTTTCTGAGGTGTTAATCTATTACAGAAGCTTATCAAGCAGACAAAGTCTGACACCCCAGGATTATGGTTGCATGCCATTCCAAAAACAATACACAAGCTTTACACCTGTATTAGCAATTATTATAAATATGAATGTTTGACTGCAGAAACATCCATATTATATGGTATCATACAATAGGCATTAAATCTTATCCATACACATTCCAATTGGCCTGGCAACAGACACTGTGAGCCACCAGGGTTACAATCCAGCATCACTGCAAGCCCTCATCCCCACTAATACACCCTAATGTTTTCTTCACTCAACCCTGACAGTCACATAAGGAACCTTAAAAATTACCTATGCTGTCCCCAGGTGCAACACCTCCACAGCTATGAACTGAAACATTCCAGCTCCACAGCAATTTACCATACAGCACCCTGACTAGGAACCCCACACAGGGGGAACACCTTTCAGCCCACTGCAAACCCTGTAATCATCTCACCTCCACCAAAAGCAGCTGGAATCCCATTG